>NC_091467.1:60886838-61219338 GCF_027789765.1 Dendropsophus ebraccatus | reverse complement strand
GATGATAGATAATAGGAGATAGATAGGAGATAGATAGATAATAGATAGATAGAAAGATAGATAGGAGATAGATAGATAGATAGATAGGATATAGATAGATAGATAGGAGATAGAAGATAGATAGGAGATAGAAGATAGATAGGAGATAGATAGAGAGATAGATAGATAGATAGGAGATAGATAGAAGATAGATAGATAGATAGATAGATAGATAGATAGATAGATAGGAGATAGATAGATAGATAGATAGATAGATAGGAGATAGATAGATCTCATGCACAGTACACTGTCTCCTGCCCTCTGGGCTGGTGGTATTTATTAGATCTACATCACAGCCTCTCATAAGATCAGAACACTCTTCTCCTGGCATTCTCTGTGCTGCTGTGGTTACAAATCATTAAAAAATACCATTTTATCTACCACATCCTTTGATAATTTGGAGGAAATGACACCATATTTTATGGTTTATTTCTTAATCCGATATCTTCGGAACAATCAGGAAATCCTAGAGTTATCCTAAATATGATGGACCCCGGACCCCCGTAATCCTCCCTGACAGTAATGCTGCTCAGAGGGAGCATTCACTGCAGACCGCAAGAGGATTAGAATTTCGCTATTTTGGTCCTGAACGGCGAGTCGCACCCGTCCAACTTTCGAGTGTTGCGGTTAAGCCCAGAGTCATCCGACCCAGAAACACTTCGCTGCTGCTGCTATAATAAGATCTCCTGTTCAATTCCGAAGGAAAGGGGAAAAAAAACGTGAAGTGCCGCCATCTGTTCTCCCAAAATCAGTGAACAACGGAACAGGTGTGAATGCAAATGTAGAAGCTGCTAATGACCGCGCGCGGCAAGGTTAACTCTCTCACCTCCAGAAAAAAGTCCTCAAAAAGTGGAAGCATCTTGACTCATTGTCAGCTGTAGGGGGGGGCCCGAGGACCCCCCCATTGTCGCCCCCACCCCTGAAAGTCTTAAGAGACAGGGAGACAGGCTGGCACTCACCAGTCCCCTGATCAGAACCAACTTCATGTTGTTATAATCACAGATATCATACCAAAAACGGAGTCCTGACGCGTTTTGGGTATAGTTTGTTAGTCTTAGGGCCCTATTCCACGGGACAATTATCGTTCGCATTATCGTTAACGATAAACGATCCAAACGACGGCTATTACGATAGACCTGAAATCGTTTACCCATTTACTTGGAAAGATAATCGTTACTTATGATCGTTCTTGCGGTCGCCTTGTCGTGACTACTGCGAACGACCGAAGGACTTCTTATTAATAAAATGATAAAAATAGGTCCAGGTCTTATTAAACGATCAACGATTTCTCGTTCAGTCGTTAGTCGTTAACTGCTATCCAATCGAACGATTATCGTTTAGATTCGAACGACTTAACGATAATCTGAATGATAATCGTCCGGTGAAATAGGGCCCTAAGCTTTGCTCGATATCAAACAAGAGGCAGGCCGGCACTTAGAAATCCATTGAATCTATAAAAACAACTTTATTGATTCATTTTGTTACAATCACAGACATTATTCCAAATGTCAGGAGAGTTCTGTCGCGTTTTAGGTAACATTCATTGTTCATAGCTTAAGCAAGAGAAAGGCTGCTTCTTATTAATTTTTTGAATCTGTAAACTTTATTGATTCATTTAGTTAAGATCACAAAGAAAGAAGAATTCTGACCCGTTTCCCATAACAATGCTTTGTTACAGCTGTGTGCCCCTTAAGTAGAAGAATCGAGCTGCTGACGCATTTCTGGTGCCAGCCCTCATTTCAAGTTGTATGGCCGATAGGTCTCATGAAAGAATTAGAATTCCGATGCATTTCTGGTACCAACTTGTTTTAGGTAGAAGTATGACCTCCACACTTCTGCACATTGAAAACTAAGAATTCTGACGCATTTCAGGCATTGATCTTAGCTGTCCTTCCACCTTCAATAACTGATGGCCGAATGATTGTCTGTCCATCAGTTATCCCTTCGGTTCTTACTGCTGCTTATTAGAGATGAGTGATAGTGAAATATTTGATACGAATAGCTCCCGATATTTGTATATTCGAACAAATATCGAATCCCATTATAGTCTAAGGGAGAAAAATACTTGGAACTTGGAAATATCTGACCACTAGGAGGTCACCAAGTGCCCAATGACATTTCAGGAGATGCCAACACCTCTGGATGCATATAGGACAGCAGGGGAAGCATGCTTGGCTGCATCTAACACTAGTGATGAGACGAAAATTAACGATAACTACAAATCAGTAGTAGCAATAGTATTATTAGCAATAGTAGTAGTAACAGGTATTATCCCACACTCACAGTATACAGCCATATACCGGATATATAATTGTTTTTTAAAATATTAAAATTAAAGGACTGGTCAACGCCTTTACAGGACGCAGACTGCACAAATCAGTAGTAGCAAAATAACAGGTATTTTCCCACACTCACAGTATAGAGCCGTATACCGGATATATAATTGGTTTTTAAAATATTAAAATTAAAGGACTGGTCAACGCCTTTACAGGGCGCAGACTGCACAAATCTGTAGTAGCAAAATAACAGGTATTTTCCCACACTCACAGTATAGAGCCGTATACCGGATATATAATTGATTTTTAAAATATTAAAATTAAAGGACTGGTCAACGCCTTTACAGGACACAGACGCACAAATTAGTAGTAGCAAAATAAAATGTATTATCCCACACACAGTATACAGCCGTAGATGTCTAAACACACTGCCTGTCTCACAACAGCTCCTAAATCTCTGGTTTTTATACCTTTAGCCCTAACAAGGGCTTTAGGGGGTCCCTCCCTACCTATCTTCACCTAAAAGCTTTCTCTCCCTGGTCTGTCCCTCTCTAGCTCCAACCAGCAAGTGATACAAATCTGAAATCCACTATTCTTATATTCAGGAGGTCACATGGTTTAGCCAGACAGTTAGGGTACAAACACACACACCATATACGCAGCAGATACGCAGCAAATACGCAGCAGATCTGCAGCAGATTTGATGGTGCAGATTTGATGCTGTGTTCAGTTATTTAGATCTAATCTGCTGCGTATTTGTTGCGTATTTGCTGTGTATTTGCTGCGTATTTGCTGCGTATTGCAGCAGTAAATACGCTGCGTATACAGTGTGTGTGTTTATACCCTTAGAGGTTTTTTTTAAGTCCTGCCTATTCCTAGTGCCTGTCCCTCCCCCCCCCCTGCATGTTTATTGGCTGGAAAAAGCAACAGTGCGGGTGGGAAGGCGAATCTAATTTTTACTGCGTTATCGTTCGAATATTCGAATGCAATCAAATAGCAAGAATAGAGTACTATTTCATCCAATACTATTCGCTCATCACTACTGCTTATCTCTCCTGAAACAAAGATGTTAATTTTCCATCAAGTGTGACCCCTATCTCTACTGACATCATGTGTCGTCGGATGGGCACAAGAGCCTCATAAAACTTAGATTAACGACAAATCGGCTATCAGAGGCAGGTTCGGACGAATAAAGTCTAAGCTGTATGGGGACCTTTAGTCATAGCTGTGCTTCATTACAAACAGTAGAGTGATCTTCGCTCATAAACCCATAAAAGACTGATAACGCGTTTCTGATACTGGTACTCATTGATTGTGTAAAGGCTACAGTTTTCAGATTGGCCACTAGATGTCAGCACAACAGATTGGAAAGTTTGATTTCAAGCTATTGGGAAGTGAGTGGTCTCTGCTGTATATCCAAGGAAAGTGCTGTGAAAGACGACATACACCAGCTGATGACTCCAGCTGTTAGGAACTACAACTCTCAGCATTCCTGGATATAACATTGACTCATTATGGTCATGAAGCACAAGGTCCAAGCAGCGATGAATCAAAGAGTTCAATATAGTCGCCATCTAGTGGACATAAATAGCATATCTCCTTATGGTAAATAAATAAAACCCCAACCAGTGTCCTGGTAAGTGTGGGGTTAATCTGAATAATGTCACGTGACCCGGGTGAGACCAGCGCAACTTTAATTGCAGCCGACTCTGATTACATGTGATTATGTAGAGAGCGGATGATGAGGGTGATAATGTGATGATGAGGGTGTCGGGGAGCTGAATGAAAGGTTAAATATCTGCGAAGTCCTCGTACTATACAGGGCGCCAAGTCTGTAAGGGGGGCACTTACTTATCAGGTGGATGACAGAATATATCACTGTCTATCTGCCAGGAGGTAAAGAGGACAGAGCAATGTTCTGCAGATCTGTAGAGAGGTCAGTGGTGTAATAATCTGCAGCATATAGCACTATGTATCCATCAAAAAGTAGTGAGGATGAAGTGAAGCTCTGCAGATCTGTTAACAGGTAAAAGGTGTAATAATCTGCATGATATATCGCTATATATCTCTCAGGAGGTTGAGAGGACAGAGGGATGTCCTGCAGATCTGTAGAGAGGTCAGTGGTGTAATAATCTGCAGGATGTCACTATGTATCCATCAGGAAGTAGTGAGAACAGAGGGATGCCCTGCAGATCTGTAGAGAGGTCAGTGGGGCAATAATCTGCAGGGTATATCACTATGTAGCTGTCAGGAGAGAGCAATGTTCTGCAGGTCTCTAGAGCTCAGTGATATTACTCTTTGTCGCCCTCTAGTGGTCACAGCAGATCACTTCACTGTATAGTTTTATACATTGGTGTCAGTGATACTGTTGTGTAACTCATAGCTGGTAGGCTTCAGCCATTTCTGCAGCATCAGTGAGTCTGATGTCCTGGAGAAACCATCGGTTTTGCACCAGTTTTTGCAGATCAGAAAAATCTGACAGGAGGGTAATAAAAGGCCACAGGGTGGAGCCTGCCTAGGCAATGCCTCAGTGAACAACAGCCAGCAGACAGTGCATGAGCAGTGTTATCTGGTATGGACCCATTGACTTCTATTGGAGCTTCTGTTCTGAAAAAAAAAAAAAAAAAAACTACCAGATAAGTGCAGGCCCTACTTTTATCAGAATGGATCAGTGGTCAGAAATGAATGTGTGGGTATCCACACTGAAATCAATAGGTCTTTTTTCTGTCAGTAAATCAGGATCTTGATTCATAAACAGAAAGAAATAATGTGTGAATGAAGTCTTACTTTGTTTATGCAGTTCTAATGTGGGTGCAAATTCAGCACACTGATGCCACCTAGTGGCCAAAATGGCTTATTATATACACAGTGGAGTTTAATTCCCACACCGTATTTTAAGTCATTACAAAAACTAACAGCTTCCCTACACACAGCATCTTTACTGACAGCTTCTCTGTACACAGCTTCTTCACTGACCGCTTCCCTGCATGCAGATTCTTTACTAACAGCATCTCTGTGCAGTGCCCCAGAACCTGTGTGCCACTGCTATATATATATATATATATATATATATATATAGGTCGGCACTGAAGTTGTCCATGTTTCAGGGTAATCTGTGGATAGAAGGTGCTTGCTACTTTTTGGCCACAAGATGGCACTATCTTCTCCTGTAGTAAACACAGGAAGTATATTGCAAAGGGTTAATTGCCTATCTTACATTTGTATGTGCTTGGGAACCAGTTGCCAGCCACCTCCCTAAACTCGAAGCCTTTTATAGGCCTGCTAAACTTTCCCTCCAGTTCTGACCTCCCAAGTGTTGGGTTACCAGATAGCCTGGTCCAGGGCCGGCATCAGCACAGAGCTTACCTGGGAAAGTGCTGGGGCCCACAGCACCTTTAGGGTCCCTGTAGTGCAGGGTGAGGAGCTGAAAATCAGAAGACACAGGAGATGAAGAAGGACCTGCACATAGAGAGAAAAGGGTAAAGGACCTGATCACATGATCCGAAGGTTCTCAATCTTTACAGTGTGGAGGCAGACAGACAGAAAGGAAGAGGGAGAGGACTGAGCTGTAAGTGCTGTGTATCAGTGTCTGAGTGTGTCAGTCAGTCAGTGTGAGCGTTTGTCAGTCAGTGTCAATGAGTGAGTCAGTCAGTCAGTAAGTCAGAGTCAGACAGAATCAGGCAGTGTCTGTGTAATGTGTGTTTGTGCGTTTGTGGTGTCTCAAGTGATTGTGCATAGTGTGTGGATTATGGGTGCATAGAGGATGGATGAGGGGCCCGCTGAGGTTCTGTCGCCCAAGGGCCCACAAAAACCTGGAGCCAGCCCTATCCTGCACCACCAATAAAAAACTAGTCCCCTCCCTTACTTATAAGTTTGGTGAGCAGATTTTCGGACTCAAATTAGTTCCCGATTAGTTCCAGAGCAGATCAGCACAGAACAGAGTTCCTGAGGGAGTCTTTTTCAGGGCCTGGCCTTGTGGCCAGATCCTGAGCAACTGAGAGACTGTAATCTGCTTATTTCTACAAGTTCCTGCCAGCCAGGCTATGGCCTGCTAAAGTAAAGAAAGGGTAAACTACCACAGGTTAGGGGGTCATCTCCCAAATTTTCTCAAGGATCACAAATTCTTCCAGTTTACACAAGACATTTCTAAAAGCAGTTGGAGAAGTTGCTACAAGCCTATGTACCCCACTACCTGTCACCCAGTTCCAGCAGCTAGCTCTGCCCAGATGTGTGAACCTTGGGCCTGTACTACTGGACCAGAAACTCTGTGATCACTTTCAGCAAAATGCAGTGCGTATCTAGACAGGTCCCCCTCCTGGTATGCCACCTTGCATCAACTACACGTCTTTCTTCTTAAGTAACTGTCAGAGACTTTACGGAACTTTCAAATACTCTATTCCAGTATATCTGCTATTGCAGGACTTAAAGGGAACTGGCTGGCAAAACTAGCACAAAACACACCTTGTAAACTTGGTCATTAAAAAAATACTGTACTGTTCCTTTAAGAAAACAGCCAAGTCAACATTGCAACTGTTTACGTTGTCCTGGACTCCGTGCATTTCCGCTTTGCACCACTACACTACATAGGGAAACACTAGGAACACCTTTAATGGACGTTGATTCCGTGTTGTGTTATTACAACGGTGGTATCCCCCCATCGGTGTTTCATGTTTCATACACCTGTCGCAAAAGCTTTTTTCTCTAGGTTAAGTGGTGATGAAGGTATTCTAGAGCAGTGCTTCTCAATTCCAGCCTCACCAACAGGTCATGTTTTTAGGATATCCCATACAAAGGACACCTGTGCTAATACCTGATGCACTGAGTATAATTATATCACCTGTGAAATACTAAGGAAATCCTCAAAACGTGACCTGTTAGTGAGGCCTGAGGACTGGAATTGAGAAGCACTGTTCTAGAGTTTCACCACAAGATCTCAGTATTTTATATGTAAGCTCTTATGTAAGGCACGGCTAAAGCTACCAAAGGGTTACTGTTTTATGTGTACCAGGTGCTTTTATTACCTAAGGGAGATGCTCTTAGTTTCTAGCCTATCACTATTCCTTTCCACCACTCACAGGGTAGATAACATATCCCCTTTAGAAAGTTGTTACTCAGTGCGAGGTGGTGTAGCTTCAGTCTTATCCAGATTCTCATGAAAAAAGGACACACAGGACAGATGTCCCTGCTGTAGCCAAGCCAGGACCTAGCTCTGCCAGGACCCTTGTCCAAGAAAAGTCTAGTTCAGTTCAGTGTGATAGTGAGTTGAGTTGGTGTATTTGAACGATAATCGTATGTGTAAACGCAGCGAACGATCAAATGACGAGTGAGAAATCGTTCATTTTGATCTTTGAACATGTTCTCAAATCGTCGTTGATCGTTCGCAAAAAATTTGTCGTTCGCCGATTTAACCAATGTGTGAGATAGGCTTAAGCAATCGCAAAACGATCGCCAAACGAATTCTCCGTACGATATATCGTACCGTCTAAACGCTGATTGTTATGAAAAAAAATCGTCACTCCGACATCGTTAATCGTACGATCGGGCCAATTATCGTTTTGTGGAAACGCAGAATTAGACATGTGTATGCAGAAGCAACCAGAGACACTCAGTTCTTCTAGTCTATCTATTAGATCTACTATACAGTGCTAGACACTACCAAGGGAAAAAAGTCAGGGATAACCTAAGCCCACGCCGTGAACCTGTCAAAAAGGTGCAGGGCAGTATCCTACTACACAAGAGGAACTAGCCTGGATAGAACAAAGCTACCAGGATGTCTACATATTCCATCTTGTAGTGCAATTTAAGCGGGAATGCACGGACACTTAGCTTCACCCAGGTAACCAAGACTGGGGCTTGTATCACCCTATTAGGACGAGTACCTCGACACTGTAGGGCAGAAGCTGGGTCAATTACCACTCAGGACTACCGTGACAAGGGACCTATCACAGCCCGGTAGGTCACAGACCATGTGGGGATACACACCGGCCATACACGAAGCAGGTACCAACATCACACCTGTGTGCTGGACTAGGACTGGCGTCACGACAATCACTATCACTGGCCGAGTACTACACCATACAACATCAGCTCCTGCAAGTAATATCTAGCACCCCTGTGTTCCTATCTGCACACAGCTTCTTCACAGACAGCCTTTTTACTGACAACTTCCCTGCACACAGCTTCTTCACAGACAGCTTTCCTGCACACAGCTTCTTTACTGACAGCTTCTTCACTGACAGCTTCCCTTCACACAGTTTCTTCATTGACAGCTTCTCTGCACGTAGAGTCTTCACTGACTGCTCCCTGCACAGCTTCTCTACGCACAGCTTCTCTACACACAGCCTTTTTACTGACAGCTTCCCTACACACAGCTTCTTCACTGACAGCCTCCCTGCACACAGCTTCTTTACTGACAGCTTCCCTGCACACAGCTTCTTTACTGACAGCTTCCCTGCACACAGCTTCTTTACTGACAGCATCTCTGCACACAGCTTCTTTACTGACAGCTTTCCTGCACACAGCTTCTTTACTGACAGCTTCCCTGCACACAGCTTCTTTACTGATAGCTTCCCTGCACACAGCTTCTTTACTGACAGCATCTCTGCACACAGCTCACATGGACTGCGCTGACGCAGGAAGAAATATCTCCAGCCTTACTAAATACAGAATTCCACTGTCCAGTGTGAATATCCAGGAATATGGCGCCATCTGCTGTATGTTACATTTTAAATCCTTACCATTGTATACAGTGGTCCCTTGGTTTAAGACTAACTTGGATTAAGAGCGCTTTGGTTTAAGAGCTCACAGTTTTTCAAAATTGTAACTTGGTTTAAGAGCTCCCTGTACTGGGTGGGAGGGGGAGTGGGGGAGGGGCATGGCCTGCACAGGGTGGTATACAGCACTGTACTCTGACCCAGGAAGTCTCCCTCACCTTCCAAATCATAGCAGATCCACTTCAGGCTGGGGCTTGCATCAGGGGACAGGACTGTGGAGGTAATCTCTTCATAGCTGTACTTCCTCTCTCTGCCCAGACAGAGAGCGCTGCTATACTGTGCCCACATCTGTCCTGCTCATTTCTTCATGCTCCCTGCAGTCTTTGTCAGCCCTTGTGTTTCCCATCCTCTCTATTCCTGCTATAATGTGCCTGCACTCTCACTCAGCTATACATACTGCTGCTATAATGTGCCTGCACTCTCACTCAGCTATACACACTGCTGCTATAATGTGCCTGCACTTACACTCAACTATACACGCTGCTGCTATAATGTGCCTGCACTTACACTCAGTGTCATGGCCGCGGTGGCGTCCCGTGCTCCGGGCCGCCGCCGCGACCGCCCTCTATCCCACGCAGCTGCCGGGGTCCCTGTGCAGGGACCCGGCGCTGCGGTCTGTTCGGCCCCGGGGGGCACCTCACCTCGTCCCGCTCCGCTCTCCGTCTGTGCCGGCCGGCGCGCGCGTCCCCGCCTCCTAGGGCGCGCGCGCGCCGGCTGTCTCGGATTTAAAGGGCCAGTCCATCCCTAATTGGTAGTTGCACCCAATCACTCCCTATAAATCCCAGCATGCCCTGTCCCTCGTGTTGGAGCCTCTACATGCTTCCCATAGCGTTTGGCCCAGCTCCCTGTTGTTCCTGATTCCTATCCGCTACCTGGTCCCTAGTCCCTGTTCCTGATTCCTATCCGCTACCTGGTCCCTAGTCCTTGTTCCTGGTTCCTGTTCCCCTGTTTCACCATTGCTCCTGTGTTCAGCCTGTCACCTGCGGTTACGCCTACAGACCTCGGCCAGCACCATCTCCTGCCTACTGCTCCTGCCACGCCTCGCCTGCCGTCACTAGCAACCAAGCCAGGGGTAGCGACCTGGGGGTCGCCTGCCGCAGCAAGTCCATCCCGCCTTGCGGCGGGCTCTGGTGAAAACCAGCGGCCCCTTAGACTCCGCTCCCTGGTGAGGTTAGTGCCATCGCTGGTGACGGTCCAGTGGATCCACTACTCCAGGCGTTACAGTAGGCTCCAACCATGGATCCCGGCGAGGTGCCTGATATCCGCGAAGTAGCCCGAGTGGTCGCCCTACAGGCTCAACAGATCCAGCAACAGTCACAGCAGATCCAACAACTGACTGCAGCCGTACAGCAGCATACCACAGCTCAGCAGTCATCACCACCTGCAGCCTCTTCAAAACTACGACTGGCTCTCCCAAGTAAATATGGAGGTGACCCCAAGTTGTGCAGAGGATTCCTGACCCAATGCACTATGTATATCGAACTTCTAAGCAGTCAGTTTGCCACCGAGCGCTCTAAAGTGGCTTTTATTATCAGCCTATTGGAGGGTAGAGCTCTGACCTGGGCCATGCCACTATGGGACCGTAATGATCCGGTTGCTGCCAATCTCCGAATCTTCCTGGACGAGTTCCGCTCTGTCTTTGAGGAACCTGCCCGTGCGTCTTCGGCTGAGACTGCTCTCCTCAATTTATCCCAAGGAACTTCCTCCGTTGGTGATTACGCCATCCAGTTCCGCACCCTGGCTGCGGAACTAGACTGGAATGAGGCCGCTCTGATTGCCACCTTTAAAAAGGGCCTGTCCAGTCAAGTGAAGGATGTGCTCGCTGCCCGAGACCTGCCTACCTCTTTGAACGAACTCATCCTACTGGCTACCAGAGTCTACACCAGGTTTTCCGAGAGAGAGGAGGAGGTCCGGCAAGAACGGCGTCTGAGTCTGCCCCGTCGCCATCCTCGGCTGGCACCGGTGTTCCAGAATCCCGTTGCTCCCATGTCCCAGTCGTCTCCAGAGGTTCCTATGCAGGTGGAACGTGCTCGCCTGACAACTGATGAGAGGACTCGTCGACGGAACCTGAATCTCTGCCTCTATTGCGGTGGCGCTGATCACTATCGGCAGGGATGTCCCCAACGTCCTCAGCGTCCGGGAAACGCTCGCACCTAGGTCCGGTGGGAGAGGCCTCCCTAGGTGTGAATGCCACCTCTCCAAGGTTGACTATGCCAGTCTCCATCCAGACACCCTCTGGGCAGGTTCGTCAGACCACTGCCCTCATCGACTCTGGCGCTGCTGGCAGTTTCATTTCTGCTTCCTTGGTCCAAAGATGGCGGATACCCGTGATCCAGCTAGCCCAACCTCGGTCTATCTCTTCGGTCACGGGCGAGATTCTTAACGAAGCGGTACATTGCCAGACTGTACCCCTAATCCTCCAGGTGGGCGCTTTGCATCAGGAGAGGATCTCCTTCTACGTCTTGCGCCATTCCTCTTCTAACATCCTGCTGGGTCTTCCTTGGCTGCAATTACATACCCCTAAGCTTGACTGGAGAACTGGGGAGGTTCTCAGTTGGGGCCAGGACTGTCCAAATAGGTGCCTGAGGTCTCCTCAACCCAAATGTTCTACGAGGTCACCTGCATACGCCAAGCCTCTGTCTGGACTACCGGAGGATTACCAAGACTTCGTTGATGTCTTCTCGGCTAAGGAGGCGGACTCACTACCACCTCATCGGCCCTATGATTGCCCTATAGACCTTCTTCCAGGAACTTCTCCTCCACGGGGTCGAGTATACCCCCTCTCTGTGCCCGAGACTGAAGCCATGTCCTCCTACATCCGGGAGAACTTACAGAAGGGCTTCATTCGTAAATCCACGTCTCCCGCTGGCGCTGGATTTTTCTTTGTGCAGAAGAAGGACGGTTCTCTCCGCCCATGCATTGACTACCGGGGCTTAAATAAGGTGACTGTCAAGAACCGTTATCGTCTTCCGCTAATTCCCGAACTATTCGACCGCCTTCGTGGAGCTAGGATCTTCTCCAAGCTGGATCTCAGGGGAGCGTATAACTTAATCCGTATTCGTGAAGGAGACAAATGGAAGACCGCTTTCAACACCAGGGATGGGCACTACGAATATCTGGTCATGCCATTCGGCCTATGCAATGCCCCAGCGGTCTTCCAGGAATTCGTGAACGATATCTTCCGAGACTTCCTCTATGTCTGCGTCATTGTCTATCTTGACGACATTTTGGTCTTCTCCCCTGACTAGCAGACTCATGTGGCACAAGTGCGTCAGGTCCTGCGAAGACTACGGGCCAATCATCTGTACGCCAAGCTGGAGAAGTGCGTTTTCCATCAGCGCAGCCTTCCGTTTCTTGGCTATATCGTTTCCGACCAGGGTCTACAGATGGATCCGGCCAAGCTCTCCGCTGTCCTCCAGTGGCCACGCCCTGTGGGACTTAGAGCCATCCAACGTTTCCTTGGATTCGCCAACTATTATCGGCAATTCATCCGTCACTTCTCGACCCTGGTCGCACCCATAGTGGCTTTCACCAAGAAGAAGGCGGATCCCAGACGTTGGCCTCCTGAGGCCGAACAAGCCTTCAATAGCCTAAAGTCTGCCTTTGCCTCTGCTCCTGCTCTAGTCCGTCCGGACGTCACCAGGCCGTTTTCGCTTGAAGTCGATGCATCTTCTGTGGGCGCAGGAGCCGTCCTCTCGCAAAGGGACAGATCAGGCAAGACCAGAACCTGCGGGTTCTTTTCTAAGACTTTCTCCCCTGCCGAGAGGAACTATACGATTGGAGACCGTGAGCTCCTGGCTATTAAGTTGGCACTGGAGGAGTGGCGTCATCTCCTAGAGGGGGCTAAACACCCCGTTAACATCTACACGGACCACAAGAACCTCCTCTACCTCCAATCGGCTTAACGCCTCAATCCCCGGCAGGCCAGGTGGTCCCTCTTCTTCTCTCGGTTCAACTTTACCATTCATTTCCGTCCAGCCGAGAAGAATATAAAGGCCGATGCATTATCCCGAGCATCCGATGTCATGGGGCAAGAGGAATCTCCTCGTCATATAATACCTCCCGATCGCCTAGTACCAGTTTCCACTTCTGCTCTGCAGAGACTGCCTCCCGGTAAGACCTATGTGCGCCCCGCACTCCGAAAACGTATCTTGAAGTGGGGGCATTCCTCTTTGGTGGCCGGGCATCCAGGAGCTCAAAAGACCGAGCAATTGATCTCCCGTCACTACTGGTGGCCCAATCTCCTCCAGGATGTCAAGGACTTTGTGGCTTCCTGCACAGTCTGTGCCAGGAATAAGTCTTCCCGTCAAAGACCTGCCGGCCTACTTTTGCCCTTGCCAGTCCCCGACCATCCCTGGCACCACATTGGGATGGATTTCATCACGGACCTACCCCCATCTGCGGGTCATTTGGGTGGTGACGGACCGCTTCTCCAAAATGGCTCACTTCGTGGCTCTTCCTGGACTACCCTCTGCTCCTCGTCTGGCTCAGTTGTTCTTCCGACACATCTTCCGCCTGCATGGACTTCCTCTTCACATTGTGTCCGACCGAGGCTCTCAATTTGTCTCCAAGTTTTGGCGTGCCCTCTGCTCGCAGCTCCAAGTGAAGCTGGACTTCTCATCGGCCTACCATCCCCAGACCAACGGGCAAGTGGAGAGAGTCAATCAGATCCTGGGTAACTACCTACGTCATTTTGTGTCCAGCCGCCAAGACAACTGGTCCGATCTACTTCCATGGGCGGAATTCTCCTATAACCATCTGGACTCGAGTTCCACAGGCAAGTCTCCTTTCTATGTGGTCTACGGGCATCACCCTCGTCCTCCTCTGCCTCTCTCCATCCTCTGGGGTCCCAGCCGTGGAGGAGTTGTTATCTGACCTGCAGTCGATCTGGGAACAAACTCGACAGTCCTTACTCAAAGCCTCTGAACGCATGAAGGACCAGGCTGATAAGAAGAGGAGACCTGCCACGAATTTTCTTCCAGGTGACAAAGTCTGGCTCTCGGCCAAATATGTTCGACTCAAGATTCCCAGCTACAAGTTGGGTCCTCGATTCCTTGGCCCTTTCTCGGTGCTAAAACGCATCAACCCTGTCACCTACAAACTCCGCCTGCCCCCTACTATGCGGATTCCGAACGCCTTCCATGTCTCCCTCTTGAAGCCAGTGGTCCTCAACCGGTTCTCCGATAAGTCTCCGTACTCTGTTCCACAAGCCGTCTCTGACGACGTCTACGTTGTTAAAGACATTCTGGCCATGAAAACTGTGAGAGGGAGACGATTCTTCCTGGTGGACTGGAGAGGATTTGGTCCTGAGGAGAGGTCCTGGGAACCCGAGGCTAACATCCTGGACAAAGATCTCATCAAGGGGTTCCTGCAGGCTAGAAAGAGGGGGAGGCCAAAGGGGGGGGGTACTGTCATGGCCGCGGCAGCGTCCCGTGCTCCGGGCCGCCGCCGCGACCGCCCTCTATCCCACGCAGCTGCCGGGGTCCCTGTGCAGGGACCCGGCGCTGCGGTCTGTTCGGCCCCGGGGGGCGCCTCACCTCGTCCCGCTCCGCTCTCCGTCTGTGCCGGCCGGCGCGCGCGTCCCCGCTGCCTAGGGCGCGCGCGTGCCGGCTGTCTCAGATTTAAAGGGCCAGTCCATCCCTAATTGGTAGTTGCACCCAATCACTCCCTATAAATCCCAGCATGCCCTGTCCCTCGTGTTGGAGCCTCTACATGCTTCCCATAGCGTTTGGCCCAGCTCCCTGTTGTTCCTGATTCCTATCCGCTACCTGGTCCCTAGTCCCTGTTCCTGATTCCTATCCGCTACCTGGTCCCTAGTCCCTGTTCCTGGTTCCTGTTCCTCTGTTTCACCATTGCTCCTGTGTTCAGCCTGTCACCTGCGGTTACGCCTACAGACCTCTGCCAGCACTATCTCCTGCCTACTGCTCCTGCCACGCCTCGCCTGCCGTCACTAGCAACCAAGCCAGGGGTAGCGACCTGGGGGTCGCCTGCCGCAGCAAGTCCATCCCGCCTTGCGGCGGGCTCTGGTGAAAACCAGCGGCCCCTTAGACTCCGCTCCCTGGTGAGGTTAGTGCCATCGCTGGTGACGGTCCAGTGGATCCACTACTCCAGGCGTTACACTCAGCTATACACACTGCCATATAGAAAAGTTTCTGTCACTGTCCTCCTGTACAGCTCTGTGATTCTCCCTTCCTGATTGGTCCATGCTGAACACACCCCAAACCCCATTGCTGTCATGTGACCACACAGACCTCTGACAGCAGCCCTGCTTCTCTATTCTAACCTGTTGTACTACGCTACTGCATTATGGGGGATCTGCAGCTCCATCCTGTATCTACAAACTGCTGCTGTGTTATCAGGCTTATGCAGTTACTATACATTATATTCCACATGCTGATTGCTATACTGTACAGTAACTTTTAATCAGATTTAAAAATAATTTTTGGGGTGTGGAACCAATTGTCTGCATATCAGTGATTTCTTTTGGGAAAATTTGCTTTGGTTTAAGAGTAGATTTGGATTACAAGCGTGGTCTGGGACGAATTATGTTCGTAATCCAAGGCACCACTGTATCTCTTTTTGCTGTCAGTGCATGGGAACCCTGCTTTTATTTGTGTCCCTTCTGATACAGATGAGTGTTTGCTACATTGTGTCCTCTGGACTGATCCTTATTACCACAAACATACTGGCATCTTATAATCCAATATATGGGCTCACTACCGCCCCCAATACTTGATGTGGTATCTGGGAGACGCTCACATCCTTGACCCCTCAGCCCCCCAAATACTGGATGTGGTATTGGAGAGCCCCCAGATCCTGACCTCTGACCCCTCTGCCCCCCCCCCCCAATACTGGATGTTGCATCTGAGAGACCCCACACCCTGACCCCTCAGCTCCCCAAATACTGGATGTGGTATCTGAGAGACACTCACCTCTGACCTCTCAACCCTCTGTACACCAGTACTAGATTAAGTATATGAGAGACTCCCATACCCTTCTCCTCTGCCCTTAATACTGAATGTGGTATCTGAGAGACCCCACAACCTGACCCCTTATCCCCCCAAATACTGGATGTGGTATCTGAGAGACCCCCCACACACACACACCCCTGTATTCTTCCCCTAATACTGAATGTAATATCTGAGAGACCCCCCCCTGTATTCTGCCACACAAATCCATCATCAGTTTCTATTCCCAGAGGTTCAGATGTCAGCGATTATATTTATACATTTTATAGGAACAATGAAGATAATTCTGATGAATGAAGTGATGTCCTCTGCCTCCTCCTGCTCTGCCCCCCTATCCTCTCCCTTGGCCCCCCTCTTCTTCTCCGCCCCCCCCCCCCCATCTCCTTTTCCCCCATCCTCTCCTATGCCCCTCTCTGCTCCTTTGCCCCCCCTCTCCTTTGCCCCCTCCATCCTCCTCTGCCCCCTCCATTCTCCTCTGCCCCCCCTCTTATTTGCCCTCTCCTTTGACCCATCCATTCTCCTCTGCCCCCTCCTCTTCTTTGCCCTCTCCTCTCCTTTGCCCCCTCCACCCTCCTCTGCCCCCTCCACCCTCCTCTGCCCCCTCTATTCTCCTCTGCCCCCTCCTCTTCTTTGCCCCCTCCATTCTGCTCTGCCCCCTCCATCCTCCTCTGCCCTCTCCTCTCCTTTGCCCTCTCCTCTCCTTTGCCCTCTCCATCCTCCTCTTCTTTGCCCTCTCCTTTGCCCCCTCCATTCTCCTCTGCCCCCTTCATTCTCCTCTGCCCCCTCCTCTCCTTTGCCCCCTCCATCCTCCTCTGCCCTCTCCTCTCCTTTGCCCCCTCCATTCTCCACTGCCCCCTCCTCTCCTTTGCCCCCTCTATTCTCCTCTGCCCCCTCCATCCTCCTCTGCCCTCTCCTCTCCTTTCCTTTGCCCCCTCCTCTTCTTTGCCCCCTCCTCTTCTTTGCCCTCTCCTCTTCTTTGCCCTCTCCTCTCCTCTGCCCCCTCCTCTTCTTTGCCCCTCCTCTCCTTTGCCCCCTCCATCCTCCTCTGCCCCCTCCATTCTCCTCTGCCCCCTCCTATTCTTTGCCCTCTTCTCTCCTTTTCCCCTCCATCCTCCTCTGACCCTCCATCCTCCTCTGCCCCGTCCAATCTCCTCTGCCCCCTCCTCTTCTTTGCCATGTCCTCTCCTTTGCCCCATGCAATCTCCTCTGCCCTCTCCTCTCCTTTGCCCCCTCCATCCTCCTCTGCCCCCTCCTCTTCTTTGCCCTCTACTCTCCTTTGCCCCCTCCATCCTGCTCTGCCCCCTCCTCTTCTTTGCCCTCTCCTTTGCCCCCTCCATCCTCCTCTGCCCCCTCCTCTTCTTTGCCCTCTCCTCCCCTTTGCCCCCTCCATCCTCCTCTGCCCCCTCCTCTTCTTTGCCCTGTCCTCTCCTTTGCCCCCTCCATCCTCCTCTGCCCCCTCCTCTTCTTTGCCCTCTCCTCCCCTTTGCCCCCTCCATCCTCCTCTGCCCCCTCCTCTTCTTTGCCCTGTCCTCTCCTTTGCCCCCTCCATTTTCCTCTGCCCCCTCCTCTCCTTTGCCCTCTCCTCTCCTTTGCCCCCTCCATTCTCCTCTGCCCCCTCCTCTTCTTTGCCCTCTCCTCCCCTTTGCCCCCTCCATCCTCCTCTGCCCCCTCCTCTTTTTTGCCCTCTCCTCTCCTTTGCCCCCTCCATCTTCCTCTGCCCCCTCCTCTTTTTTGCCCTCTCCTCTCCTTTCCCCCCTCCATCCTCCTCTGCCCCCCCTTCTTTGCCCTCTCCTTTCCCCCCTCCATCCTCCTCTGCCCCCCCTCTTCTTTGCCCTCTCCTCTTCTTTGCCCCTCCATCCTCCTCTGCCCCCTCCATTCTCCTCTGCCCCCCCTCTTCTTTGCCCTCTCCTTTGCCCCTCCATTCTCCTCTGCCCCCCCTATTCTTTGCCCTCTCCTCTCCTTTGCCCCCTCCATCCACCTCTGCCCCTCCATCCTCCTCTGCCCTCTCCTTTGCCCCCTCCATTCTCCTCTGCCCCCTCCTCTTCTTTGCCCTCTCCTCTCCTTTGCCCCCTCCATCCTCCTCTGCTCCCTCCTCTTCTTTGCCCTCTTCTCTCCTTTGCCCCTTCCATCCTCCTCTGCCCCCTCCTCTTCTTTGCCCTCTTCTCTCCTTTGCCCCTCCATCCTCCTTTGCCCCCTCCATTCTCCTCTGCCCCCTCCATCCTCCTCTGCCCCCTCCTCTTCTTTGCCCTCTTCTCTCCTTTGCCCCTCCATCCTCCTTTGCCCCCTCCATTCTCCTCTGCCCCCTCCTCTTCTTTGCCCTATCCTCTCCTTTGCCCCCTCCATCTTCCTCTGCCCTCTCCTCTCCTTTGCCCCCTCCATCTTCCTCTGCCCCCTCCTCTCCTTTGCCCTCTCCATCCTCCTTTGCCCCCTCCATTCTCCTTTGCCCCCTCCATTCTCCTTTGCCCCCTCCATTCTCCTCTGCCCCCTCCTCTTCTTTGCCCTCTCCTCTCCTTTGCCCCCTCCATCCTCCTCTGCCCCCTCCTCTCCTTTGCCCTCTCCTCTCCTTTGCCCCCTCCATTATCCTCTGCCCCCTCCTCTTCTTTACCCTCTCCTCTCCTTTGCCCCCTCCATCCTCCTCTGCCCCCTCCATCCTCCTCTGCCCCCTCCTCTCCTTTGCCCCCTCCATTCTCCTCTGCCCTCTCCTCTCCTTTGCCCTCTAATCTCCTTTGCCCCCTCCATCCTCCTCTGCCCCCTCCATCTTCCTCTGCCCCCTCCCTCAGATCCGCTGCTCCTCACTTCACATTCACTCAATGTGTTTTTTCTTTTCGCCCGCTTTCTGCCAATATGAAGTCAAGGCCAAAAATTAATTATCTGGTATTGAAGCCGCAAAATAGGAAGAAGAGGATAGAAAGCGATTCATGGAGCAGCCATCTGCCGCACGGGACTGCACCGTCATCATCAGCTATAAATACACCCAGCTGCTGTATCTAAGCCTGTCACATGTGATACTGCTTACTGAGCTACAGAATCTGCCTGCCATACATGATACTACCACCAGAGCTGCTGTATCTAAGCCTCTCACATGTGATACTGCTTACTGAGCTACAGAATCTGCACCTGCCATACATGATACTACCACCAGGGCTGCTGTATCTAAGCCTGTCACATGTGATACTGCTTACTGAGCTACAGAATCTGCACCTGCCATGCATGATACTACCACCAGAGCTGCTGTATCTAAGCCTGTCACATGTGATACTGCTTGCTGAGCTACAGAATCTGCACCTGCCATACATGATACTACCACCAGAGCTGCTGTATCTAAATCTATAATGTTTGATACTTCCTGCTGAGCTGTGTATGTAAATCTATTATATGTGATACAGTCCAGTGAGTTGTGGTATCCAAGCCTGTCAAGTGTAATACTTTCTGCTGGGTCAACAACCAATACAGCCAACAGGAGATCCCCCGGGATACCTCATCTCTTCTATCCTCCCTTTCTCTTACTATCCTCTTCTTCACACCCTTTCCCTCCTTTTCCTTTCCTCATTTCTCTCTTTTCTTATTTCTCTTCCCTTCCTGTCATCGTTGTATCCCCCCCCCCCCTCCTTCCCCTTATCTCCTCTTCCTGGTCTCTCCTCTTCCCCTTCTTCTCCTGTACCCATCCTCTCCCCTTTCCATACCTCTTCCCCTCTCTCTTTCCTCTCCCTTCTCTTTTCTTCTTCTCCCCTTCCCCTCTCTTCTTCCTTCTCCTCTATTCCTCCTATCCTCTTCCTCTTCTTCTCCTATTCCTATCCTCTCCCCCCTTCCATTCATCTTCCCCCTCTCTCTTTCCTCTCTCCCTTTCTTCCCTTTCCTTCCTCTCCCCCTTCCCCTCTCCTCTTCCATCACCCTTCCCCTCTCCTCTTTCTGGTCTCTTCTCTTCCCCTTCTTCTCCTGCTCCTATCCTCTCCCCCTTCCATTCATTTTCTCCTTCTCTCTTTCCTCTCCCTCTTTCTTTCCCATTCTCTCCTCTTTTCTTCCTCTCCCCCTTCCCCTCTCTTGCTCCTGCCCTCTTCCTCTCCCCCTTCTCCTATCCTCTTCCTCTCCCTTACTATCATCTCACCTTTTACCCTCCACTTTTTCTCCCCTTTCTCTCATTCCATTTCTCTTTCCCCTCTCTCTTTCTTCCTCTTACTTTCCTCCCCCTCTTCCCCTATCCCTTTCTTCCTCTTACTTTCCTCCCCCTCTTCCCCTATCCCTTTCTTCTCCCCTTTCCCTCCTATCCTCTTCCTCTCCCCCTTCTCCTCTCCTCATCCTTCTCCCCTTTCCCTCCTATCCTCTTCCTCTCCCCCTTCTCCTCTCCTCATCCTTCTCCTCTTTCTCTCCCATCCTCTTCCTCTCCTTTCCCCCTCTCCTCTTCCTCTATCCATCTCTTCATCCTTCTCCTCTTTCCCTCCCATCCTCTCCTTTCCCCCCTCTCCTCTTCCTCTATCTCTCTCTTCTTCCTTCTCCTCTTTCCCTCCTATCCTCTTCCTCTCCCCCTTCTCCTCTCCTCATCCTTCTCCTCTTTCCCTCCCATCCTCTTCCTCTCCTTTTCCCCTCTCCTCTTCCTCTATCCATCTCTTCTTCCTTCTCCTCTTTCCCTCCCATCCTCTTCCTCTCCTTTCCCCCCTCTCCTCTTCCTCTATCCATCTCTTCATCCTTCTCCTCTTTCCCTCCTATGCTCTTCCTCTCCCCCTTTCTATCGTCTCACCTTTTTCCCTCCACTTCTTCTCCCCTTTCTTTTATCCCCCTTCCAATCTTTTTTCCCCTCTCTCTCCTTCTCCTTGCGTTCACCTGGATTTTCTGACCCTTATTGGGGGTGATATCAGCCATTGACATACATGGGCCCCTAACAATGTATACTTTGGAGGTCCCTGTACTTCCCCTGGAGGGAACTTTTTCTTGCGCTACTTTCAGACAACTGCAGCCACAGAATTAGGATTTTCTTCTTGCGGCCATCAGGGGATGTTGGGAGTTATAGTTTCACCACAATTAGTTGGACCAAGAGGTCCACCAAGTCCTTAAAGGGGTTATCCAGCGCTACAAAAACATGGCCACTTTCTTTCAGAGACAACACGACTCTTGTCTCCAGGTCAGGTGTGGTTTGCAATTAAGCTCCATTCACTTCAATGGAACTGAGCAGCAAAACCCCCGCCCAAGCTGGAGACAAGAGTGGTGCTGTCTCTGGAAGAAAGTGGCCATGTTTTTGTAGCGCTGGATAACCCCTTTAAAGGAGAACCTTCCTGTACCTTTTTTCTACAGTAGATCCCTTAAAGTTTCTACAACATGTGATGGCGCTTCTTCTATTTGACCAGAGGGGGGCAGGATAGGCCATCAAAATCATATTCTGAACTGAGAGGAGAGTGATGGACGTGAAACAGGAATCATAGAAAAACATAAAAGAAAAAAGTAACAAAACTAAAAGAAAACAATCAGTAAAACTTTCTGCACTGACAGAATTTGGTGCCGTCATCATTAATGTGATGTCATCATATCAGACAATGTCACATGACCAGCGACACCAGAACCCCCTTCAAGCTCAGCGAATCACTTCAGGATATGGAAATGAATAAATACTCTTTAGGGCCCTATTCCACCGGACGATTATCGTTCAGATTATCGTTAAATCGTTCGAATCTAAACGATAATCATTCGGTTGAAATGCAGTTAACGAATAACGACCGAACGAGAAATCGTTGATCGCTTTATAAGACCTGGACCTATTTTTATCGTTGCTCGTTCGCAAAACGTTCGCAAGTCGTTCTCATTGAATAAGATGTCGTTTGGTCGTTCGCAGTAGATACGAACGCAATAGCGAACAAACAGCGAATACAATCATAAGTAACGATTATCGTTCCATGGAAATGAGTGAACGTTTTCAGGTCTTTCACAATAGCGGTCGTTTGAGATCGTTAATCTTTAACGATTATGGGAACGATAATCGTCCGGTGGAATAGGGCCCTTAAGGGGGTCTCTCCTTTAAGGGCTTCTGGCCCTTTAAAGATTTAGAGGCCATGACCCGCCCTCGACCCTCAATGCCGCAGGAAACATGTTTGGATCCGTTTCTCCTTTTGTAACGTGAGGAAATCATAACGTGCCGCCCACAACGGGACGACCGCGCACAAGGGCGAGAAAACAGGGAAGTCAAACATACAGGAGCAGATAGGAGACGCAAGGTCACCAGATAGTGACACCACAATGGCGGGATTATCAGCTGTAGGCGCAGTGGGCGTGGCTGAGGAGGAGGCTAGTGATGTCATAGTTTTCTCACATGACCTGTTTGTACGTGTAATCCAAGAAGTAGTGATGTCACCAGTGTCAAACACCGCCACTCTGACATCACATATACTGTGGGCCAATCAGTGGCCTCTGCGGCTTCCCTCCCTACGTGTACTGCACATGTCAACCAGGTACATGACGTCATTTATCCCGATTCCAACCATTTTCCGTAAATTTCAGAATATCCCTTAAGGAATTGGACACAGATTCCAGCTTTTATTGTATACCTGGTTGCTACAGGCAATGCTATCAATTCCTTAGCAACCAGCTACAGCAACCAATCAGATCCCTGCATTTCATATGAAGTGTGTCAATAATTGGCTGATAACAGAGAACAGTAGCTGGGCACAGTATAGGTGATACAGAGGCTGATAACAGAGACAGTAGCCGGACACAGTATAGGTGATACAGGGGCTGATAACAGAGAACAGTAGCCGGACACAGTATAGGTGATACAGGGGCTGATAACAGAGAACAGTAGGCGGGCACAGTATAGGTGATACAGAGGCTGATAACAGAGAACAGTAGCCGGACACAGTATAGGTGATACAGGGGCTGATAACAGAGAACAGTAGCCGGGCACAGTATAGGTGATACAGGGGCTGATAACAGAGAACAGTAGCCTGGCACAGTATAGGGGGCACAGGGGCTGATAACAGAGAACAGTAGCCTGGCACAGTATAGGTGATAAAGGGGCTGATAACAGAGAACAGTAGCCGGGCACAATATAGGTGATACAGGGGCTGATAACAGAGAACAGTAGCCGGGCACAGTATAGGTGATACAGAGGCTGATAACAGAGAACAGTAGCCGGACACAGTATAGGTGATACAGGGGCTGATAACAGAGAACAGTAGCCGGGCACAGTATAGGTGATACAGGGGCTGATAACAGAGAACAGTAGCCTGGCACAGTATAGGGGGCACAGGGGCTGATAACAGAGAACAGTAGCCTGGCACAGTATAGGGGGCACAGGGGCTGATAACAGAGAACAGTAGCCGGGCACAGTATAGGGGGCACAGGGGCTGATAACAGAGAACAGTAGCCGGGCACAGTATAGCGGGCACAGGGGCTGATAACAGAGAACAGTAGCCGGGCACAGTATAGGGGGCACAGGGGCTGATAACAGAGAACAGTAGCCGGGCACAGTATAGGGGGCACAGGGGCTGATAACAGAGAACAGTAGCTGGGCACAGTATAGGGGGCACAGGGGCTGATAACAGAGAACAGTAGCCGGGCACAGTATAGATTACACAGGGGCTGATAACAGAGAACAGTAGCTGGGCACAGTACAGGTGACATAGGTGACTTTCATGGTAGTGGTCGGGGAGTTCTCCGGTGACGCCTTATACCAGCAGGTCACATGGTGCAGGAGTGACATCACAAACCGCCACTTCCTCTTACAGTAAAGAGTTAATAATAATCCCAGAACTTGTGCAACTAAGGTGTCAACACAGCAAGCTACACCCCAGGGTAGTGATCATGTATCTAATCCCACGTGTGTGATACTGTGTGGTGAGCAGCCGTATTCTAAGCCCCTCATGTGTGATACTGTCTACTGAGCTGATGTACCTAAGCCCCTCATGTGTGATACTGTGTACTGAGCTGATGTATCTAAGCCGCTCTAGTATGATACTGTCTACTGAGCTGATGTACCTAAGCCCCTCATGTGTGATACTGTGTACTGAGCTGATGTATCTAAGCCGCTCTAGTATGATACTGTCTACTGAGCTGATGTACCTAAGCCCCTCATGTGTGATACTGTGTACTGAGCTGATGTATCTAAGCCGCTCTAGTATGATACTGTCTACTGAGCTGATTTATCTAAGCCCCTCATGTGTGATACTGTGTACTGAGCTGATGTATCTAAGCCGCTCTAGTATGATACTGTCTACTGAGCTGATGTATCTAAGCCCCTCATGTGTGATACTGTGTACTGAGCTGATGTATCTAAGCCGCTCTAGTATGATACTGTCTACTGAGCTGATGTACCTAAGCCCCTCATGTGTGATACTGTGTACTGAGCTGATGTATCTAAGCCGCTCTAGTATGATACTGTCTACTGAGCTGATGTACCTAAGCCCCTCATGTGTGATACTGTGTACTGAGCTGATGTATCTAAGCCGCTCTAGTATGATACTGTCTACTGAGCTGATGTACCTAAGCCCCTCATGTGTGATACTGTGTACTGAGCTGATGTATCTAAGCCGCTCTAGTATGATACTGTCTACTGAGCTGATTTATCTAAGCCCCTCATGTGTGATACTGTGTACTGAGCTGATGTATCTAAGCCGCTCTAGTATGATACTGTCTACTGAGCTGATGTACCTAAGCCCCTCATGTGTGATACTGTGTACTGAGCTGATGTATCTAAGCCGCTCTAGTATGATACTGTCTACTGAGCTGATTTATCTAAGCCCCTCATGTGTGATACTGTGTACTGAGCTGATGTATCTAAGCCGCTCTAGTATGATACTGTCTACTGAGCTGATTTATCTAAACCCCTCATGTGTGATACTGTGTACTGAGCTGATGTATCTAAACCTCTCGTGTATGTTACTGTGTACTGAGATGATGTATCTAAGCCCCTCATGTGTGATACTGTCTCCTGAGTACCTGTATTCTAAGCCCATCTAGTATGAAACTGTCTGCTGAGACGCTGTATCTAAGCCCCTCGTGAGATACTCTCTGCTGAGCTGCAGTACCTAAATCGATCATGTGTGATACTGTCTGGTGAACTGCTGTATCTAAGCCCCTCATTCCTGTGTCTAATCATGTGTGATCGTAATTTGTATCTAAAGGTAACACTGTGTGCTGTATGTTGTATCTAATCTTAGAATGTGTGATACTATCTAATAGCTTGCTTTATGAAAATCAATCGCCTGTGATACCTTCTATCTAAGCCTAGGCTGTGTGATACACACATCATCCTCTGTCATGCAGTTGTCTCTTAGGAGCAGCTCACAGCGCTGACATGTATGGAGGTGGCCACTGTGTATCTCAGCCATCCCTGTGTGATACAGCCTGCAGAGTGAGAGTGGTGGCTCTGGTATGGTGGAGCAGGAGTGTGTATCTAAGCCTGTTCTGTGTGATACAGCCTGTAGAGCTGCTACTCTGCTCCCGTCCTCTGTGACACAGTTGCCCCCCAGGAGCCGCACACATCTGCCTATAGAACACTGGTTCTCAGTAACGTGTATGGAGGACGACTGTGTATCTAAGCTTGTTCTGTGTGTTACAGAATGAAGAGCTGTGGTTCTTGGTGACATCTATAGACTAGTCCCGTATATCTAAGCCTGTGCTGTGTGATACAGCCTTTAGAGTGGTAGCTTTTGTCTTCAATGACCTGTATGAAGGACGCTGGTGTATCCTGTAGAGCGGTGGCTCAGAGTGACATGTATCGAGATGGGTGCTGCGTATCTAAACCTAAGCTTGTAGTCAAAGGGCTGGGGTGATATATTGGTGTATCTAAGGCTGTAGAGCGGTGGTTGGGGCGATACACCAGTGTATCCAAGCCTGCAGAGCGGTGGCTGTGGTGACACAGTAGTCTATCTAAGCCTGTAGAGCGGTGATTGGGGTGATACATCTGTGTATCTAAGCCTGCAGAGTGGTGGCTGTGGTGACACAGTAGTCTATCTAAATCTGTAGAGCAGTGGCTGTGGTGTATCTAAGCCTTTATATCGGTGGCTGGGTAATATAGTGTTGTTGTGTATCTAAGCCTGTAGAGCAGTGGCTGTGGTGACACATCTGTGTATCTAAGCCTGTAGAGCGGTGGCTGGGTAATATAGCGGTGTTGTGTATCTAAGCCTGTAGAGCGGTGGCTGGGTAATATAGCGGTGTTGTGTATCTAAGCCTGTAGATCGGTGGCTGGGTAATATAGCGGTGTTGTGTATCTAAGCCTGTAGATCGGTGGCTGGGTAATATAGCGGTGTTGGGTATCTAAGCCTGTAGAGCGGTGGCTGGGTAATATAGCGGTGTTGTGTATCTAAGCCTGTAGATCGGTGGCTGGGTAATATAGCGTTGTTGTGTATCTAAGCCTGTAGAGCGGTGGCTGGGTAATATAGCGGTGTTGTGTATCTAAGCCTGTAGATCGGTGGCTGGGTAATATAGCGTTGTTGTGTATCTAAGCCTGTAGATCGGTGGCTGGGTAATATAGTGGTGTTGTGTATCTAAGCCTGTAGATCGGTGGCTGGGTAATATAGCGTTGTTGTGTATCTAAGCCTGTAGATCGGTGGCTGGGTAATATAGCGGTGTTGTGTATCTAAGCCTGTAGAGCGGTGGCTGGGTAATATAGCGGTGTTGTGTATCTAAGCCTGTAGATCGGTGGCTGGGTAATATAGCGGTGTTGTGTATCTAAGCCTGTAGATCGGTGGCTGGGTAATATAGCAGTGTTGTGTATCTAAGCCTGTAGAGCGGTGGCTGGGTAATATAGCGGTGTTGTGTATCTAAGCCTGTAGAGCAGTGGCTGTGGTGACACAATAGTCTATCTAAGCCTGTAGAGCAGTGATTGGGGTGACATCTGTGTATCTAAGCCTGTAGAGCGGTGATTGGGGTGACACATCTGTGTATCTAAGCCTGTAGAGCAGTGGCTGTGGTGACACATCTGTGTATCTAAGTCTGTAGAGCAGTGATTGTAGTGACACATCTGTGTATCTAAGCCTGTAGAACAGTGGCTGTGGTGACACATCTGTGTATCTAAGCCTGTAGAGCAGTAATTGGGGTGATACATCTGTGTATCTAAGCCTGTAGAGCAGTGATTGGGGTGACACATCTGTGTGTCTAAGCCTGTAGAGCGGTGATTGGGGTGACACATCTGTGTATCTAAGCCTGTAGAGCAGTGGCTGTGGTGACAAATCTGTGTATCTAAGCCTGTAGAGCAGTGATTGTAGTGACACATCTGTGTATCTAAGCCTGTAGAACAGTGGCTGTGGTGACACATCTGTGTATCTAAGCCTGTAGAGCAGTGGCTGTGGTGACACATCTGTGTGTCTAAGCCTGTAGATCAGTGATTGGGGTGACACATCTGTGTATCTAAGCCTGTAGAGCAGTGATTGGGGTGACACATCTGTGTATCTAAGCCTGTAGAGCAGTAATTGGGGTGATACATCTGTGTATCTAAGCCTGTAGAACAGTGGCTGTGGTGACACATCTGTGTATCTAAGCCTGTAGAGCAGTAATTGGGGTGATACATCTGTGTATCTAAGCCTGTAGAACAGTGGCTGTGGTGACACATCTGTGTATCTAAGCCTGTAGAGCAGTGGCTGTGGTGACACATCTGTGTATCTAAGCCTGTAGAGCAGTGGCTGTGGTGACACAGTGGTGTATCTAAGCCTGTAGAGCAGTGATTGGGGTGACATCTGTGTATCTAAGCCTGTAGAGCAGTGGCTGTGGTGACACATCTGTGTATCTAAGCCTGTAGAGCAGTGGCTGTGGTGACACATCTGTGTATCTAAGCCTGTAGAGCAGTGGCTGTGGTGACACATCTGTGTATCTAAGCCTGTAGAGCAGTGATTGGGGTGACACATCTGTGTATCTAAGCCTGTAGAGCGGTGGCTGTGGTGACACATCTGTGTATCTAAGCTTGTAGAGCAGTGGCTGTGGTGACACATCTGTGTATCTAAGCCTGTAGAGCAGTGGCTGTGGTGACACAGTGGTGTATCTAAGCCTGTAGAGCAGTGATTGGGGTGACATCTGTGTATCTAAGCCTGTAGAGCAGTGATTGGGGTGACATCTGTGTATCTAAGCCTGTAGAGCAGTAATTGGGGTGATACATCTGTGTATCTAAGCCTGTAGAACAGTGGCTGTGGTGACACATCTGTGTATCTAAGCCTGTAGAGCAGTGGCTGTGGTGTATCTAAGCGTGGCTGTGGTGACAGTGGTGATGTGTATAGGTGCTTGTGCGGAGGTAAAGATGACTGAGTCCCAGTGATATAAAAATAGAACAGCCTTACTGTGCAGCCTCTTAGTACAAAACACTTGTAGAATAGATAAATCTTACACAGGCTTCAGTGCTTGAACTTTGTGCTGCGTAGGTGCTTGAAGAAGTAGAGTAGAGGTAATTGTAGCGGTGCTTGAAGAGTTGAAAGTGGAGTAGAGTAGTGTAGAGGAGTTTGTCAAAGGAGTCCTAACCCAATGTAGTAATGTACTCTGACGGAACTTGAGAGAATACTTGGCAGAAGTTACTTGTACCCGTGTATAGACTATAGTCTGAGCACCGTCTGCCCTACAGTGTCGAGTCACTCGTCCTCCTAGGGTGATACAAGCCCCAGTTGTGGTTACCTGGCTGAAGCTAACATCTTGGGGCGTCCCAGTTACCTGCACTGCGAGATAAGATACGTAGACCTTCTGGTAGCTTTGTCCTATCCAGGATAGTTCCTCTTTTGTATCAGGATAATGCCCTGCACCTCTAGGTTTACGGCGTGGGCTAGGATGTTCCCGGACTCTTCTCCCTCTTGTAGTGTTTAGCACTGCATAGTAGATAGAGTAGGAATACTGAAAGAACTGAGGGGGAGATTTATCAAACATGGTGTAAAGTGAAACTGGCTCAGATGCCCCTAGCAACCAATCAGATTCCACCTTTCATTTTCCAATGAATCTGTAAGGAATGAAAAGTGGAATCTGATTGGTTGCTAGGGGCAACTGAGACAGTTTCACTTTACACCATGTTTGATAAATCTCCCCCAAAGTTTTTTTAGCTGCATCTGACCACACTCGTATCTTAGACTCAGATAGACTGGCTTGGCTAAAGCAGGGACGTCTGCTCTGTGTGCCCTTTTCTCAGAAGAATCTGGCTAAAAACGCTACACCTCCTTCCAAAAAGTAACTTCCTACAGGGGCTAAGTAAGGTACCCTGTGAGTGCTGGAAAGGAATGTGTGTAAGAGAAAGAAGAAGAGTAATAGGCTAGAAGTAGAGAGCATCTAAGTCTGTAGAGCAGTGGCTGTGGGGACAGTGGTGTATCTAAGCCTGCAGCCTGGTGACTTTAATGACAGTGGTGTATTTAAGCCTGTAGAGCGGTGGCTGTGGTGATACAGCAGTGTATCTAAGTCTGTGAGCTGTGGTAATAGTGCGGTGTATCTAAGCCTGTAAGCTGTGGTGACAGCGGTGTATCTAAGCCTGTGAGCTGTGGTCATTTCGTGTTATATCTAAGCCTGTATGCTGTGGTGATATTGCAGTGTATCTAAGCCTGTGAGCTGTGGTGATAGTGTGGTGTATCTAAGCCTGTAAGCTTTGGTGATATTGCAGTGTATATAAGCTTTGTAAATTGTGGCGATATTGCGGTGTATCTTAGCCGGTAAGCCGTGGTGATATTGCAGTGTATCTAAGTCCATAAGCTGGGGTGATATAGCGGTGTATCTAAGCCTGTAAACTGTGGTGATATGGCGGTGTATCTAAGCATGTAAACTATACAGTGGTGTATCTAAGCCTGTAAACCATGGTGATATCACAGTGTATCTAAGCCTATAAGCCGTGGTGACAGCAGTGTATCTAAGCCTGTAAGCTGTGGT
Organism: Dendropsophus ebraccatus; assembly: GCF_027789765.1. Classification (NCBI taxonomy): domain Eukaryota; kingdom Metazoa; phylum Chordata; class Amphibia; order Anura; family Hylidae; genus Dendropsophus; species Dendropsophus ebraccatus. The sequence goes on along the minus strand of NC_091467.1, from coordinate 61,189,476 downwards.
GATATCGCATTGTATCTAAGCCTGTAAGCTGTGGTGATAGCGCGGTGTATCCAAGCCTGTGAGCTGTGGTGATAGCGCGGTGTATCTAAGCCTGTAAACTGTAATGATAGCGCGGTGTATCTAAGCCTGTGAGCTGTGGTGATAGCAGTGTATCTAAGCCTGTCAACCTGCCGATAGCGCGGTGTATCTAAGCCTGTCCGGTATCGCGGTGTATCTAAGCCTGTCAGCCTGCCTATAGCGCGGTGTATCTAAGCCTGTCAGCCTACCGATAGCGCGGTGTATCTAAGCCTGTCAGCCTGCCAATAGCGCGGTGTATCTAAGCCTGTCAGCCTGCCGATAGCGCGGTGTATCTAAGCCTGTCAGCCTGCCGATAGCGCGGTGTATCGCACGCCTCCTCCTGGCAGGGGGCGGGGCCTCAGTCTCTGGCTCGGCAGCGCTCTACACTCTTGTTCACACACTATTCCCTCCCAGTCCGGGGCTGCAGCTGGAGACGCTCCGCTCTGCTGTGCTGCACTGTCCGGTGCTCGGCTCTCCTGTGCTGTGCTGCACTGTCCTCTGCTGTGCCGTGCTGCACTGTCCTCTGCTGTGCCGTGCTGCACTGTCCTCTGCTGTGCTGTCCGGTCCTCCGGTTCTCTCCGTCCTGTGCCGGACCTGTGGAGGCTCGGACCCCGCGGACCATGACGGGTTGATCCTCCCCGGTGTGGGGCAGCAGGAGCCCGGGGCCATGTCCGGAGCGCGGTGCCGCAGCCTGTACGCCTTCTCCGGGGAGCAGCACCAGCAGGGACTGAAGTTTGAGGCCGGGGAGGTGATCAGCGTCCTGCAGGTGCTGGATGGCGGATGGTGGGAAGGGGAGAAGGACGGAGTGCGGGGGTGGTTCCCTGCCAGCTACGTGCAGATCCTGGAGGTAAGAGCTGCTGGGGACCACAGGGGTTGTCATAGGGAACCGCACCAATCACTGCTGGGGGACCACAGGGGTTGTCATAGGGAACCGCACCAATCACTGCTGGGGGACCACAGGGGTTGTCATAGGGAACCGCACCAATAACTGCTGGCTGGACCAGAAGGGTTGTCATATGGAACCGCACCAATCACTGCTTGCTGGACCAGAAGGGTTGTCATAGGGAACTGCAGCAATAACTGCTGGGGGACCACAGGGTTTGTCATAGGGAGCCGCACCAATAACTGCTGGCTGGACCAGAAGGGTTGTCATATGGAACCGCACCAATCACTGCTTGCTGGACCAGAAGTGTTGTCATAGGGAACTGCAGCGATAACTGCTGGGGGACCACAGGGGTTGTCATAGGGAACCACACCAATCACTGCTGGGGGACCACAAGGGTTGTCATAGGGAACCACACCAATCACTGCTTGCTGGACCAGAAGGTTTGTCATATGGAACCGCACCAATCACTGCTTGCTGGACCAGAAGGGTTGTCATAGGGAACTGCAGCGATAACTGCTGGGGGACCACAGGGGTTGTCATAGGGAACCGCACCAATAACTGCTGGCTGGACCAGAAGGGTTGTCATAGGGAACCACACCAATCACTGCTTGCTGGACCAGAAGGTTTGTCATAGGGAACTGCACCGATAACTGCTGGGGGACCACAAGGGTTGTCATAGGGAACCACACCAATCACTGCTTGCTGGACCAGAAGGTTTGTCATAGGGAACTGCATCGATAACTGCTGGGGGACCACAAGGGTTGTCATAGGGAACCACACCAATCACTGCTGGCTGGAACAGAAGAGTTGTAATAGGGAAGCCCACAATCACTACTGGCTAGAGCAGAAGGGTTGTCATAGGGAGCCGCACCAATCACTGCTGGGGGACCACAGGGGTCGTCATACGGAACTGCACCAATCATTGCTGGGGGACCACAGGGGTTGTCATAGGGAACCGCACCAATCACTGCTGGCTGGCTGGACCAGAAGAGTTGTCATAAGGAAGAGCACCAATCACTGCTATCTGGACCAGAAGTGTTGTCATAGGGAAGTGCACCAATCACTGCTGGCTGGACCAGAAGTGTTGTCATAGGGAACTACACAGATCACTACTAACTGGATTAAAGGGATTGTCATAGGGAACTGCACCAGTAACTGCTGGTTGGGCTAGAAGGATTGTCATGGGGAATTGCTGGACCAGAAAGGTTGTAATGGGGAACTGCTGTAATAACTTCTGGTTCTTATACGTGGGGATACGTGTTGTGCAGATCGGATACAGGGGATACGTGTTGTGCAGATCGGATACAGGGGATACGTGTTGTGCAGATCGGATACAGGGGATACGTGTTGTGCAGATCGGATACAGGCGGATACGTGTTGTGCAGATCGCATACAGGGGGATACGCGTTGTGCAGATCGGATACAGGGGATACGCGTTGTGCAGATCGGATACAGGGGATACGTGTTGTGTGTCTGTGACCAGCGCTCAGTCTTCCACACTTGTGTCGTCTCTTCTTCGTTTTTGTTATCATAAGTAGACGGACGGAGAGTAATAGGTGACTCTGGGGACTACAACCCCCAGCAGTCTCTCCTCGGCCTCTGTATTGCTGAGAGTTGCTGTCCCTCAGCTATCAGCCTGTGTCAGTGCAGCTGACTGACCACCAGGTGGCGTGACGCTCAGAGCAGATGTTTCCTATCAGGATAATGATGAGATGATCGGTGCTGATCAGGTGACAGCGAGACCCCGAAGCGCAGTGACTGTCCCCTGCCCACAGGATATGGCGCTACCTAATCAGGAGCGGTGTACAAAGCTATCTGCAGAACATCGCTCTGTCCTCTCTACCTCCTGACACATACATAGTGACATATCCTGCAGAATATTACACCAGCCTCAGTACACATCTGCAGAACATTGCTCCGTCCTCTCTACCTCCTGACACATAGTGATATATCCTGCAGATTATTACACCGGCCTCAGTACTGATCTGCAGAGCATCGCTCTTTATCCCCCATGATACCTAGGACTTGGCTGAATCATCTGAGGTCGCAGGTTTGCGCTTTCATGAATCGTCCTCACATTCAGGTTTTGGCCCCGCAGATCATCTCATTGTTGACTTGGCAGCGTCCCTGATCTGCTGACCGGAGCCGGAGTGCGGAGTCATTGTGTGATTGTCACCGGCATCAACTGGAGCATTGTCATCACCGCCCGTCACCGAAACACCGAACAATAACCCATAACCCTGTGCTAGGAGCCGAGAGTCACCCTGTGTCCTCACATGTCACATAGAGCAGGGACGGAGCTGCCTACAGGGGGCAGTATTATAGGAGTTATATTCCTGTATATAGGAGCAGTATTATAGTAGTTATATTCCTGTATATAGGGAGCAGTATTATAGCAGTTATATTCCTGTATATAGGAGCAGTATTATAGTAGTTATATTCTTGTATATAGGAGCAGTATTATAGCAGTTATATTCCTGTATATAGGGAGCAGTATTATAGTAGTTATATTCTTGTATATAGGAGCAGTATTATGGTAGTTATATTCTTGTATATAGGGAGCAGTATTATAGGAGTTATATCCCTGTATATAGGGGGCAGTATTATAGGAGTTATATTCTTGTATATAGCAGAAGTATTATAGTAGTTATATTCCTGTATATAGGAGCAGTATTATAGTAGTTATATTCTTGTATATAGGAGCAGTATTATAGTAGTTATATTCCTGTATATAGGAGGAGTATTATAGGAGTTATATCCCTGTATATAGGGGGCAGTATTATAGGAGTTATATTCTTGTATATAGGAGCAGTATTATAGGAGTTATATTCCTGTATATAGGAGCAGTATTATAGTAGTTATATTCCTGTACATAAGGGACAGTATTATAGTAGTTATATTCCTGTATATAGGAGCAGTATTATAGTAGTTATATTCTTGTATATAGGAGCAGTATTATAGCAGTTATATTCCTGTATATAGGGAGCAGTATTATAGTAGTTATATTCTTGTATATAGGAGCAGTATTATGGTAGTTATATTCTTGTATATAGGGAGCAGTATTATAGGAGTTATATCCCTGTATATAGGGGGCAGTATTATAGGAGTTATATTCTTGTATATAGCAGAAGTATTATAGTAGTTATATTCCTGTATATAGGAGCAGTATTATAGTAGTTATATTCTTGTATATAGGAGCAGTATTATAGTAGTTATATTCCTGTATATAGGAGGAGTATTATAGGAGTTATATCCCTGTATATAGGGGGCAGTATTATAGGAGTTATATTCTTGTATATAGGAGCAGTATTATAGGAGTTATATTCCTGTATATAGGAGCAGTATTATAGTAGTTATGCGGTTCAGGGAAGAAACAGAGTGCTGCACATCACACCCATGGCTGATACTAGTGCCGCTAGGCTAAATAAAAAACACATCAGAATTTTGTGTATGAATTGATCAAGCCATACTGCCCCATGTACCTCGTGCCGGTATCTGATACACATGGGTCCCTACACTAAGTCCACACCGTGCCAGTCAGTGGCCACCAACCCCGCAAAGCGGGGTTGGCGGTCGCTGACCGACACGGTGTGGAGTTAGCGTAGGGACCCGTGTGGACCAGAGGACCTGCGCGGTGGTACACGGGGCAATATGGCTTGATCAATTCATATACAGACACTCTGGTGTTGATTTTTAATATAGGCCTAGCGGCATTAGTATCAGCCATAGATGGGATGTGCAGCGGTTCCATTCTCTCCAGTTCGTATTATAGTAGTTATATTCCTGTATATAGGAGCAGTATTATAGTAGTTATATTCCTGTATATAGGAGCAGTATTATAGTAGTTATTTTCTTGTATATAGGGGGCAGTATTATAGTAGTTATATTCCTGTGTATAGGAGCAGTATTATAGTAGTTATATTCTTGTATATAGGAGCAGTATTATAGTAGTTATATTCCTGTATATAGGAGCAGTATTATAGTAGTTATATTCCTGTATATAGGGAGCAGTATTATAGTAGTTATATTCTTGTATATAGGAGCAGTATTATAGTAGTTATATTCTTGTATATAGGAGCAGTATTATAGTAGTTATATTCCTGTGTATAGGAGCAGTATTATAGTAGTTATATTCTTGTATATAGGAGCAGTATTATAGTAGTTATATTCCTGTATATAGGAGCAGTATTATAGTAGTTATATTCCTGTACATAAGGGACAGTATTATAGTAGTTATATTCCTGTATATAGGAGCAGTATAATAGTAGTTATATTCTTGTATATAGGAGCAGTATTATAGTAGTTATATCGCTGTATATAGGGGCAGTATTATAGTAGTTATATTCTTGTATATAGGAGCAGTATTATAGTAGTTATATTCTTGTATATAGGAGCAGTATTATAGTAGTTATATTCCTGTATATAGGAGCAGTATTATAGTAGTTATATTCTTGTATATAGGAGCAGTATGATAGTAGTTATATTCCTGTATATAGGAGCAGTATGATAGTAGTTATATTCTTGTATTTAGGGGGCAGTACTATAGTAGTATATAGTAGTATGTGCCCAGTATCTGGCGGTGGTTATCTCATGTATTTTTATAGTTTCCGGTGTTCTTCCTCGCGGTGATGCGTGTGCAGTCAGTGTATATATATATAGTGCAGCTCTCAGTATAATATACGGCCTGTGTTGTATCGTCCATCATATTTACGGTCTTGTAAATCTCGCAGTGCGGTCGGTTCTCCCCCTCCCAGGGACAGAAGATCCATGATTACTTTGTAATAACAGATGATTATTTCCTTGTTAGAATCGGTGCCGGCCATTGTACACGTGAGTAAGCGCCTGTCATGTATATACGGTATTATTAGGATCTGTATAGTAACCTGTATTATAAGAAGGTGGACGACTGTTTCCTTATTTAGACTTTATATTCGGTATATAACTGTATAAACGTTCTCGCCGTCATCTCCTCCAGGTTTCACCCTTCGATCTCTGTCGCCGCACAGAGATGTAAGACAGTCGGATGTTTTGTGCCGCCATAGCTTGCCCTACACCAATATCACCACGGCCTATACACAGTCCAGAACAAGACCCGGCAAGCGGCATCTGTGGGGCGCTGGTTCTGATTCTCGCACCTTCCATCACCTCGGGGGTTAATCATTCTCTGGGATACGCCATGGTTGCGCTCTAATTCTATAGATTGGCGCTTTTCACACGTTGTGAGGTGAGAATGGCGACGCTATTTTAGGATAATCTGAGGTGATAATGGTTTCGTCTCAGGACGCCATTCGTCAGATGTGTGAAAACACTGAGAGACCCTGAAGGGGAATATACCGCCATGTAGACGCCATCCATTGGTCACACTGGCCCTGCCTCTCTATGGGTAAGCTTAGCCAATCAGCACAGCCTGGTAGTCACATGACACACACCCCTGCGGAGCCCTGAATCCACGGAACCTGCTGGGGGGCGGGGCTGTCATCTCCTGCCTCCTGATTGGCCGGTGCTGGGAAGGGTTAACAATGAGTATATATTATACAGGAATCTCTTCCGCCCAAACAACCAATTTCCTCTTGTCCCGTAATACAGAACAAGCTCTTTATAATACAGAGGAATGTGAAGTATTCAGAGCGGCGGGCGATGCCAGTGTGTGCCCAGGGCGGGGGCGGGGGGCCACCCTATTAGACCCTCACAGCCTAGGAAGGGGTCAGAGAAATCATGCGTAATAATGTATCTAATCCTGCCCAGTGATACTGTCTGCTGTGCTACTGTATCTAATCCGGTCACGTGTGATACCGTCTGCTGTGCTACCGTATCTAATCCTATCACGTGTGATACCGTCTGCTTAGTTACTGTATCTAATTCTAGCCGTGCATTTACTCAGATTATCTGACAGATTACTGAAGCCAAAGCCAGGAATGGATTTGAAGAGAGGAGAAATCTCAGTCTCAGTGGTGACCTGTTCTCTGTTTGTTGTCTCTTCCCGGCTTTGGCTTCAGTAATCTGTCAGGTAATCTGTCTGTGTAAATGCACCCTACCAGTCTGCAGTGCTGACAATCTATTACCAACATACGTGATACCATCAGTGTATCTAATCCTATAACGTGTGATACTGTCTGCTGAGCTGCTGTGTCTAATCATCTCATCATTTATAGTATCACGTGGGATTAGATACACCATCTCAGCAAACAGTATCACACATTAGATTTGCTGGTTAAGCAGACAGTATCACACACAATAGGTTTAGATACACATCTCCACGTACAGAATCACACATGATGGGATTAGATACACAACCCATCAGGCATTATAATGTGTGGTTGTATCTGCTGAATTACTGTATCTAACTTTCCCATGTGTAATACTGCTGCACTGTGAAACTAAGGCCATCATGCATGATACTTACTGCTGAGCCAGAGTATCTAATCCCTCTTCTGTGTGATACAGTCTGCTGAGCCCTGTAACATGTGATACCATCTTCTGAGTCACTGTACCTAATGCTATCATGTGATACTGTCATCTGAACTGCTGTATCTAATCCCATCCCATTTGATGCAATGCTGTATCTAATCCCAGGTGATGCTGAAATGCTGTATCTAATCCTATCATTCATGAAAGGATTGGATACATAGTCCAGCACATGTTATCAAGTTTGCTTTTGTCCACTTACTTACTGTATCTAATCCTCCCATGTGTAATACTGTGTATCTAAGCCAATCATGCATAATACTTTCTGTTGAGCTAGAGTATCTAATCTGTCTGATTTGTGATACTATCTGCTAAGCCTGTGCATACAAGATCAACCTATCCTTGGCTACACCGGGATTAGATACGTCACCTCCTCTTGATGACATACATAGCTGCTTTCCCTTTTCGCTGTGATTTTTGAGCAGGTCACATGACACCTGTTACATTGGTGAACGGTCGGGAAACCCGCCAGATCCAAGTCTCTTCCTGCACCGATCTCTGCGTCCTGATGAAAGAGTCTGATGGTGCATTTACACAGACAGATTTATCTGACAGATTTTTGAAGCCAAAGCCAGGAATGGATTTTAAAAGAGAAGAAATCTCAGTCTTTCCTTTATGACCTGTTCCCTGTTTATAGTCTGTTCCTGGCTTTGGCTTAAAAAATCTGTCAGATAAATCTGTCTGTGTAAGCGCACCATAAGGCTGGGTTCACACACTGTATACTTCAGGCAGTATTTGGTCCTCAAGTCAGGTCCTCATAGCAACCAAAACCAGGAGTGGATTGAAAACACAGAAAGGCTCTGTTCACACAATGTTGAAATTGAGTGGATGGCCGCCATATAACGGTAAATAACTGCCATTATTTCAATATAACAGCCGTTGTTTTAAAATAACAGCAAAAATTTGCCATTAAATGACGGCCATCCACTCAATTACAACATTATGTGAACTTAGCCTTTCTGTGTTTTCAATCCACTCCTGGTTTTGGTTGCTATACAGCCTCACAAATACAGCCTCAAATATACATAGTGTGAACCCAGCCTTAGAGCAGATCCTGATCTGTACAGTGAGAAGTGGTACTGTGCGCTGTCCATGTAAATAGAGCATTACACCCCCAGCATACAGGACAGGAGAAGTGGTACTGTGCACTGTCCATATATACTGAGGATTACACCCAGTATACAGGACAGGAGAAGTGGTACTGTGCACTGTATATATATACTGAGGATTACACCCCCAGCATACAGGACAGGAGAAGTGGTACTGTGCACTGTATGTATATATATATATATATATATATATATATATATATATATATATATATATACTGAGGATTACACCCAGTATACAGGACAGGAGAAGTGGTACTGTGCACTGTATATATATATATATATATATATATATACTGAGGATTACACCCAGCATACAGGACAGGAGAAGTGGTACTGTGCACTGTATATATATACTGAGGATTATACCCAGTATACAGGACAGGAGAAGTGGTACTGTGCACTGTATATATATATATATACAGAGGATTACACCCAGCATACAGGACAGGAGAAGTGGTACTGTGCACTGTATATATATATACTGAGGATTATACCCAGTATACAGGACAGGAGAAGTGGTACTGTGCTGTGTCCATATATACAGAGGATTACACCCAACATACAGGACAGGAGAAGTGGTACTGTGCACTGTCCATATCCCAGCATACAGGACAGGAGAAGTAGTACTGTGCGCTATATATACTGTATATACAGAACCGTCCCCGGTATATCTCTCCTTTTTCAGCTGCCTTATATTGTCTCCTTTGTCCCCTTCTCTTATATAATATTTCTCCTTTGTTCTCGGAGATGATGAGATCTCTTCCCCCTGCTGAGCCGGTGACACATCCCTCTCTGCACCTCCGGCTGCAGCCCACAAGCTCCTCCAGATAAACATCCCCCAATCATCGCCTTCTGGGTCCAGATATTGTGACTCACTCTCTTAGTCCCGCTCCAGTGTAGCTCACGATGTGAAGACATCACATGTCCCTGGGGGGCGGAGTCTTTGTGGGGAGGGGCTACCTGTTATCTGTGCTCATCCTCTGTTCCTGGGTGAAGAGTCTAGAGGAGGCAGAGTTCCCTTATAAGAGAGAGAGAGAATCTTAAAGGGGTACTGCACTTAAGAAATTTTTACCTTGTTGAATCCCCACCCATAATCTATGATTGTCTGTAATAGGTTTCTATTACATGAATTACGTTTGTCTGCAGCACATATTGACTTCCAGTCTGAAGCTGCAGAAAACCCTCACTTCCTGGTCCACATGGTCTCGGCTCCTCTGTCCTCCCCCTCCTTTCTGAGATTAAAGTCACATGAACCCTGTCTTTTCTGTAACATCTCATCTCTAACCCCGCCCACTACTGACATCACACCAGTCACTGAGCACCTGGCTAAGAGGTGGGGAAAGAACAGAACAGTGATAGCCTCCAGAGCAGTATAGGGGAAAGGAAACAGCTAGTTGTCCAGCAGGGAGGGAGTTAACACTAAGAGCTGTGCATGCTGAGAGAGGAGGGACAAAGAAGAATCAGTAAGGCAGTCCAGTCAGTTGTGTGTGAGGTAAAAAGAACCAAGGTCCTGTTGTGTGTGAGGTAAAAGGAAGCAAAGCCCTGTTGTGCATGAGGCAAAAGAAAGCAAAGCCCTGTTCTGTGTGAGGTAGAAATAGTGACAGAGAAAGCCATTTGGATTTGTTATAAGGGGAGAGATTTTAGCCCAGTGGGAATCAGATGGATTACAGGAAAGGACTGTTGAAATCCAGGTACCTGTAAACTTATCCCCCCTGTTAGAAGCAGCTGGACTGTGTGGGTGCTAGGTAGCATTTCATTACTGTCACCACTGATGTTTCTTTTCATTGGAGTTTACTGTATTTACCTGAATAAATCCTGTTAAACATCACTCTTGAGTTGCAATGCACGCTGGGAGATGTAGTTTCCCGGACGGCGCCATCTTGGATATAGACCAGTTTTTAGAAAAACTTGTAGCTCAGAAATGGCAGCAGCTAGAAAGACAGGAGATGTGAGCATTTAATTTTTTAGCTTTTGGGTGGAATACCCCTTTAATATCCCACCATCTTATTGGTTGATATAACTTTATGAATTGATTCTGGACTGTGCTCAGCAGGGGCGGGGTTAGAAGTGATGTAACTTCCTGTCTTGCTTTCTGTGATGGCATGTTAAGGGGAAGGGGTGACCTTATTGCTACTGTAAATGCACGAGAAGACGAGTAAGCTCATCAGTTTATGTAAATCAGTGCCGGAATGAGAGCTTATGGGAGGAGTAGCCAGGCACCGCCCCTGAGGAGCCATTGGAGTGCTGTACCATGTTTTACTGGCAAATTTGAGGTGTGAGAGTGAATTTAGAAGCCAAGCAGACACTTACTGTCATCACAGGAGTGAATAGCGAGGTCAATAGGGAAGATTACAACATTGCTGTCAGTCATCCACCCCCCTAATCTGGACACGCCCCACGATTCATTATAATGCTGATTTATACTCCTCCACCCATTACAAACGAATAAATAATAAGGCCGAGACAAATTACCGATGATTGGGCTGCGCTGGCTCCGGGGGATGGGAATTCATAGCCGAGCTGAGTACAAGTGTTGGCTCCACTCACAGAACACGTCACCCCCTGCTCCTCCTCTACATGGGAAAATACATTACTATGCAGAGAGACTGCGCTCCAGGGAGTGTGGAGGCCAAATGTGATGTGGAGAGCTCGGATACATTCCTAACAGGATGAGATACTTCTCCGACTTATCTGCTTAGAGGAATCCATGGGAATACCAGTGGTTTCAGTTCTTTTTGCAAATGTATCTAAGCCTTATCTGTATAATGCAGCAGTTCAGCACGTAGTATCACACAATTGGAGTAGAGGCAACAGTTTAGCAGAGTATCTAAGCCTATCCTATCTTTCTGTTTGTTGGGCCATTGTATCTACTTCTGTGTGATACGGACGTCTGAGCTGCTGTATCTAATGTTTTTTGGTGTGATACTCTAAGCTGGGTTGTATCTAATTCTAATTGTGTTGTGATGCTTCTTACTGAGCTGCTGTATCCAAGAATATCCTGTGTGATACCGTTAGTTAGCTACAAAAGTCTTAGATACAGCAGCTTGGCAGATAGTATCACGCATTACAGGCTTAGATACAGTAACTTATATTATCCTGTGTTTACACTGCCTGCTGAGATGGTGTATGGAGGTCTATTATGTGTGATACCTCTGGTGAGCTGATGTATCCGAGCCCACAGTTCTGGGAGACAATAGAATCTGCACGGTATCATGTTGTGTTTGTGTTGGCTGCGGCACTCCTTGGATTTGCGTCTGGGATGGCGGTGGGATTTAACCCCCTATGTGCTGGGGATGATGGGGATGTAGTGAAGATCCATGTGGCGGATGAGTCATCCGGCTCTGGGACACGGGAGGGTGAGCCGCCGCTAACAAGCTGCTTGGAAAACGTTCAAAATGTTCTGCACGTAAGTGAGTGGAATGTGGAAGAAAGGAGCGCAGCTGCTGAGGCTGAACTGCGCCCGAGCGGAAGCGTAACACACATTATAACAAACATAACAAAACATTGTAATCAAATGTAACATCAATACACCCGCAGAGAGGCCCAAAAACTGTGAATGGTAACCGTCTGGGAAGGCCGGAGTACCATGTGATCAGCAAGTAATCTGCTCCACCCAACCCCCGCCTTTACTCCAGCTGGGGCCCTAAACCATTATCGGGTCAGTCGGTCATGTACGGAAAAGGGTAAGACCCTCCATACACTGATTATTGCCCTGTTATGACCATAAATATCTGATCATGTGATGTAAGAGCTTACCTCTGTAGCCACGCCCCTGAGGAACCTGAGCAAAGATCATTTGCCCTGTAATCTAACTCAATTGGGCGAATTGGTGTGTGCCGCCCCCTGTGCAGATTCTTTGTAAAATTTGCGCTAATTCCATGTCACTACTCATGATCATCACAGCGCGTGGCTGGCGTCATGTTAGCACCGTGACCTCCGATAACCTCCATAATGACAAGGAACGCTGGGTCGGAAGATTGCATGACTACTCAGTGTTATCTGCTGCAAGGTCCTGGGCAACAATCCCAGTGAGGAGGAGGAGGAGGAGGAGGGGGGCACAGAGGCTGAACGGGCACCAAAAGAATTCCTGCAGAAAAATGCCAAACTTCCCAGAACCCAGATAAGAAGACAAAGAGCAATTCTGTATGAACTGGACACACGTCATTCCTACAGTATAACAGCTATATAGGTAGGGGGCAGTATTATAGTGGTTATATTCTTGTATATAGGTGCAGTATTATAGTAGTTATATTCTTGTATATAGGTGCAGTATTATAGTAGTTATATTCTTGTATATAGGAGCAGTATTATAGTAGTTATATTCTTGTATATAGAGGCAGTATTATAGTAGTTATATTCTTGTATATAGGAGCAGTATTATAGTAGTTATATTCTTGTATATAGGAGCAGTATTATAGTAGTTATGTTCCTGTATATAGGAGCAGTATTATAGTAGTTATATTCTTGTATATAGAGGCAGTATTATAGTAGTTATATTCTTGTATATAGGAGAAGTATTATAGTAGTTATATTCTTGTATATAGGGGGCAGTATTATAGTAGTTATATTCCTGTATATAAGAGCAGTATTATGGTAGTTATATTCTTGTATATAGAGGCAGTATTATAGTACTTATATTCCTGTATGTAGGGGGCAGTATTATGGTAGTCATATGCTATATAGAAGACTTTTTTTGTAGACTGTGATCTCTATCAGTATTAGGGATTTCTGTTGCAGTCATGCTGTCTCTCTCTCTCTTTCTTTGACTTTCATGACCTGAAAGATACATTTTCCTGAAAACAAATCTAATAACACATGCTGTCCCTGCCAACACACAGAGAGAATTGTTTGTGGGATGAATCACGGGGGGCTTCATGTTTGGCGGTGGGAGAAAAAAATCAGGGTTACAGGGGCCACACACGGCGGGTCTGGTCTGGTATAATTCTTATTTATTGTTGGATTTCTTATGTCCAGATATATATTACAGTCTCTCTACGGGGGACATCTTGGATTCTGTATCTAGGCACCTATATAGGTTCACTAGGGGTCACCCAGTTGCACTACCCTATTATGGGGTCACTGCGCACTGTATAAGTAGCCCTGGGTTCAGTAGGGGTCACCCACTTACATTACCCTATTATAAGGTCACCCCGCACGATACAGGTCCATTAATGCTGATCTCACAGTTGTGATCATTGTAATCAAAAATAAACCAAGTGTTTGAGTCTAACCAGTTCCCTTACCGTTCCCTAGAGGATGATGGGGGTTTCTTCCTCAGGTTATGAGGAAGTGGTCACTTCTCACTACACAGAATTTGGGAAGGAAGTTCAGAGGAGGTGGCTGAGGTGACACGAGTCGTGATGTCATTGAGGGCCGCAGTCACTTCTCCTCTGTCTTTATAGAGATCAGTAGTGTCCTCCATGTGCTGTGCTGCCCCAATGTTTGCCGTTCCTCACAGGATGGGGCAGTGTTTGGCGTTACAGGATGGGGCAGTGTTTGGCGTTACAGGATGGGGCAGTGTTTGGCGTTACAGGATGGGGCAGTGTTTGGCGTTACAGGATGGGGCAGTGTTTGGCGTTACAGGATGGGGCAGTGTTTGGCGTTACAGGATGGGGCAGTGTTTGGCGTTACAGGATGGGGCAGTGTTTGGCGTTACAGGATGGGGCAGTGTTTGGCGTTGCTCACAGGATGGGGCAGTGTTTGGCGTTGCTCACAGGATGGGGCATTGTTTGGCGTTGCCCACAGGATGGAGCAGTGTTTGGCGTTGCCCACAGGATGGGGCAGTGTTTGGCGTTACAGGATGGGGCAGTGTTTGGCGTTGAGCGCTGGATGGGGCAGTGTTTGGCGTTGAGCGCTGGATGGGGCAGTTTTTGGTGTTTGGCGCTGGATGGGGCAGTTTTTGGCGCTGGATAATGCAGTGTTTGGCGCTGGATGGGGCAGTTTTTGGTGTTTGGTGCTGGATGGGGCAGTGTTTGGCGTTTGGTGCTGGATGGGGCAGTGTTTGGCGTTTGGTGCTGGATGGGGCAGTGTTTGGCGTTTGGTGCTGGATGGGGCAGTGTTTGGCGTTTGGCCCTGAATGGGGCAGTGTTTGGTGCTGAATGGGGCAGTGTTTGGTGTTTGGCGCTGGATGGGGCAGTGTTTGGTGTTTAGCGCTGGATGGGGCAGTGTTTGGTGCTGGATGGGGCAGTGTTTGGTGCTGAATGGGGCAGTGTTTGGTGCTGAATGGGGCAGTGTTTGGTGCTGAATGGGGCAGTGTTTGGTGCTGAATGGGGCAGTGTTTGGCGCTGGATGGGGCAGTGTTTGGTGCTGAATGGGGCAGTGTTTGGTGCTGAATGGGGCAGTGTTTGGTGCTGAATGGGGCAGTGTTTGGCGCTGGATGGGGCAGTGTTTGGTGTTTGGCGCTGGATGGGGCAGTGTTTGGTGCTGAATGGGGCAGTGTTTGGTGCTGAATGGGGCAGTGTTTGGCGCTGGATGGGGCAGTGTTTGGTGTTTGGCGCTGGATGGGGCAGTGTTTGGTGTTTGGCGCTGGATGGGGCAGTGTTTGGTGCTGAATGGGGCAGTGTTTGGTGCTGAATGGGGCAGTGTTTGGTGCTGAATGGGGCAGTGTTTGGCGCTGGATGGGGCAGTGTTTGGTGTTTGGCGCTGGATGGGGCAGTGTTTGGTGCTGAATGGGGCAGTGTTTGGTGCTGAATGGGGCAGTGTTTGGTGTTTGGCGCTGGATGGGGCAGTGTTTGGTGCTGAATGGGGCAGTGTTTGGTGCTGAATGGGGCAGTGTTTGGTGCTGAATGGGGCAGTGTTTGGTGCTGAATGGGGCAGTGTTTGGCGCTGGATGGGGCAGTGTTTGGTGTTTGGCGCTGGATGGGGCAGTGTTTGGTGCTGAATGGGGCAGTGTTTGGTGCTGAATGGGGCAGTGTTTGGTGCTGAATGGGGCAGTGTTTGGCGCTGGATGGGGCAGTGTTTGGTGTTTGGCGCTGGATGGGGCAGTGTTTGGTGCTGAATGGGGCAGTGTTCGGCGCTGGATGGGGCAGTGTTTGGTGTTTGGTGCTGGATGGGACAGTGTTTGGCATTTGGCGCTGGATGGGGCAGTTTTTGGTGTTTGGCGCTGGATCGGGCAGTGTTTGGCATTTGGTGCTGGATGGGGCAGTTTTTGGCGTCTGGCGCTGGATGGGGCATTTTTTGGCGTTTGGCGCTGGATGGGGCAGTGTTCGGCGTTTGGTTCTGGATGGGGCAGTGTTCGGCGTTTGGTGCTGGATGGGGCAGTGTTTGGCGTTTGGCGCTGGATGGGGCAGTGTTTGGTGTTTGGTGCTGGATGGGGAAGTTTTTGGCGTTTGGCGCTGGATGGGGCAGTGTTTGGCGTTTAGCCGGGATGGGGCAGTTCTTGGTGTTTAGCGCTGATGGGGCAGTTTTTGGCACTGGATGATGCATTGTTTGGTGTTTGGCGCTGGATGGGGCAGTGTTTGGCGTTGGGTGCTGGATGGGGCAGTGTTTGGCATGCTTTGAAGGGTGGGGCAGTGTTAGAGTCCATCCACAGTGCACACGTATCGTCTCCATGTGACATGTATGTAGACATATATTCTGTGTGTAGACGTGTGCTCCTGAGCGTCAGACTGTCACAGATATCTAAGCCCCCAACAGAAGATGAATCCCTCAGAGGCTGACAGGACGCAGAACAATGGCGACCACAGGAAGGAGGCCAGGAGACAACTATGTCAAGTGTCTGTGGAATCTTCTGGAATCAGAGCTGATGGTATCTGTAGTTACATTACATCCAGCAACCCAGCTATAGAGGTAGAGACTGCAGCTCCCTCTGGTGGCCACATAAGTGTGAAAAACTAAGTGCTGAAAATAAATTTAAGGGGTGTATCTAATAAACCATTGGAGTGTGGATACTGTATCATGTGCGCTACTGTCTACTGAGCCTGTGGATCTAAGCTTATTATGTGATACTGTCTACTGAACCTGTGGATCTAAGTTTATTATGTGATACTGTCTACTGAACCTGTGGATCTAAGTTTATTATGTGATACTGTCTACTGAGCCTGTGGATCTCAGCCTATTATGTGATACTGTCTACTGAGCCTATGGATCTCAGCCTATTGTGTTATTATGTTAACTGAGCTGCTGTATCTAAGCTTATTCTGTGAGGCTGCCTAATCAGCCACTGTTGAGTTGTGTATCTAGGCCTGTCATGTGTGATACATATCTTAGAGCTGTGTATCTAGGTGTGTTGTGTGTGATACAGTCTTCTGAGCGGTGTATCTAGGACTGTAGTGTGTGATAAACATCTTAGAGCAGTATATCTAGGCTTGTGTGTGTGATACATCTCTTAGAGCTGGGTATCTAAGCTTGTGTGTGATGCAAATCTTTAAACTGTGTTTCTAGGTTTGTAGTGTGTGTGTGTGTGTGATATATGTCTTAGACCTGTGTATCTAGGCTTGTTGTGTGTGATACATATCTTAGAGCTGGGTATCTAGGCCTGCAGTGTGTGATACAAATATGTGTATACAGAGCCGTAATCTTTTCCTCTTCAGGATCGGGAGGAGCTGATGGCCAATGTGTCCAAGATCCAGGAAAACCTGAGAGCGAATGCGGAAACATCCTGCAAATAATCTGTGTCCTGCAGGGTACTTAAAGGGCCAGTACTGCAGCATTATAGCAGGAGCAAGGAAGTAACTGGAGTCCTTCAGCTCATATAAAACTATCAATTTTATTGTAGATCTCGAAAAAACGTTACCGACGCATTTCGAGCACATCTGGCTCTTAATCATGGCATCTATACTATATATATATATATATATATATATATATATATATATATATATATAGAAGGGTGATATCTGTCACATGATGTAATGTCTCTGGGGTTTATATCAGTACTGGAGCATTATAAGAGGGTGATATCTGTCACATGATGTAATGTCTCTGGAGGTTATATCAGTACTGGAGCATTATAAGAGGGTGATATCAGTCACATGATGTAATGTCTCTGGAGGTTATATCAGTACTGGAGCATTATAAGAGGGTGATATCAGTCACATGATGTAATGTCTCTGGAGGTTATATCAGTACTGGAGCATTATAAGAGGGTGATATCAGTCACATGATGTAATGTCTCTGGAGGTTATATCAGTACTGGAGCATTATAAGAGGGTGATATCAGTCACATGATGTAATGTCTCTGGGGGTTATATCAGTACTGGAGCGTTATAAGAGGGTGATATCAGTCACATGATGTAATGTCTCTGGAGGTTATATCAATACTGGAGCGTTATAAGAGGAATCAGGGTGGAGGTGGTGGTATTTTGGAGAAGCATTACTGTATATTATCACTGCATCCTTGTGTGTGGGGGGTTGTTATAAAAAGGAATAGGAAGCGTTGGGGGGGCAGGGTGTAGGGTGCATGGGGGGAGTAGGTTGTGGGTCTGCAGGGGTCTGAGTAATAGCAGTTACCTGCGGTAATCTCCTGTCGGGTTATGAGACCTGTAGAACTGTACATGACTGGTCCCAGAATAGAAACTACAGACAACTCCCATCATCTCTTCTGGGATTAACCCTACGTGTGCAGCCATACTCCAGAAATCCGAGTTACCATCAGTGCTTTTCTGAATGTCATATGCTTATTTTTACCCTAAAATGTGTTACTGATGCACTCTATGGCGGCTTTATTATTAATAATATACTGTATGATGGTGTTATTACTGCTTTCTATAAATCTGTTTGGTGTAATTACTGTACTCTATGGCGGTATTATTATTATACTGTATAATGGTGTTATTAGTGCACTCTATGGCGGTATTATTAATATACTGTATGATGGTGTTACTGCACTCTATGGCGGTATTATTAATATACTGTATGATGGTGTTATTACTGCACTGTATGGCGGTATTGTTAATATCCTATATGATGGTGTTATTACTGCACTCTATGGCGGTATAATTTATATACTGTATAATGGTGTTATTACTGCACTCTATGGCGGCATTATTAATATACTGTATTATGGTGTTATTACTGCACTCTATGGCTGTATTGTTAATATACTGTCTGGTGTTATTACTGCACTCTATGGCGGTGAAATTAATATGCTATATGATAATACTGCACTCTGTGGCGATGTTATTAGTATACTCTATCATGGTGTTATTAATCCACTGTATGGGGGTATTAATAATGTATGATGTGCTATTACTGCACTTTATGGCGATATTATTACTATACTGTTATGGTGGTATTGGTAGACTATGGTGGTAAGAATATACTGTATAATGGTGTTATTATTGTACTCTGACAGTATTATTAATATATTGTATGATTGTGTTAATACTGCACTCTGTGTTGGTATTCATCTTTTGTATGATGTTGGTATTGATGCTCATTATGGCGGTATTATAAATATACTGTATGATAGTGTTATTACTTCCCTCTGTGGAGGTATTTTTAATATACCGTAGGACGGTGGTATTACGGCACTCTATGGCGGCATTATTAATATACACAAACTGGTATAGAAAGCCGGCTCTACTGACACGAACTTTCACACACCGATATATGGCGTCTGGACCGCGTCACGGTAATAACTAATGTTCGGGGTGCATGGATAGGAGTTAGAACGGAATAGAAACAAGTAGAAATGAATCCGCATTCACCGATATGTCTTCAGTCTTTATTGATGCGAGGAACAGCAGGGCGGTATTATTGATATACTTCATGATGGTGTTATTGATGTTCATTATGGCAGTATTATTGATATACTGTATGATGGTTTTATTGATGTACTTTATGGCAGTGATATTAATATACTGTTTAATAGTATAAATAGCACCATTTCACTTCTTATCCGGTAACTGTTCTGTGGTATTAGTAGGTTGTTAGGTGATATCAGTGCATTGAAGCATTTTTGCACTACAGGACGGTGTTATTCAGGTACTGTTTGTCTGTAATAATATATTTAGGAGCTCGGGAACCCAGACTGCTTATCGCCTGGTCAGTCTTCACTTTCTAATAGATTCAGCTGACTGTCTGGCGCTCAGGTTGACGGGTTATTATAGGGTGCGGCTGTGATCAGTACTGGCGGTCCTTGTATAAGCCAGTCCTCAGGACCCAGATGAGATTTGAGCAGAAAATGAAATGTTTATTGCCACCTGGTGTCAGAGAGGGAGTACTGCACGTCACATCACAACACCTCAATGCTTCTTGTGTTTATAAAGGGTAGATGACACTTCACCGGCTATGAAATTGTTAAACTTGCACGATCGGATCAGGTTTTTTTTCTTATGTACTTGAAGATGAAAGGAAAAATCTGCAGTACCCAATGTGAATTTAGTCTTTAAAGTGAGGGTAGTAACTGGGATGCAATACCACAAACAGACAGTAGATAAGGGTGGTGCTGTGGCTGTGAGAAAGCAACCGTGTGTTTCTGCCCTGTTCTCATACAGGGGAGTCGGTGCCTAATATGTGGCCCCCGGCAGACCCCTGGTGTAGAGCAGGGCTGTGACCACAACTCTATAGTCCTGAGTGATGACATCAGAGGCAGATGTGGGCGATGTCGCTGCTTCCTGTGCTCCAGCGGGGGGTGACCCAGGAAAATACAGCTGCTGTCCTGTATCCACCCCACATAACAGCGCCACCCGCAGGAATCTCCCATCACAATCACTTAACTCAACATTGCCCACATCTTAGATACAGTCAGATACATCCTTCTACAGGTATTCAGATACAATGGTTACATTTTACTTTCAAAAGTTTCAATAGAACAACATGAACAAGATCTCTTCTTCCTGTCAGTTACATGCGGAGCAATGTCTTCAGTACTACAACTCCCAGCATGCCCTGACAAGTTTGGGAAGCAGGGTCTCTGTTTATGGGATGGGTCTTTGTATATAGAGTGGGGGAAAGGGTCTCCCTCTGTGTACAGTAGGGGTCTTAGTATATAGAGTGGGTGGGTGGCCAGGAATCTCTGGATATAGGGTGGGTGGACAGGGGTCTCTATATATAGGGTGGGTAGGCTCTGTATACAGTGTGGGGGCCTCAGCATATAGGGTGGGTGGCCAGGGGTCTCTGTATATAGGGTGTGGGGGCTTCAGTATATAGGGTGGGTGGGCTCTGTATACAGTGTGGGGGCTCAATATATAGGGTGGGTGGCCAGGAGTCTCTGTATATAGGGTGTGGGGGCCTCAGTATATAGGGTGGGTGGGCAGGGGTCTCTGTATATAGGGTGGGCTCTGTATACAGTGTGGGGGCCTCAGTATAGGGTTGGGGGCCAGGAGTCTGTATATAAGGTGGGTGGGCTCTGTATACAGTGTGGGGGCCTCAGTATATAGGGTGGGTGGCCAGGAGTCTCTGTATATAGGGTGGGTGGGCAGGGGTCTCTGTATATAGGGTGGGTGGGCTCTGTGTACATTGTGGGGGCCTAAGTATATAGGGTGGCTGGGCAGGGGTCTTTATATATAGGTTTGGTGGGCTCTGAATATAGTGTGGGTGTCCAGGAGTCTGTATATAGGGTGGGTGGGCTCTGTATACAGTCTGGGGGCTCAGTATATAGGGTGGGTGGCCAGGAGTCTCTGTATATAAGGTGGGTGGGCTCTTTATACAGTGTGGGGGCCTCAGTATATAGGGTGGGTGGCCAGGAGTCTGTATATAGGGTGGGTGGGCGGGCGGGCAGGGGTCTCTGTATATAAGGTTGGTGGGCTCTGTATACAGTGTGGGGGCCTCAGTATATAGGGTGGCTGGGCAGTGGTCTCTGTATATAGGGTGGGTGGGCTTTGTGTACATTGTGGGGGCCTCAGTATATAGGGTGGGTGGGCAGGGGTCTCTGTATATAGGGTGGGTGGGCTCTGTATACAGTTCGGGGGCTCAGTATATAGGGTGGGTGGGCAGGGGTCTTTGTATATAGGGTGGGTGGGCTCTGTATACAGTTCGGGGGCTCAGTATATAGGGTGGGTGGCCAGGAGTCTCTGTATATAGGGTGGGTGGGCTCTGTATACAGTTCGGGGGCTCAGTATATAGGGTGGGTGGCCAGGAGTCTGTATATAGGGTGGGTGGGCTCTGTATACAGTTTGGGGGCTCAGTATATAGGGTGGGTGGCCAGGAGTCTCTGTATATAGGGTGGGTGGGCAGGAGTCTCTGTATATAGGGTGGGTGGGCAGGAGTCTCTGTATATAGGGTGGGTGGGCTCTGTATACAGTTCGGGGGCTCAGTATATAGGGTGCGTGGGCAGGAGTCTCTGTATATAGGGTGGGTGGCCAGGAGTCTGTATATAGGGTGGGTGATCTCTGTATACAGTTCGGGGGCTCAGTATATAGGGTGGGTGGCCAGGAGTCTCTGTATATAGGGTGGGTGGGCTCTGTATACAGTTCGGGGGCTCAGTATATAGGGTGGGTGGCCAGGAGTCTGTATATAGGGTGGGTGGGCTCTGTATACAGTTCGGGGGCTCAGTATATAGGGTGGGTGGCCAGGAGTCTGTATATAGGGTGGGTGGGCTCTGTATACAGTTTGGGGGCTCAGTATATAGGGTGGGTGGGCAGGAGTCTCTGTATATAGGGTGGGTGGGCAGGAGTCTCTGTATATAGGGTGGGTGGGCTCTGTATACAGTTCGGGGGCTCAGTATATAGGGTGCGTGGGCAGGAGTCTCTGTATATAGGGTGGGTGGCCAGGAGTCTGTATATAGGGTGGGTGATCTCTGTATACAGTTCGGGGGCTCAGTATATAGGGTGGGTGGCCAGGAGTCTCTGTATATAGGGTGGGTGGGCAGGGGTCTCTGTATATAGGGTGGGTGGGCTCTGTATACAGTTTGGGGGCTCAGTATATAGGGTGCGTGGGCAGGAGTCTCAGTATATAGGGTGGGTGGGCAGGAGTCTCTGTATATAGGGTGGGTGGGCTCTGTATACAGTTCGGGGGCTCAGTATATAGGGTGCGTGGGCAGGAGTCTCTGTATATAGGGTGGGTGGCCAGGAGTCTGTATATAGGGTGGGTGATCTCTGTATACAGTTCGGGGGCTCAGTATATAGGGTGGGTGGCCAGGAGTCTCTGTATATAGGGTGGGTGGGCAGGGGTCTCTGTATATAGGGTGGGTGGGCTCTGTATACAGTTTGGGGGCTCAGTATATAGGGTGCGTGGGCAGGAGTCTCAGTATATAGGGCGGGTGGCCAGGAGTCTGTATATAAGGTGGGGGCTGGATACGATTTCGGCTTCTCCAAGGACAAATACAGATGTCAGGACAGGAATGTGAAGAGCGACAAATAAAAGGAAATTGTTCTCCTCTCGGTGTTGTGAAATGGCTGGATGTGAGGGCAGTGATGTCATAGCCTGGAACCGGTTCCCAGAGTCCTGTCCCTGACTCATAAGGTAAACAGAGCAGGAGAGCCACACCCAGAACCTCCATACACAGGGAGCACCTGTGATGTCAGCCAGGGGGCGGGGCTGTGACTACCTCTCAAACATGATATACAGGCTGGTTCTCAGCAGTTATAAATCAATGTTCTTGTAGTATAAGGTTTGTGCATCTCATGTATGCTGGGTGTTGTCCTCAGGATATATGCACAGTACCACTTCCCTTGTTCCTTACTGCGTTCTCCGGTGTCCTTAGGATATATGCACAGTACCACTTCCCTGGCTTGTGACTGCGGTCTTTGGTGTCCTCAGGATACATGCATAGTACCACTTCTCTGGCTTCTGACTGTGGTCTCCGGTGTCCTCAGGATATATACACAGTACTACTTCTCTGGCCCCTGACTGCGGTCCCTGGTGTCCTCAGGATACATGCACAGTACCAATTCTCTGGCCCCTGACTGCGGTCTTTGGTGTCCTCAGGATATATGCACACAGTACCACTTCTCTGGCCCCTGGCTCTGTGGTCTTTGGTGTCCTCAGGATATATGCACAGTACCACTTCTCTGGCTTCTGACTGTGGTCTCCGGTGTCCTCAGGATATATACACAGTACTACTTCTCTTGCCCCTGACTCTGTGGTCTTTGGTGTCCTCAGGATATATGCACAGTACCACTTCTCTGGCTCCTGACTGCGGTCCCTGGTGTCCTCAGGATATATGCACAGTACCACTTCTCTGGCCCCTGCTGGTGTCCTCAGGATATATGCACAGTACCACTTCTCTGGCCCCTGACTGCGGTCTTTGGTTTCCTCAGGATATATGCACACAGTACCACTTCTCTGGCCCCTGACTGTGGTCCCTGGTGTCCTCAGGATATATGCACAGTACCACTTCTCTGGCCCCTGACTCTGTGGTCCCTGGTGTCCTCAGGGTATATGCACAGTACCACTTCTCTGGCCCCTGACTCTGTGGTCTTTGCAGGGCCGTCTTAACAGCATTATGGGCCCCTGGGCAGAGGTGCGAATTGCCCCCCCCCCCCCCACGGCCACTGCCATCAAAACCCCCCATCTTTGCATATAGTGCCCCAAATAGTAGACAATGCCCCCATATAGTGCCCCCCATAGTAGCCAGTGCCCCCACATAGTAGCCAGTGCCCCCACATAGTAGCCAGTGCCCCCTGCTGAACAGAGAAACAACAAACCAGTTACTCACCCGTCCGCCAGCCCCAGCAGCTGATGTCTCCTGGCAGCGCGCACTCCCGTCATCCTCCGGGCACAGGAAGCGGGGTACAGAGAGACTGCCTGTGCCGGAAGTGTCCTGCAGCCTCTATCATGAATGATAGACGCTGCACGACGCATCAGGGACATTCCAGGACCGCCCGCCAAGCCTGCCCCTTCTATTGCCGCTTAGCTGAGCCGATCAGAAGCCCAGGAAAGTGCAGCTCATTGCACTTTCCCGGGCTTCTGTTCGGCTCAGCTGAGCGGCGAAAGATGGGGCGGGCTGGGCGGGCTGAGGGGGATCGCTCAGGGCCGCTCCCTATGCAAATGCATAGTAAGCGGCAATATAGGGGGCGGGCAGGACGGCTTCCTTGCGGTGCTCGGCACTGCTTGGGAGCCGCCTTCGCTTTATAGGACGCACTTAGTTTTTCCTCCCACTTTGGGAGGAAAAAAAGTGTGTCTTATAAAGCGAAAAATACGGGTATGTCACAGCGGGCAGGGGCCCCCTAGGACGCAAGGGCCCCCGGGCAGCCGCCTACCATGCCCAATGGATAAGACGGCCCTGGGTCTTTGGTGTCCTCAGG
This sequence comes from Dendropsophus ebraccatus, assembly GCF_027789765.1. NCBI lineage: Eukaryota > Metazoa > Chordata > Amphibia > Anura > Hylidae > Dendropsophus > Dendropsophus ebraccatus. Next base: position 61,164,826 of record NC_091467.1, on the reverse strand, counting down.
ATATATGCACAGTACCACTTCTCTGGCCCCTGACTGTGGTCCCTGGTGTCCTCAGGATATATACACAGTACCACTTCTCTGGCCCCTGACTCTGTGGTCTTCGGTGTCCTCAGGATATATGCACAGTACCACTTCTCTGGCCCCTGACTCTGTGGTCTTCGGTGTCCTCAGGATATATGCACAGTACCACTTCTCTGGCCCCTGACTCTGTGGTCTTTGGTGTCCTCAGTATATATGCACAGTACCACTTCTCTGGCCCCTGACTCTGTGGTCTTCGGTGTCCTCAGGATATATGCACAGTACCACTTCTCTGGCCCCTGACTCTGCGGTCCCTGGTGTCCTCAGGGTATATGCACAGTACCACTTCTCTGGCCCCTGACTCTGTGGTCTTCGGTGTCCTCAGGATATATGCACAGTACCACTTCTCTGGCCCCTGACTCTGTGGTCTTCGGTGTCCTCAGGACATGGGGAGCGGTCTCGGGACATCTTGTAAAAACCTAAATATTTACATAGCTCCAGCTGTAATCACAACCATCTGCAGAGCGCCCCCTGGATGACAGCGCAGGGTCGGGGGCTCGGTCATTGGGAGGGCAGCCATCGAGCCTCAGTATGTAGAACAACAGGTCCCAGTAGGAAAGTCACATGACCACTGCATATCCTGTAGTAATGGGTTCAGGACTCGCTCTGCTGTCATTTTGCTGCTCTATATCCCACATCCCACCCTGTAAACAGCTCCTCGTATCTCAGCTTCCTGATATTTCTTCTAGGCTACCAAGGGGTCAGACGACTGGATATTCTACATTATCAGCCTCATACTATTGCCCCTGTTTGGGTTCTTGTCTGCTCTGTCACATGTCGGCTCTCGTCATCCTCCGCTTGGATCTGGTACGAGTTTCCTCCATTAACTTATTGGCCGAACACAGCTGGAGTGCAGCTGCTCGTAATGTCAGCGCAGCACGGGCGTCTCCCAGGAACATCGGAGAATCCTGACAGCCCCGAACCCCAACATCTGTAACCTCTATGTTACCTCATGTCACCGGGAAGGCTGAAGAATATAATATATCCTACATCTCTATTATAATACTGCTCCTATATACAAGAATATAACTGGTATAATACTGCTCCTATAAAAAAGCTGAGAATATAATATATCCTACATCTCTATTATATAATACTGCTCCTATATACAAGAATATAACTGGTATAATACTGCTCCTATATACAAAAATATACTATAATACTGCTCCTATATACAAAAATATAACTACTATAATACTGCTCCTATATACAAGAATATAACTACTATAATACTGCTCCTATGTACAAGAATATAACTACTATAATACTGCTCCTATATACAAGAATATAACTACTATAATACTGCTCCTATATACAAGAATATAACTGGTATAATACTGCTCCTATATACAAGAATATAACTACTATAATACTGCTGCTATATACAAGAATATAACTACTATAATACTGCCCCTATATACAGGAATATAACTACTATAATACTGCTCCTATATACAAGAATATAACTACTATAATACTGCCCCTATACACAAGAATATAACTACTATAATACTGCTCCTATATACAGGAATATAACTACTATAATACTGCCCCTTTGTACAGTATTTTACAGTATCCTATAACTCTAAAGCTTGTAGTGTCATCTGTAATAATAGATGGTTCTGTGGTGACCCCCGGATGATGTTGTAGCGGTGGGGCAGCCGGTCACTTGCTAGATGGAAGTGTGACGCCACTACTGTGGTGGATGGCCGAGATACAGCCGGACCTTAGGGTTTTGTCACGTGATGCCAGTGCCAGGTGGGCACCCCGGTGTGATGGCACACCTGCTTTTAGAGTATAAGGCCGGTTGTACCCTTCTCCCCTGTGGTCGTTGTCCTGCCGGGGTGCTGCGGGATCCCTTGGGATAGTGTAGTCAAAGGTGGCCAGAGCGGTGTAATGACCCTCCCGAATAATAGTAGGACCCTCCACCCACAGAAATGGGAGATGTCCCAAGGTTGTGGTATAAGTGCTGTGCAGGTGGTGGTGAATAATCACAGACTTAGTGGATAGCGTTGAATACACACACATAGAACCACCAGATCTGTGGGATAAGTGCGGAGTAGGATGTAGTAGAGTTGATAAGGTTGTACTGAGGTAGTGTAGTAGAGAGGAGGGTGCCGTGAGAGTCTTAACCCAATTAGTAATGTGCTCTGCCGGGATGTTGGAGTGTAGAGAAGAATACTTGTAGAAGAAACAACATGTGCCCAAGTATTGACTTTCCTATAGTCTGCACACCACCTTATGCCCACTAGCGTTGGCCGAACCGTACTAATGGGTGGCACAGGCCCCAGACCTTGTTACCTGGGGGACCTGGCAGAGGGTCAGGGCCCAGGTAGAACCACGGTGAAGAGCTATCTAAGCTGCGTCCTTTCTCCACCAAAGCTTAGCTAAAACTCTTCCTTCACCCAAGGGACTAACTTCCTAACCAGCATGTAAGGTGCGCTGTGGTTGGGTGTAAAGAGTGCAACAGAAGAGGGGAAAGTAAGGAGATGATAGGACAGAAGTGGTCATCTCTAATAATGCTGTAGCTGCAATGAGACTACAAAAATGTACAGACTTTTATGAAGGGTGTGAATAGTAGCAATACCCATAGTGGGACACCACAATTCTAATAACTATTTCAGTAAATTTTTTATAGTTTTACTCTTTTTATTTTTCATGACTTTCTGCGTTTTTTTTCTCCTCCACAGTCCAGCAGGACGGTCACTTCTCTATGATCATATCTGGGGTCTCCTGCAGTATAGGGGGGGGGGGGGGGAGAAGTCACATTTCATCGTTTTCGCCCCTGATCCTTGTCCCTTGTTTACTGATGTCCTGCCAGCAAAATGTCGCCATCTCGTTAACGGTCGGGTCTTTGGTTTTTTGTGTGATCTCTCCTCCTCAGATCTCCGGCTTTCATCTCCTGCACAGAACACAAAATCATTACGATTAAATTTAATTTCAGAAGGACAAACTGCTTTTAATCTTAAGTGATGGTTTTGCGGGGCGACGTTTGGCGGTACTATCTGCGAGGGGTGACGTAGGATGCCGCGGGCTCGCCCTTAACCATTCATATACTCTGAAAAGAATCATTTTTATCATCTCAGAATTCACAAATCAAACCTGTGACCCTCTAAGTGCTCAGGCCTGGCCTGCATTGTGGCCTCCAGGATCCCTACCGTCCTGTGCGCCGCCATATGGTGACATTGTACGGCAATATGTAAGATTTTGTCTATTATAATTTTTAGTTATTTTGTGGCAGACAGTAGTGTCAGGGGGATGACCTCTTCACTGTCTTTGTTGCGGCCTTGATCATCCGCTGTGACCGTCCTCTTTTTGTCGCCTTGGCGGTGAGAATTTTCCGCTATCTCTGTCTCTCGATTGTTAGAATGTTAAGTACGAAGCTGATAAAGAGATTTCCCGCAGAGACCGTTGTAACCGCTGATTTCTCGCCCTTCTCTTCTCTGTGGGATTTCTATAACCGTGTAAAAGCCGTTTAACCCTGTGAGTTCCATCAGCTTCCTGCTGGATCGATTGGTCTGGTCTAATCCCTACAGAGAAGACATGATAAATGGATCCCACATGGAGCTCACATGTGCAGAGCCTGCCCTGTGTCCCTGAGATCAGAACTAGGGGCCCATCCTACCAGGATATAGACTGGAGAGCTGGGATACTAGTCAGGTCTGTCTGTAAGTTCCTGGACATCGCCTTTAAATTGGTCTCTATAAATATTTATTTTATACACCTGTCCTACAGTCACCTCCCCCCCAGCCTGACATGGCTGATACCAGAGAGTAATAGATGTATATACCTGTCCTACAGTCACCTCTCCCCAGCCTGACATGGCTGATACCAGAGAGTAATAAATTGTATATACCAGTCACCTCTCCCCCAGCCTGATATGGCTGATATCAGAGAGTAATAGATGTATATACCTGTCCTACAGTCACCTCTCCCCAGCCTGACATGGCTGATACCAGAGAGTAATAGATTGTATATACCTGTCCTACAGTCACCTCTCCCCAGCCTGACATGGCTGAAACCAGAGAGTAATAGATTGTATATACCAGTCACCTCTCCCCCAGCCTGGCATGGCTGATACCAGAGAGTAATAGATGTATATACCTGTCCTACAGTCACCTCTCCCCAGCCTGACATGGCTGATACCAGAGAGTAATAAATTGTATATACCTGTCCTACAGTCACCTCTCCCCAGCCTGACATGGCTGATACCAGAGAGTAATAAATTGTATATACCTGTCCTACAGTCACCTCTCCCCAGCCTGACATGGCTGATACCAGAGAGTAATAGATTGTATATACCAGTCACCTCTCCCCAGCCTGACATGGCTGATACCAGAGAGTAATAGATGTATATACCTGTCCTACAGTCACCTCTCCCCAGCCTGACATGGCTGATACCAGAGAGTAATAAATTGTATATACCAGTCACCTCTCCCCAGCCTGACATGGCTGATACCAGAGAGTAATAGATGTATATACCTGTCCTACAGTCACCTCTCCCCAGCCTAACATGGCTGATACCAGAGAGTAATAGATTTATATACCTGTCCTACAGTCACCTCTCCCCTGCCTGACATGGCTGATACCAGAGAGTAATAGATTGTATATACCTGTCCTACAGTCACCTCTGATAGAGCGCCCCCCGAATGTTATAATCCCTATGGACAGGCATAGTGTCCCCAGCAGCACAGAGTACTTCAGGAGAGGAGCTGTTCAGCAGACGAGTCACATGACCCTCGGTGGGCTTGGGGTGGTCTCGGTGGACCCCCGGACGGATACACACCCAGTGAATAATCTCTTAATATTCCTGTAAATATCAACAGAACAATCTGGAATAATAAAACCCAACAACCCACAGACACTGAAGTCATTGTCATCTCCTCTCCCGTTACCGTGGCGACAATCCTGTTGCGATCGCTACATTGTGTCACATGGGGGATTATATAATAATTTACTGTAAACAGCCAGAAAATTCATTATACTCCAATCATCTGCTAATTATACTGAATGATTACACCCAGTGACCACCGGGGGCAGTCTTCTATTATACTGAATGATTACACCCAGTGACCACTGGGGGCAGGCTTCTATTATACTGAATGATTACACCCAGTGACCACCGGGGGCAGGCTTCTCTTATACTGAATGATTACACCCAGTGACCACTGGGGGCAGATTTCTATTATACTGAATGATTACACCCAGTGACCACCGGGGGCAGCTTTTTATTATACTGAATGATTACACCCAGTGACCACCAGGGTCAGGCTTCTATTATACTGAATGATTACACCCAGTGCCCACCGGGGGCAGTCTTCTATTATACTGAATGATTACACCCAGTGCCCACCGGGGGCAGTCTTCTATTATACTGAATGATTACACCCAGTGCCCACCGGGGGCAGTCTTCTATTATACTGAATGATTTCACCCAGTGCCCACCGGGGGCAGTCTTCTATTATACTGAATGATTACACCCAGTGCCCACCGGGGGCAGTCTTCTATTATACTGAATGATTACACCCAGTGCCCACCGGGGGCAGTCTTCTATTATACTGAATGATTTCACCCAGTGCCCACCGGGGGCAGTCTTCTATTATACTGAATGATTACACCCAGTGCCCACTGGGGGCAGTCTTCTATTATACTGAATGATTACACCCAGTGCCCACCGGGGGCAGTCTTCTATTATACTGAATGATTTCACCCAGTGCCCACCGGGGGCAGTCTTCTATTATACTGAATGATTTCACCCAGTGCCCACCGGGGGCAGTCTTCTATTATACTGAATGATTACACCCAGTGCCCACCGGGGGCAGTCTTCTATTATACTGAATGATTACACCCAGTGCCCACTGGGGTCAGGCTTCTATTATACTGAATGATTACACCCAGTGCCCACCGGGGGCAGTCTTCTATTATACTGAATGATTACACCCAGTGACCACCGGGGTCAGGCTTCTATTATACTGAATGATTACACCCAGTGACCACCGGGGGCAGCCTTCTTTTCTGAATGATTACACCCAGTGACCGCCGGGGGCAGTCTTCTATTATACTGAATGACTACACCCAGTGACCACCGGGGTCAGGCTTCTATTATACTGAATGATTACACCCAGTGCCCACCGGGGTCAGGCTTCTATTATACTGAATTATTACACCCAGTGACCACCGGGGGCAGTCTTCTATTATACTGAATGATTACACCCAGTGACCACCGGGGTCAGGCTTCTATTATACTGAATGACTACACCCAGTGACCAACGGGGTCAGGCTTCTATTATACTGAATGATTACACCCAGTGACCACCGGGGGCAGCCTTCTTTTCTGAATGATTACACCCAGTGACCACCGGGGGCAGCTTTCTATTATACTGAATGATTACACCCAGTGACCACCAGGGGCAGCCTTCTTTTCTGAATGATTACACCCAGTGACCACCGGGGGCAGCTTTCTATTATACTGAATGATTACACCCAGTGACCACCGGGGGCAGCTTTCTATTATACTGAATGATTACACCCAGTAACCACCGGAGGCAGGCATCTATTATACTGAATGATTACACCCAGTGACCACCGGGGGCAGGCTTCTATCATACTGATTTATCTTATATAACATATACAGTATTCACCATTGTTATTGTCTATAGGAGGGATGGGGAACCTTTGGCCCTCCAGCTGTTGCAAAACTACAATTGTCCAGGCATGATGGGAATTGTAGTTATGCAACAGCTGGAGGGTGAAAGGTTCCCCATCCCTGTTCTATAGCTTTATTATTATACATTGCGATCTGTGGGGGTTTGGGACCACCCATGATAGTGATGGTTCCCCTCCTCTTCCTTCGGCTGTGACCTTCGTGTGTTGTACAGCAGGTCCTACAGATGTTACTTGTCTTCTTTAATCCGCAGATGATAGGATGGATTATAATCTGTAAAGCAGGAACGTGTCAGGTGACTGGGGGTCTCGGAGCGGAGGAGGGGGTCTCTAGGATGAGATCATTCATCTTCCAACGTTCACGCTACATCTTTGGGGGCTCAGTAATAGATGGCGCCATACTTCCCCATAGTCTTGGAGCTAATCCACACCATGTTATCATCCCAAACACTATAGGGGCCCCAGCTCCACCTTTGACCTCTTAGCCTGACTCCTCCTTCCTGACCATAAGATAATCCCATATTATATAAACTTCACTGTTTTGTATATAAGAAGTTCTGGAAGAACGTTTATAACTCTTGCAGGAACTTTCCGCGGCCGCTGCCATGAGCCGGTGTTCAGCGTGCCGGTCCGGCCATACAGAGGATTAAGGGATAATGATCTGTTATTTCGGCTGGACGTGGGGCGCTGGGTACACGCTGATCTGCTCTATGTTTATAAGACTGTCATTGTGGAGCTGCTGCCAGACACCATTAATAGGAGCTTGTTCTTCTCGCCTGAAAACATCAACACGCTGACGATTTACTGATTATATTGGCGTCACGACCCCCCCCCCCCCCCCTTCATGCCAGGGCGGCATACACAGAGGGGCACTTTACAGCATGTTGTGTACATGTAGTTTGTTATACAGCCTTATAAAAGGGGGTCTGTGGTTTGTCATGTGCTGCCAGGAACCATGGGCACTGTACAAGACGCTGGGCAGTCATTATGTATTATATAGACCACAAGGGCACCAGGACCATAGCTCTGTACAGGACACTGGGCGATCATTATGTGTTATATAGACCACTAGGGCACCAGGACCATAGCTCTGTACAGGACACTGGGCAATCGTTATGTGTTATATAGACCACTAGGGCACCAGGACCTTGGCTCTGTACAAGAAGCTGGGCAGTCATTATGCACTATATAGACCACTATGGCACCAGGGCCTTGGCTCTGTAGAGCACACTGGGCAGTCATTATGCATTATATAGACCACTATGGCACCAGGGCCTTGGCTCTGTAGAGCACACTGGGCAGTCATTATGCATTATATAGACCACTATGGCACCAGGACCTTGGCTCTGTAGAGCACACTGGGCAGTCATTATGCATTATATAGACCACTAGGGCACCAGGACCTTGGCTCTGTAAGTTTACTGGTTTCAAGCATCTCATATTATATCACTGGTACATTTGTGAATAGATATGGACACTGTTTTCTACTGGTCTCTAGTATATTGTTGGTTCCTGATGGGCGGTGGCGCAGTACGGTTCTGTTAACCCATTGGTGAATGAAATATTAAGTAGTGGAGCCCATTAGTATATGCATTGTAACTACTGTGAGTACAGTCTACTGTGTATACTTATAGCCCCTGGTGGTCCAGTAGTTAACCCAATACCCACTTCCAGATTCCTAATAATATAGTTTGATTTTGTGGCAATCTGTAGACAAGACTTTTAGATTTTCTAATCTCCTGGGCCACTTAGGATTGGTATATACCTTATATACTACTAGGACACCAGGGAATTTTCAGTAGATCAACCAATAGATCATAAATGACTGTATAGAAAATCAAAAAAATACTGTACACTGTACAAGAGACTATAAAAATAACCACCATGTCACTTGGGACTATGATGTATAATGACTATAATGTATCAGTTATCTGGAACCGGGTAGTGTGTAGGCTACTGGTCCACCAGGGACTGTACATCATAGATATCACTGGAACTGGTCACTATGTAAGCCACTGGGCTACCAGGGACTCTACATTGTAGGAATGACTGGAACAGGGTATTACGTAAGCCACTGGGCCACCAGGGACGGTATCTGTAGAAATCACTGGATCACGGAGGACTGCACAGATTACTAATCCAAGGCTTGGTACAACTACTTAGGTACACCCCTGGATCACCAGGGACTATACAGACCAATGGGCACCCATATCCAGCCCTCGGACCAGTGTGTGATGTTCTGTCTCCTTTAAGTCACACCCTAGACAGATTCTTCTCTTCTAAAGACACGGCTCGGCTCTACCAGGCGGTAATGAGCTCTGCCGGAGAAGCACAGACGCAGCAACAGCTGAAAGTGAGATCTGGAGAGAGGAAACATCTGCTCGTGTTTGCGATAAATTAAAGCATTAAGTAGGAGCCGCTCTAATTAGCTGGAGAAATTAGCATAAATAAATAAATACCATGACATCACCGCGCTCCAAAAGGCGCTACCGGGAAGAGCCACATGACCCGAGCCTCATACCGAGCATGAGTGTCATCCCACCCCCACCCTATAAAGTACTACACTCTATAAAGTAGGGACAGACAATGTAGGGGGCAGTCTATGGATCATCTCTTCAAAGGGTTTGTCCCTATCCCCTTCCACCTTCTTTTTTTTTTTACCCCATTTCTTAGAATAGCTGTCACTTTACCGCATTGTATTGTAAACTGCCCATTAAAATGCTCTGTGTACCATAATCCAGTACTTAAAGGAGAAGTCCGGAGAAAATTTTTATTAAAGTATTGCTGTGATTGGTTGCTGTGGGCAGTTTACACCAGGTGTATATTTACACCCTTTCAGAAATCTCCCCCTTTATGTGCATTTCCCTTAATAAGTGTATACCGGGGATTTGTATACCTATTGGGGGGCAATACAATATTTTTATAAAAATTTTCGCCGGACTTCTCCTTTAACAGTCTAATAACCAGTTTATGACACACAGAGCTTGTATGGTAAGATGACCATTAGAGTGTCAGATAATCACCATCAGCTGATGATTAGAATGCCCTTGTGTCCTATTGGTTGTGCCGTTGGTTGTTAGAATGCCCTGTGTGCCATCAGCTGGATATTGGAATGCACTGTATCCCATAAATTAGTGATTGAACTACCCTGTGTGCCATCCACCGGTGATTATAATGCTCTGTGTGCCATCAGCCGGTTATTAGAATACCCTGTGTTCCTTCAGCCAGTTATTAGAGTGCTCTATGTGCCATCAGCTGGTGATTAGACTGCCCTGTATACAACTCATGATTGCTAATATGGCTCTGCTTCACCTGCTGTACTCACATATGGCTCTGCTTCACCTGCTGTACTCACATATGGCTCTGCTTCACCTGCTGTGCTCACATATGGCTCTGCTGTACTCACATATGGCTCTGCTGTACTCACATAAGGCTCTGCTTTACCTGCTGTACCCACATATGGCTCTGCTGTACTCACATATGGCTCTGCTTCACCTGCTGTGCTCACATATGGCTCTGCTGTACTCACATATGGCTCTGCTGTACTCACATATGGCTCTGCTTCACCTGCTGTACTCACATATGGCTCTGCTGTACTCGCATATGGCTCTGCCTTACCTGCTGTACTCACATATGGCTCTGCCTTACCTGCTGTACTCACATATAGCTCTGCTTCACCTGCTGTGCTCACATATGGCTCTGCTGTACTCACATATGGCTCTGCTGTACTCACATATGGCTCTGCTTCACCTGCTGTACTCACATATGGCTCTGCCTTACCTGCTGTACTCACATATGGCTCTGCTGTACTCACATATGGCTCTGCTTCACCTGCTGTACTCACATATGGCTCTGCTGTACTCACATATGGCTCTGCTTCACCTGCTGTACTCACATATGGCTCTGCCTTACCTGCTGTACTCACATATGGCTCTGCTGTACTCACATATGGCTCTGCTTCACCTGCTGTACTCACATATGGCTCTGCTGTACTCACATATGGCTCTGCTTCACCTGCTGTACTCACATATGGCTCTGCTGTACTCACATATGGCTCTGCCTTACCTGCTGTACTCACATATGGCTCTGCCTTACCTGCTGTACTCACATATGGCTCTGCTGTACTCACATATGGCTCTGCCTTACCTGCTGTACTCACATATGGCTCTGCTTCACCTGCTGTGCTCACATATGGCTCTGCTGTACTCACATATGGCTCTGCTGTACTCACATATGGCTCTGCTTCACCTGCTGTACTCACATATGGCTCTGCTTTACCTGCTGTGCTCACATATGGCTCTGCTGTACTCACATATGGCTCTGCTTTACCTGCTGTGCTCACATATGGCTCTGCTGTACTCACATATGGCTCTGCTTCACCTGCAGTACTCACATATGGCTCTGCTTCACCTGCAGTACTCACATATGGCACTGCTGTACTCACATATGGCTCTGCTGTACTCACATATGGCTCTGCTTCACCTGCAGTACTCACATATGGCTCTGCTTCACCTGCAGTACTCACATATGGCTCTGCTGTACTCACATATGGCTCTGCTTCACCTGCAGTACTCACATATGGCTCTGCTTCACCTGCTGTACTCACAAATGGCTCTGCTGTACTCACATATGGCTCTGCCTTACCTGCTGTACTCACATATGGCTCTGCTGTACTCACATATGGCTCTGCCTTACCTGCTGTGCTCACATATGGCTCTGCTGTACTCACATATGGCTCTGCTGTACTCGCATATGGCTCTGCTTCACCTGCTGTACTCACATATGGCTCTGCTGTACTCGCATATGGCTCTGCTTCACCTGCTGTACTCACATATGGCTCTGCTGTACTCACATATGGCTCTGCCTTACCTGCTGTACTCACATATGGCTCTGCTTCACCTGCTGTACTCACATATGGCTCTGCTTCACCTGCTGTACTCACATATGGCTCTGCTGTACTCACATATGGCTCTGCTGTACTCACATATGGCTCTGCTTCACCTGCTGTACTCACATATGTCTCTGCTGTACTCACATATGGCTCTGCTTCACCTGCTGTACTCACATATGGCTCTGCTGTACTCACATATGGCTCTGCTGTACTCACATATGGCTCTGCTGTACTCACATATGGCTCTGCTTTACTCACATATGGCTCTGCTTTACTTGCTGTGCTCACATATGGCTCTGCTTCACCTGCAGTACTCACATATGGCTCTGCTGTACTCACATATGGCTCTGCTTCACCTGCAGAACTCACATATGGCTCTGCTTCACCTGCTGTACTCACATATGGCTCTGCTTCACCTGCAGTACTCACATATGGCTCTGCTTCACCTGCAGTACTCACATATGGCTCTGCTTCACCTGCTGTACTCACATATGGCTCTGCTTCACCTGCTGTACTCACATATGGCTCTGCTTCACCTGCTGTACTCACATATGGCTCTGCTTCACCTGCTGTACTCACATATGGCTCTGCTTCACCTGCTGTACTCACATATGGCTCTGCTTCACCTGCAGTACTCACATATGGCTCTGCTTCACCTGCTGTACTCACATATGGCTCTGCTGTACTCACATATGGCTCTGCTTCACCTGCTGTACTCACATATGGCTCTGCTGTACTCACATATGGCTCTGCTTCACCTGCAGTACTCACATATGGCTCTGCTGTACTCACATATGGCTCTGCTTCACCTGCTGTACTCACATATGGCTCTGCTGTACTCACATATGGCTCTGCTGTACTCACATATGGCTCTGCTGTACTCACATATGGCTCTGCTTCACCTGCTGTACTCACATATGGCTCTGCTTCACCTGCAGTACTCACATATGGCTTTGGGGGCGCTATTTTGTACCTTTTTTTTATGCATTTGTGAGATGCCCTAAGGGGGAGGTAATGGAAATTTTTTTGACTGCTGAGTTGTTGTATCTAATCTTATAGTGTGTGATACACTGTACTTATCTGTGTACCTAAGCTTACCATGTGTGATACTCTGTGTCGAGACCTTTCCTCTCTTTTCTCCACTGCTGACGGCTCCTCCAGTGGTTACTGCACTTGTGGGTTTATTTTAGGCATTTTGGGAAACCAAACATCTTAGCAGAGTTATTCTTCACAACCGACCGAAACCCCAAAGGAGCAGAGAAGAATCCATGTGGTGTATTCTGTAAGGAGCTCAGTAGCCCGAAGCAAAAGCTAATATGTTACAGTCTGTCACCACCGGGGACATCCAGGGGCAAATAATGCAGACCCTAGATATAATGTACAGCCAACATCCAGGGCAGAAGTCATGCACAGAAACCTCTGTAGGGGGCAGTATTATAGTAGTTATATTCTTGTATATAGGAGCAGTATTATAGTAGTTATATTCTTGTATATAGGAGCAGTATTATAGTAGTTATATTCCTGTATATAGGAGCAGTATTATAGTAGTTATATTCTTGTATATAGGGGCAGTATTATAGTAGTTATATTCCTGTATATAGGGAGCAGTATTATAGTAGTTATATTCTTGTATATAGGAGCAGTATTATAGTTTATTCTGGTATTTAGGAGCAGTATTATAGTAGTTATATTCTTGTATATAGGAGCAGTATTATAGTAGTTATATTCTTGTATATAGAAGCAGTATTATAGTAGTTATATCCCTGTATATAGGAGCAGTATTATAGTAGTTATATTCCTGTATATAGGAGCAGTATTATAGTAGTTATATTCTTGTATATAGGAGCAGTATTATAGTAGTTATATTCTTGTATATAGGAGCACTATTATAGTAGTTATATTCTTGTATATAGGAGCACTATTATAGTAGTTATATTCCTGTATATAGGAGCAGTATTATAGACGTATATTTTTGTATATAGGAGGAGTATTATAGTAGTTATATTCTTGTATATAGGAGGCAGTATTATAGACGTATATTATTGTATATAGGAGCAGTATTATAGTAGTTATACTACTAAATGAATTATAGTAGTTATATTCTTGTATATAGGAGCAGTATTATAGTAGTTATATTCTTGTATATAGGAGCAGTATTATAGTAGTTATATTCTTGTATATAGGAGCAGTATTATAGTAGTTATATTCCTGTATATAGGAGCAGTATTATAGCAGTTATATTCCTGTATATAGGAGGAGTATTATAGTAGTTATATTCCTGTATATAGGAGCAGTATTATAGTAGTTATATTACTATAATACTATGACATCTCTTATGTGTTTTTGGCCGCATGTTACCCTGTGGCGGTGATGGTTGGGGCGCTGTTGTTGATCAGATACTCGGATATGTTTTGGGTTGATTATATAAATACTATTGTCACCCGGAGAATAATCTCCATGGCGACTCGCGCCTCAAACACTGTACGATGCTGCTGAACTCTCGGGCACAGAGACTCAGAAAACCATAGAAACCAAATATTATTCTGTCATATATGAACATAAAAAACTGAGGATGAAGAAAGTGTGAAAAGCAGAAGTTGTGTCAGCGCCTCGCTCTACGCCGGAGCTCACCGCAGATGTCAGGACCTCTATGACTCGGAAACTCCAACTACTGAACATCTGACGTACTTGGCTTTAGATTTTACTGTCCTGGGCAGGATATCAGATCTTCTGCACTTCTTTATATAGAGGCATAAAATGCTGCCCCTCTAGTGTACAGCTTTATTGTGTGGGGTAGGGGCAGGGGAAATATGCCTTATGTATCTTATACTGATCTTCAATTGAGACTCCAGTCACCTCCAGAGCTGCAATCACTCTTCTGTTTGGTTTAGTAATCAGCCAGTCTTAGAGATCGCTGCTCATTATTGGGGCCCCTTAGCCCATCTTAAAGGGCCATAAGAAATACAACACCCATAATGCATTACAGCAGAGCAGAAGAATGAGGGTATAACCTGTATCCTGAAAGCTAACAGAAAAGCAGTAGCATTGTTGTTGCTTTAGAGGTCAATGGACGGTGAGTTATACGCGGGTAGTGTGGGCACTTGTAATATGGCCCACATCAGATCCATGGTCACGGTCAGGATGAGCCTTGTATATGAAACTACGCTTACCGTTATATACTCTGATGACATCATCTGGCAGTCATGTGATTGCACAAATTTCAGATGGTCTCCGGTCACTTTGAAGTGGTTCTTCCTTCCTGTGGGCTTTCCCTTGTTGACACACAACACAAATGGTCAAAGTTTGATCAACGTCTTTGACAACTAGACGACATCTGGAATATAGTCAGTGGAAGGAGATGGCTCCGACCCCCCAGACCTGTAATAATCCCAGCTTGTAATAAACCTCCTTGTTGTGAGTGTTTCTCGAGGAGTTGTGACTGCCGGACTCCAACATGGCCTGGACGTTGGACTAATCTTTGGATCTCCAACCATCTTGGTTTCCTCCTTCCATCACTCTTACCTCCGGAGTTCCACCACCTCCACATCCTTCATGGGGGTCGAAAACTCCTCTTGGGTTGATGCTACATAAGTTCTTTTTTCCATCTAGTAGTAGCAGATTGTAGATGACCTGGCATTAATAATGTCCTATTTCGGGAAAGTCTTGAGGATTACCACCCGTGGGTCTTTTTGCCCTCCATCTTTTAGGGTGCGTCACTTTGCAGTGTAATCCTACCCCATCAATATGCGGAGCTGTCACTGCGAGTCTCTCCATCTCTTCTAGTGCGGAGTTCCTGCGTCTTTGTAACGCTCTCAGCGCGCTTATAAACATGTCACTTACAGTGTAAGGCCGGCCGTGCTCAAGGAAGGAAGCCGGATGGTATTGTCCTGTATATACAAGACGTCTCCTGTGCCCTCCGGCTTCCTGACAGACGGTATTGTCCTCCCGCTGTGGGAGAGGATTAGAGAGGCGATCTCCACGCTCTGTGATGCTCTCTCCCCAACGCCATTCTCATACTCAGCCATAGTGGTATCCACTGTGGGTAGAGTTCATCCACCATAGGCTGTCCTCCAACCAGAAGATACAGCTAGACCATGTGTTCTATGGTGATATGATGTGGTGAAGCATATGGGAGGAGGGTACATTGACCAGAGAGGAGTAGGATGACTGGACACGGGCAGCAAGGTTCTAAGGATAGGGCAGCACTGGATTTATAGGGTGTCTGGGGAGGAGGCGAGACACCAGGAAAAGAGGAAAACATCTGGGGATGGAGCAGAGAAGGGACAGGACATCTGGGGTTGGGTATTTTGGTAAGAAGACATCATATATCTACATAGATGTGAGCGGACAGATAGACACCAACACATAGATATAAGAGCTGAGGCCCCGTCAGAGTGGAGCGGGGAGATGTATGATCAGTACAGCTGAGCGATCTTCGAGCACGCTCTGGTTCAGACGAACACGATCGTGCTCGAAGTTCGCTCAACTCTAATGATGAGTAGTGGGCAGATGTATGATATATAGCTCCATAACACATAGGTGGAGGAGGTGGAGGCAGATGCTGGAGGGGCTGGCAGATATAATGTGGTGGAGCATGTCCCTAAAGGTGACCAGGTCCATTTTGTATAGAAAATAATGAGAGGTAGAATGTGTAGTGATAGAATGTATTATAGTGGGAGAACACTGGATGTGTGATGGATAGTGGGCGGGCACTGGATGTGTGATGGATAGTGGGAGGACACTGCATGTGTGATGGATAGTGGGAGGACACTGGATGTGTGATGGATAGTGGGAGGACACTGGATGTGTGATGGATAGTGGGGGGGACACTGGATGTGTGATGGATAGTGGGGGGCACTGGATGTGTGATGGATAGTGGGAGGACACTGGATGTGTGATGGATAGTGGGAGGACACTGGATGTGTGATGGATAGTGGGAGGACACTGGATGTGTGATGGATAGTGGGGGGGCACTGGATGTGTGATGGATAGTGGGAGGACACTGGATGTGTAATGGATAGTGGGAGGACACTGGATGTGTGATGGATAGTGGGAGGACACTGGATGTGTGATGGATAGTGGGAGGACACTGGATGTGTGATGGATAGTGGGAGGACACTGCATGTGTGATGGATAGTGGGAGGACACTGGATGTGTGATGGATAGTGGGAGGACACTGGATGTGTGATGGATAGTGGGAGGACACTGCATGTGTGATGGATAGTGGGAGGACACTGGATGTGTGGATAGTGGGAGGACACTGCATGTGTGATGGATAGTGGGAGGACACTGGATGTGTGATGGATAGTGGGAGGACACTGGATGTGTGATGGATAGTGGGAGGACACTGGATGTGTGATGGACAGTGGGAGGACACTGGATGTGTGATGGATAGTGGGAGGACACTGGATGGTGTTGGGTATAGTATGTATAGATGTCCTTAGTGGATATATTCTGTATCTAATTGTGGATCTGCCCTGAGGACATGAGGACAGGGTGGTGGCCATACAGACTACAGAGCAGCCTCTCATCCTTCTCATTGGGGTCTTTGTAGTCTTGGGGTCCGGGCTCATGTCCAGGGTCCCGCACTACAATCCTTTCATTCTCTTCCCCTAAACTTTACCACAAGAATGTGCTGTGACCGTGTTGTGTCCTCCATATGAGGGATCGGGTGAGGGGGGGGTGCTCTTCCTCTAAATGACAAAGTCTGAATGAATGTCCTGAATGGTCGATGACAGGAAAGAATCACCCGGATTGCTTCATCCATCGCCCTGCACTGCTGCCACTTCCTGCCCATATACCGATCTCTGCCCAGTCCTGATACAGAACTGAGAGAGTGCGGAGCTGAGATACGTCTGAGGAGCAGGTGACACACGGTATGAGGGGTGATACTATATATACTATATACAGGGTAACATGTGTGTAATAGAATGTGCCCATATTACTCAGATAACACTCGCCTAGAGCAGCACCAGCACTAATACTGCTTTACTGCTGGATGAAGCACCATGTACACAGTGACTGACAATAAGTGTCATACTGGGAGCCTCTGCCAGCACCCATTACACCTGCCACTGTATATAGTGATATGGAGCATGCTGGTATAACCTGGGGATCTCCTGTATATAATTGTATACATACAGCTGGTATAACCTGGGTATATACTGTATATAGTTATATATGTACAGTTGGTATAACCTGGGTATCTCCTGTATATATGTAAAGCTGGTATAACCTGGGGATCTCCTGTATATAATTATAAATATAGAGTTGGTATAACATGGGTATCTCCTGTATGTAGTGATATGGAGGATGCTGGTATAACCTGGATATCTCCTGTATATATGTACAGCTGGTATAGCCTGGGTATCTCCTGTATATAATTATATATGTACAGCTGGTATAACCTTGGTATCTCCTGTATATATTTACATATATATATACAGCTGGTATAACCTGGGCATCTCCAGTATGTAGTGATATGGAAGATGCTGGTATAACAGGGGTATCTCCTGTATATAATTATATATGTACAGCTACTATAAGATAAGCATTGTGCATAACGCTGCAGTCTCCGCTCTCTCCTGTTTCCTGTTCTTGCTTCTTCTGTGGACATTACAGTGATGGATCGGTATTACCAGTTTTGTTTTTACCTTTCCCCTTAATCCTGCAGAATTTATGTAGCCAGAGACTCTAAGCTGCATTACAGATCCGTCCACCGGGCACCTTACTTCTCCATATTTATGAAGACCATGATTCTTGTGGATTTTATGCAGTTTCCTTCTATAGCATTAAAGTGAAACAAAGCATCTTCATACAATGAAGAAAACTGATCTGATAATCTGCAGTGTACAATAATTGGCTATAAAACTGCTCCCTATGTATAAGAATATAACTACTATAATACTGCCCCCTATATACAAGAATATAACTACTATAATACTGCTCCTATATACAAGAATATAACTACTATAATACTGCTCCTATATACAGGAATATAACTACTATAATACTGCCCCTATATACAAGAATATAACTACTATAATACTGCTCCTATATACAGGAATATAACTACTATAATACTGCCCCCTATGTAGAAGAATATAACTGCTATAATACTACCCCCTATGTACAAGAAAATAACTACTATAATACTGCCCCTATATACAAGAATATAACTACTATAATACTGCTCCTATATACAAGAATATAACTACTATAATACCTCTCCTATATACAGTAATATAACTACTATAATACTGCACATATATACAAGAATATAACTACTATAATAATGCTCCTATATAAAAGAATATAACTACTATAATACTGCCCCTATATACAAGAATATAACTACTATAATACTACCTCCTATGTACAAGAATATAACTACTATAATACTGCTCCTATATACAAGAATATAACTACTATAATACTGCCTCCTATATACAAGAATATAACTACTATAATACTACCTCCTATGTACAAGAATATAACTACTATAATACTGCTCCTATGTACAAGAATATAACTACTATAATACTGCTCCTATATACAAGAATATAAGTACTATAATACTGCTCCTATATACAGGAATATAACTACTATAATACTGCTCCTATATACAGGAATATAACTACTATAATACTGCTCCTATATACAGGAATATAACTACTATAATACTGCTCCTATATACAAGAATATAACTAATATAATACGGTTCAGGGAAGAAAAAGAGTGCTGCACCTCACACCTATGGCTGATACTAGTACCTCTCAGCTGCATAAAAAACATCAGAATTCTGTATGTGAATTGATCAAGCCACACTGCCCCATGTACCTGACTGTGCACGCCTGCGGGGGTGGTGGCCACTGACTGGCACGGTGGGGACTTAGTGTAGGGACCCATGTGTATCAGATACCTGCACGTGGTACATGGGGCAGTGTGGCTTGATCAATTCACATACAGAATTCTGATGTTTTTTATGCACCCGAGAGGTACTCGGTGTGAGGTGCAGCACTCTTTTTCCTTCCCTGAACCGTATTTTGTTTCTCTCTTTTCTCCGTGTTTTGCACTCCTCCTGGTGAGACCCACATGACCACAATTAGCAGGAGACAGCTGAGTGCTCATGGTTTTAATCCCTCCTGTCTGTCCCATTCTATCTTTGATAGCTATGGTGAGTGCAATACCTTATCCAGACTTCCTCCGCCGGTGGTGCTGGCTGGGTTTTGGTGTGGCATTTTTGGGTCTGGTCCTGTGGCATGGGGGTTGCAGGGCCGTTCCATGGCCTCCCTTCCCTGACTGTGCACGCCTGCGGGGGTGGTGGTCGCTGACTGGCACAGTGTGGACTTAGTGTAGAGACCCATGTGTATCAGATACCTGCACGCGGTACATGGGGCAGTGTGGCTTGATCAATTCACATACAGAATTCTGATGTTTTTTATGCAGCTGAGAGGTACTAGTATCAGCCATAGGTGTGAGGTGCAGCACTCTTTTTCCTTCCCTGAACCATAACTACTATAATACTGCTTCTATATACAAGAATATAACTACTATAATACTGCCCATATATACAAGAATATAACTACTATAATACTGCTCCTGTGTACGAGAATATAACTACTATAATACTGCTCCTGTGTACGAGAATATAACTACTATAATACTGCTCCTGTGTACGAGAATATAAATGCCTATATAGAAGAATATAATATTCCCACCAATGATTGACCGTTGCTCTGCGGTAGGTGTTGGGTGACGGTGGACACCTTTGTGGGACTTCTGGCTGGTTTAGTTGTTTTAGTTGATCCTCAGATCTTTTGTGTATGTTCAGGATGGAGATTTCCCTCTGTCTCTCTTGGCTGAGCTCATCCAGTGTTCTTCATCTCTCGGGAGCCACCTGTAGAGTTGTCACTGTCACAGGTTACAGGTCCGTATCTGACGTTCGGTCTCTGCTCCCGGTTGTCTCAAAATTTGCATTTCATTTTCTCTGTTCCATTTCTCTCTTCTCATATTTACAGCCTAAACTCTGGGTCTGAAATGTCCTTCACCCCAAAGGGGAGCTCTATGCTTCTAGGATCCCTACGCTTAAAGTCTTATTTTGATCGGCCCGTGTGCAGACTCTTAGGGACCAAGGGTTTTTCCTATGAGGTTAAACAGCCTGGTGGTCCGTGGGTCATTGGTGACCAAAGCCTTGTCACCAAGGTCTATTACTAGAAGGAACCTAATATTTGGCGGGACCCCCACAAGAGAAAGATCACATGACCCTGGACCATCGTCCTCCTTCCTCCTACGTATTTTTGAGTTATTTTGAATTCGGAGACTAAAGTCATAGATGGGGAAAATTCAGGACAACAGGCCGGTTCTTGGTTGTAAAAGGTCAGCGACTGTGGGAACCAGGGGGACCACCCCGTATGCATAATGAGCCGCAAGTGAGTTAGCAGCCATTGTTTAACCATAACTTGGTCGGATATTAAAACGTTTCTGTGGAAGCAACATCTCACCATCAGAGGTCCACAAATGTCTCACTATCAATAAGTCATTATCACTGTCTCGTCATCGGTATCCACCACCAATATGCCCCCCATCAGAGTTCCTTCTGTGCCACACCCTTAATGTTCCAACCATCTCCCACTATCAGTGAACTGTCACCATCATCAATGCCTTAACATCACTGTTCCACCATTGCCACATTATTAAAGTGCCACCATCAGTGACTCACTATCAACGTTCCAACATCAGTCTCACTGTTAATGTCCCACCAATGTCTCACTGTTAATAAAGCCATTGTTGGTGTGCCATCATTAGTCTCATCATCAGTGTTTCACCAGTGCTACTTTATCAATGTGTCTCACCATCAAAGTGCCGCCATCAGTGAGTCACCATCAATGTGCCGCCATCAGTGTCTCACCAGCAATGTGTTAATGTTCTGCCAATCTCCCACTATCAGCGAGTCACCATCTGCGTTCCACCATCATCAATGTCTTGCCACAAATATCTTACCACCATCGGTGTACCACCATAAGAGCACCAATTAATATTGTTCCTCCTCCATCTGAGAGTTGGTGAACGTTCTATCTCAAACCCCCTCATCATTGATCCCAGGAGTGGATTTCCTTAGAATGAAGCCATCTGCTTTATGTTTATAGTTGGTGTGGGAAATTGCACTGCACAAACATCTGGACCATGTCAGTACCTCCTGTAGTGCGAGACTCAACTTCTATTTGAAGGAATGGCCAAGACACTGAGCTTTATACTATACTGATCCAGTGCCACATCTGTGCCAACATCCCATCAGTGATAGTCAGGAGGTCTGGACTCTCTCCAGCTCACCATTGTCCACTACTCTTCAAGTAGCCCAGGAGACCTCATTAGATGTTCCCCACCCTCCTAATCCTCCTATCATCCACCTCGTTCCTCCGAGACATATGGCTCCAATCTAGGGTTTGGCAACATGTCTTGGTTTTCTGGCAGAGGTCGTAAGGATTGAGATGTTTGTGTCTTGTTTGTTTCTTCTCGGAATCAGATCTGATTGTCGGACCTGAAGATGAGCCAAGAAATGTTCGGTGGTTGTCATCACTGTGTGGGAGATATGGAGGCTACCATCCATGTGAAATGCCGGAAAATGTCTTGTTCAGTGTGACCACCAGCAGACCAGCCCCAAAAGGCTTCAGGCCACCTAAGAATAATTGATAATCTACATATCTATCCATAAGATTAGTTAAATCTGAAGCCAAGGCCTCGAAAACATTTCTTGTAAAGTCTAACATGGCTTCTAGACTATAAGAGATGACTAGAACCAGTGTTCCAGTTATCCAGAACCCAATAGTCCTGTATCACCATGTTATTAGCTTACGCACAGCTTACTGACATTGGGATGACAATTGATTTTGTTGTCTCCAAGTGATGAACAGTAGAATTTTTTCCCCCTTTTTCGAATATTTTCCATAGAGATTCCATCGACCGTCGCCCCTTTACAACCGGGAAAGTCTTTGATCCAGACTTAAAAGGCGCAGCGAAGAGAAGGCTTCCCCCAGGCGCCCACCACCTCGCACGTCACATCATCGGCGGGTTTTTTTTTTTTCTTCCTTCGCCTGGCAGTCAGGTTTGTGAGCGAATCCGCCTCTCGCAGATCTGTTAATGAGCGATATCAAAAGACTCCAACACGCGTGGTGAGTACGAGGCGATGAAGGCGTTGTCATGGAGACGTCTCGCGTATCTGCACATAAACATAATAATCAGTAACCGTTTCCCCTGATGACATCGCTTAACAGAAACATCGGCCTCTGCACCGTCCCTTTAATAAAAGTGCTGGATGAAACCACCACTGCTCCCATGATACTGCTGAAAGAGTCCGTCAACCTGACCCTACATGACTTATATATTTCCTCCCATCGTGTGTCAGTCTTCACTGCACTTCTAGGGTTCTATTCACATACCAGTAATAGACTTCTGGGTCTCGGTTGTTTGACTGTCTGTGTCAGTCTTACTGCACGTCTCAAGTTTTATTCACAAACAAGAACGGCATTGTGGGAAGTCACAGAAATCAAGGTGATATCAGTAGTAGGATATTTGAAGTGGAACCTTCTAGATTTTGGAATAGTGGGCGGAGTCATTGATATCCGAAGAAGTTTGTGTCCATCATGAAACTCTTCGAGCACCATATAGGTTCGAAAGCTATAACTGCACAAGTGGGTGGGGCTTAATATAGACAGACTGGGCTAGGATTAAAAATGGGGAGTGGATTTACAAGGCATCTATAGGGGGCACTCAGTACTGGGTGTACAAATAGAGGGAAATTTATCGAACATGGTGTAAAGTAGAACTGGCCCAGTTTTCCCTAGCAACCAATCAGATTTCACCTTTCATTCCTCACAGACTCTTTGGAAAATGAAAGGTGGAATCTGATTGGTTGCTAGGGGCAACTGAGCCAGTTTCACTTTAACCCATGCTTGATAAATCTCCCCCATAGTGAGTGTTTGCCCACAGAAGGGGTGGAGATATGCAAATGTAGGAAGAAAAAGTTAAAATTCCAATGTGTCAGTTATTCCATCGTCCGTTGCTCCCGTTTGGCTCCTCGTCCGACTTTCGTTATATTGTCATTGAGTGAAGTTCCAGCGAGGAAGTTGTCACTTGTTCTGGACTCCATTAAAGTGATGCATTTAGATACTTTGTTATTTCCTTCTCCTTTTTGCTTTTTTTATTTCAGCCAAAACTGATTTTAGCGGCTGACCCGACCTCCCCTGACTATTAGGAGTACGGCACTTAAAGGGGTACTCCGTTTTTTGAAAATAAAACTTGGAGGCCATTTTTCCATTATGACAGAATGAGAATTTTGATTATTATTTTTTTTTTGCTTTTCATTTCTTGGCCTTGTAAAGGCTTTACTTTTGTGTCCTTAGCTGCTTCAAACATTTCTGGCCTATAAATAGTTAATATGATGGTGATAATTTGAGCACAGAAAATGGCACTTACATATAACACCACCGTGGGTGACAGAGAATAATCTGCACAGAAATAGGTGACAATGAAAAAAGTATGCTGTTCTAATGGGGGGGGGGGGGGGGGGGGGGGGTCACAGGGTGAGAGTTACATAGAGGACGGAGCAGGGTCCCAGCAGCACAGAGGATGTCAGGAGAGAAGTGTGCTGATCCTATAGGGGAGGTCACAGGGTGAGAGTTACATAGAGGACTTAGCAGGGTCCCAGCAGCACAGAGGATGTCAGGAGAGTAGTGCGCTGATCCTAAAGGGGAGGTCACAGTATGAGAGTTACATAAAGGAAGGATCAGGGTCCCAGCAGCACAGAGGATGTCAGGAGAGGAGTGTGCTGATCTTATAGGGGAGGTCACAGGGTGAGAGTTATATATAGAGAAAAGGTCAGCAGCACAGAGGATGTCAGGAGAGTGCTGATCTTATAGGAGAGGTCCCAGTGTTTGTGGTGTGGAGGAACAGGGTCCCAGCAGCACAGAGGATGTCAGGAGAGAAGTGTGCTGATCCTATAGGGGAGGTCACAGGGTGAGAGTTACATAGAGGACTTAGCAGGGTCCCAGCAGCACAGAGGATGTCAGGAGAGGAGTGCGCTGGTCCTAAAGGGGAGGTCACAGGATGAGAGTTACATAGAGGAAGGATCAGGGTCCCAGCAGCACAGAAGATGTCAGGAGAGGAGTGTGCTGATCTTATAGGGGAGGTCACAGGGTGAGAGTTATATATAGAGAAAAGGTCAGCAGCACAGAGGATGTCAGGAGAGTGCTGATCTTATAGGAGAGGTCCCAGTGTTTGTGGTGTGGAGGAGCAGGGTCCCAGCAGCACAGAGGATGTTGAGCTCAGGGAGGCAGGCAGGGTGTGTGGTGTGGAGTACAGACAGGCTGGTATCGAGGATATGTCAGGAATTTGCTCACATCACACACAATCCTGCATTGTGCTGTGTGGAGAATGAGGCCATTGTGCCGGATTCCTGCTCTGATGGGTGGATGGGAGCGAAGTCCAGGAGGCGACGAACCCCGAACCGCGAGAAATCCGCAACCTGAGGGAAGGACGAGCTAGAAGTGTCTATAGTGTCTGGATAATCCGGAGGAACAGGGAGAGAGAGACAGAGAGAGAGACTGAGG
This sequence comes from Dendropsophus ebraccatus, assembly GCF_027789765.1. Taxonomy (NCBI): domain Eukaryota; kingdom Metazoa; phylum Chordata; class Amphibia; order Anura; family Hylidae; genus Dendropsophus; species Dendropsophus ebraccatus. Next base: position 61,139,587 of record NC_091467.1, on the reverse strand, counting down.
TATCAAGGGGGAAAAGAGAGAGAGCATTCTCCTCACTGTAAGCATCTCTCTCCCTCACTATCTCAAGCTCTCCCTCTCACTTATCTCTCTCTATTTCTCTCTAACACATGCTCTTTGTCTCTCTATCCTCTCCCTTTGTAGTTCCTTTGCGCAGCATATACAGCGACTCGCTGTATTATTTGTGCGGCCATTAACATTTATTGTTATCGGCCTTATGTCTCCAGTTTACACAGAGAGATGAGCGGTCGGTAACAATAAATTTTACTGTCGGTCAAAAGATCCGATCAGCCGATGAGCCGGTGTTTTCCCGCTCCTCTGCTGACCGCTGACACTTTTACATGGACCGACTATCGGCCAAATAAACTATCGTAGTAGATAATCGGCTCCGAGTCCCTTAGGGCCCTATTACACCAACGGATTATCTGACAGATTTTTTTGAGCCAAAGTCAAGAGTGGACTATAAACAGGGAACAGGTAACAATGGAAAGAATGAGATTTCTTGTCTTTTCAAATCCACTCCTGGTTTGGCTTACAAAAATCTGTAAGATAACCTGTTGGTGTAATAGGGCCCTTACTCACCAATCTACCTCTTTATTCCTCTTTCTCTCAGTCTCTCTCCCTCTCTGTTCTGCTTTTCCTTTCTCTCGTTCTCTCGCCCTCTCTCTGTATCTCACGCTTTTTCTATCTGTGTCTCGTACTCTCTCTCTCTCAATCTATTCCTCTCACACACTCTGTCTCTCTCATTCTCTTTCTCTCTCTGTCTCTATCCCTCTCTTTCTCTCTGTCTCTATCCCTCTCTCTTTCTCTCTATACTCTTTCTCTGTATCTATCTCAATCTATTCCTCTCACACACTCTGTCTCTCTCTATCCCTCTCTTTCTCTCTCTCTCCCTTTTTCTCTCTGTCTCTATCCCTCTCACACTCCGTCTCTCTCTATTTCTCTCTCTCTATCCCTCTCTCTCTCTGTTCCTCTCACTCTCTTTATTTCTCTTGGTATCTCTCTCCCTCTCTTTCTCTCTGTCTCTATTCTTTCTCTGTGTCTCTCCAGCCCTCTTTCTTTTTTTCTCTCTCTCTCTATCCCTCTCACACACTCTCTCTCTCACTCTTTCTTTCTCTTTGTATCTCTCTCTCTCTCTCTCTGTTCCTCTCACACTCTTTCTTTCTCTTTGTATCTCTCTCCCTCTCTGTCTCTATTCTCTCTTTCTCTGTGTCTCTCCAGTCCTCTGTCTCTCTCTCTCTCTCACACACTCTCTCTCACTATCTTTCTTTCTCTTTGTATCTCTCTCCCTCTCTGTCTCTATTCTCTTTCTCTGTATCTCTCCAGTCCTCTCTCTCTCTCTCTCTCCTTCTCACACACTCTCTCTCACTATCTTTCTTTCTCTTTGTATCTCTCTCCCTCTCTGTCTCTATTCTCTCTTTCTCTGTGTCTCTCCAGTCCTCTCTCTCTCTCTCTCCTTCTCACACACTCTCTCTCACTATCTTTCTTTCTCTTTGTATCTCTCTCCCTCTCTGTCTCTCCAGTCCTCTCTCTCTCTCACACTCTCTCTCACTCTTTCTTTCTCTTTGTATCTCTCTCCCTCTCTCACACTCTCTCTTTCTCTCATCTATATAATCTATTGTATCTATATCATCCATTGCTAGAACAGTCCCTGATATAATTACTGCTATGACACCAGCACCCCCTGGAGGTGATAGGAGGAAAAGCCAAGCGATCAGTGCCGCAGAGGAGATAGTGAGGGAGGAGAAGGAGAAGTTGTCCAGCACTAGGCATTAGAGATGAGTGAACCGGGTTCGAGTCGATCCAAACCCGAACGTTCGGTATTTGATTAGCGGGGGCTGCTGAACTTGGATAAAGCTCTAAGGTTGTCTGGAAAACATGGATACAGCCAATGACTATTTCCATGTTTTCCACATAGCCTTAGGGCTTTATCCAAGTTCAGCAGCCACCGCTAATAAAATGCCAAAAGTTCGGGTTCGGATCGACTCAAACATGCTCCAGGTTCGCTCATCTGTGCAGCCAATCCTCACGTGTCACTAGATCCGGGCGGCGGAAGCTCCAGAAGGATCCTTATTTTTCCGATATTTGATAGGACGTCGCTCTTATCTTATCACTTCTCACTCCGGAAACCTGACAGCAGGGGCAGCAAACTGTGATGTACTCTGAAATAATGGGGCATGTCAGAGGAATAGTCAGATGTGGGGTCACTAGTCCCCCCGGGCTGCTCCCTACCCCATGACTCCCTATACACAGACAGATGTAATTTAACTGTAATTAGATGTAATTTGATTTTGAAGTGCCGTAAACCCCGCCCACATCTTACTAGCCACGCCCTAGAGGAGCATGCTCATTTGGGGCAATACTATTTTTATAATATTCCTTGTCTGTTATTATAGATGTGTAGCTATAGTTGAAGCAGTCCTACCCGAGCCCTATCACCTGAGGGGCCCTCTATAGGACCCCAGTATGATGCATGTCAGGAAGTATAACTCCCAGCATGATCTGATGCAGTCATTGTAGATCTGGATCAGTTCTGCAGGCAATGTTTTTCCAGAGTGCAGTGTATCTGATATCCCCCGGTGCGAATCTGGTTGCCAAGCTGCGTCACATGATCACAGGAAATGTTTATTTATTGCATAGGAAAGCCACAGGAGCAATAAAAAGATAATAACCCTTATCTGACGGAACAACGTGAGCGGAAACCTGAGGCCGAGAGCTTATCATACAGTGTGTACTGTATACAGTCACAGGGAGACTGTACAGTACTGACACAGTATCCCCAATCTCGTCTACAGCGTACAAAGGGCTAGGCAGATGTCAGGGGAAGATCAGGCATGCAGACTCTGTGTGCCTGATCCTCCATTATAAAGGGAAATACAGTGGATAAGGCATCAGTGGTGTCAGAACACATGCCCACTCATCCCACAGGAGCGTGCATGGTAAGAAATAGAATTATGTTTTTCTTGTTTTTGTATAATTTAATGAATTACATTTTTCCTTCTCACCCACAGAAACCAGGTATGATGAGCCCACAGAGAATAGAAGATTCGAGCCAAGGTCCTCTACCCCAGGGCTGGCAGTGTTACATGTCTCCGCAGGGTCGTAGGTACTATGTCAACACCAACACCAATGGTAAGTATCTACTAATATTATTATTATTATTATTATTATTATTATTATTATTATTATTATTATTATTGCTATGGATCCTCTCTTATTGAAGGGTCCTGTAGAGAGAACAGTAGAGTGGTACATGACTATAATGTGAAGCTGCAGTCCCACCTCTTACCACTAGGTGTCCTTGTACTGGAATATAATTTGTGCACTACACTGGTCAGTAATGGTGAATACCCTATGGCGGACATATATGATTGGTGGGGACTTTTACCGTTTTGCGCCGGTGGCAGACGCTCCCCCCCCCCCCCCCCCCATCCTTCACCCCTGAATTGATGTTTTCTTTGGTATTCATGAATTTGTTTCTATACAATCAGCAATGGTATTAAGCAATCAGCAGATCATGAATGTCGTGTTCCTCTATAAGTGGCGCATTGATTAATCCTGGAGAATGTGGCAGCTTTATTATCTGGAAGAAAATGTGTGCTGCGGGGACGGAAACGCGACATCTGCAATGTTCAAGTATTGTGAATAGATGGGGCCGGGGGAGGGTGTGTGTGTGACCCCATAACTTCCCAGCTGGAGACACTTCACATCTGACGGCAGAACCGAGAAAACTCCAGTATACAGGCAGAGTGAGGAGATGGGGATAGAGAGACGCAGTCCTAATAGAACGACCATCACTGCAGGGCCAAGGGGTGGAGGAGGGAGCGGTGACCCAGCCCCCCCCCCCCCCCCAATCTTCATCCAGACTTCCTATAATGCAACACAACAGGATTTCTTCTCATCATTTAAAGGGTTACCCATGATTGGAAAAAACACAGCTACTTTATTGAAAAAAACAGTACCACCCAGTCCTCAGGTTGTGTGGGGTATTACAATTCAGTTCCATTCACTTCAATGGAACTGAGCTACAAAACCCCACACTCAAACGGAGGACAAGAATAGTGCTGTTTCTGGAAGAAAGTGGGTTTGTTTTTGTAAGCCTGGATAACACCTTTAAGTTTCTGTCCAAAAAGTCAATGCTGTGAGTGCAGCTCTGGAGGTGACTGGAGGATAAGACATAATGTAGCAGCAGAATAGTGAGTGCAGCTCTGGAGGATTATACATGATGTAGCAGCAGAATAGTGAGTGCAGCTCTGAAGGATTATACATGATGTAGCAGCAGAATAGTGAGTGCAGCTCTGGAGAATTATACATTATGTAACAGCAGAATAGTGAATGCAGCTCTGGAGGATTATACATGATGTAGCAGCAGAATAGTGAGTGCAGCTCTGGAGGTGATCAGAGGATATGACCTGACATAAACCATACAGTTCATGAATCCACATCCCCCACCCCACATAAATACTTCCTTACTGTCTCTGGTATTAATAATCCCTCTTTCCCAGTATTTGCTGGGTCAGCATGTTGCGATGTTATGCAGTTGTTGTGGTAGTCACATGACCATGCTCTGTGTTATCTGGTCAGGTCATGTCCTCTGGGTGCATTAGTCATCTACTCTGATGGATGAGGAGACATTGGTCATTCTGTCCTTTGACTTCTTTGCTGCTTTCCTGTTAGCTCTCAGGCTGCACCTGCTGGCCTCCAGTTACTTGCCGTGTTTATAACAGGTACTGTGCAGCCATCTGGATCTCCCACAATGCAATACAGCAGAGCGCAGTAATTATGGATCCAGAGTAAGTAAACGTAGCTCTAGAATAGATGGAAGATGTGAATCTGTACTGAACACCAGTGTTACCAAAAGAGGAGGCTCCGCCCCCGAGGAGCCTCAACTGTGCTGGGGAGGGCATGTGGTGGCCTGAACGAACCATGAGGAAGGATAAAGGGGGAAATGACGGTTGACAACTGATACTGTTGGTTAGATTCCATTATGGGGGCAACTTTAAGGGGAACTTAACCCCAGTTTCTGAAGTGACTGCATCTCATAAATATAACTTACATGGAATCAGCGGCGGTGCAGTAATAACAACTCGATGGGAGAAGTTTTCATAGATTTCTGTGGGATCCGGGAGAATTAGAGCGGTCGGAGGGATTTGTGGAAGAGAACGCAGGGATGAGCCTTTAATTCTGCCTTTTGAAGTCCAGAGATGATTTTTCTGCCAAATCATCAGGGATGGACTGTGAAGCAAAAATATAAAGACATCGGGGACACAAGGAGTGGGGGGGGGGGGGACTCTGCCTTAAAGGGCATCTCCATCCAGAATCCTCAATGTGTGACCACCATGACGGCCATGTGTGATGGTATGGTGGAGAGAGGCACTGTATGGCAGTGTTATGTGATCACTATATGGTACTATTATTAGGGCAGTATTATATCCAGTCATTCAGGCACTGTATGATGGTATGGTGAAGGCACTGTGTGGCAGTGTTATGTGCTCACTATATGGTACTATTATTAGGGCAGTATTATATCCAGTCATTCAGGCACTGTATGATGGTATGGTGGAGGCACTGTGTGGCAGTGTTATGTGCTCACTGTATGGATATAATACTGCCCTAATAATAGTACCATACAGTGAGCACATAACACTGCCACACAGTGCCTCTACCATACCATCATACAGTGCCTGAATGACTGGATATAATACTGCCCTAATAATAGTACCATATAGTGAGCACATAACACTGCCACACAGTGCCTCCACCATACCATCATACAGTGCCTGAATGACTGGATATAATACTGCCCTAATTAGTACCAGTCATTCAGGCACTGTATGATGGTATGGTGGAGGCACTGTGTGGCAGTGTTATGTGCTCACTGTATGGTACTATTATGCAGTATTATATCTACTCATTCAGGCACTGTATGATGGTATGGTGGAGGCACTGTGTGGCAGTGTTATGTGCTCACTGTATGGTACTATTATTAGGGCACTGTTATATCCGGTCCTTCAGGCACTGTATAACGGTGTGGTGAAGGCACTGTGTGGCAGTGTTATGTGTTCACTGTATGGTACTATTATTAGGGCACTGTTATATCCGGTCCTTCAGGCACTGTATAACGGTGTGGTGAAGGCACTGTGTGGCAGTGTTATGTGCTCACTGTATGGTACTATTATGCAAGTACTGGATGTCAGTCTTATGTTATGTTTTTTATGTTATATCCTTTGTAATGGTAGTAGGAATGTACCATTATTTGGCACCATATGGGATGTTATGTGTCCTTTAGACACTGTATACTGGTATGGTGTGGGTACTATATGGTACTATTATGTAGGTACTGTGTTGCAGGCTAATAGGTGGTGGTAGTACTATTTGGCACTGTATGGTAGCCACATTATGACAGTCTACAGTTTTCTGAAATATAACCCAAGCAGAGAGAACTGTAGGAAGATAGCCTTAGATAGATGTATTCCTACCCTACTCATTGGTGGTCTCTTCAGGGGGGTACGTGACACCTGCTTTATGGCATGCTGTACATGTATGTGCTTCACTCACCAATTACATCAGGCATAAAGATGGCAGCATACTTCTCCTTCATCCATCTGTACTGCTGCCCCATAACTCATGGTGGTCAGAGGGAGTCATGTCAGGCTGTGATACTGCTAGAAGAGCCTGCTATTACCAGGTCTGTAAAGTGATCTGCTCCCACCTAGAGGAAGAACAGCGCAACAACCGGAGCAAATCTGCTGCCGTCTGACACCCAGCAATATCCGTGTAACCGTCACTTTACATATTCCTGGTGGATGTGAGCCAAGTCTAATCCAACGTCAGCACAGGAATCCTGAAACAAGCAGAAATAGACCCAAAATGTGTTTCCTGTTACATTGTACACACTCCCTGTAATTTCTGCCATGTCTGCCCTGTGGGCGGAGGGTGAGGCGGCTGATAATGACTTAACCCATTCACTGCTGACGACCCTATGTACAACAATATAATGACTATAGTACTGCCTCCTATAGTAGTTATATTCCTGTATATAGGAGCAGTATAATAGTAGTTATATTCTTGTATATAGGAGCAGTATAATAGTAGTTATATTCTTGTATATAGGAGCAGTATTATAGTAGTTATATTCTTGTATATAGGAGCAGTATTATAGTAGTTGTATTCCTGTATATAGGAGCAGTTAGCCTGGTTTCAAGCCAGACGAAGCGCCATAGTGGGCGTGAAACATTTGTTGCTCCTCATGTGAACACACCTGCTGAACACCTTCCCTCTCCCCGCTGAACCTGCTCCAGTGTGTCTGCAATAAACCCTCCTGCATGCTACAGTTGGTGAGTGCGAGACTCTTTTTCTTCACTTTCACACTCATAACTACTATAATACTGCTCCTATATACAAGAATATTACTACTATAATACTGATCCTATATACAAGAATATAACTTCTATAATACTGCTCCTATATACAAGAATATAACTACTATAATACTGCTCCTATATACAAGAATATAACTACTATAATAGTGCCCCCTATATACAAGAATATAACTACTATAATACTGCTCCTATGTACAGGAATATAACGACTATAATACTGCTCCCTATATACAAGATTATTACTACTATAATACTGCTCCTATATACAGGAATATAACTACTATAATACTGCTCCTATATACAAGAATATAACTACTATAATACTGCTCCTATATACAAGAATATAACTACTATAATACTGCTCCTATATACAAGAATATAACTACTATAATACTGCTCCTATATACAAGAATATAACTATTATAACACTGCTCCTATATACAAGAATATAACTACCATAATACTGCTCCTATATACAAGAATATAACTATTATAATACTGCTCCTATATACAAGAATATTACTACTATAATACTGCTCCTATATACAAGAATATAACTACTATAATACTGCTCCTATATACAAGAATATAACTACTATAATACTGCCCCTATATACAGGAATATAACTACTATAATACTGCTCCTTATGTATAAGAAGATAACCACTATTATACTGCCCCCTGATGACCCCCCTTGTGCCCTGTTCCCTTCACTCTTGGTCCTCTCCCCTTCTATAAGTGACCGCCCCGTCCTTGGATGTGGAGTTGGTGCGGAGTACTTTGTGTGGGTGGTGGCGCCTCACTACAGGAAGGTCTCTGTCAGTGTCTTCTCTCGGGGGTGATGTCGTACAGCTGTACTCGGGCGTCTCCCCATTCCTTGAGAAATGAGTTGCAGACGTTTTATTCCAGAATATCAGACCATGCAAGAAACATTTTTCTTAAATATAAAATTCCTCTCCTTAAAGGAACATTGTCATGTTGATTTCACAATCTCATCTGATCTGCAGGCGCCATGTTATAGTGCTGGAGATGCCGAGCGGATTGATAAATAGATTTGTGCACTTGGGAGTCCAGTGGGCGGTCCCAGTCTGTTAATGGCTTACTCTTTGCACACTTATACAGGGAAGGCTGTCAGTCATATAGTAGGATCTCCTACTGGACTCCTAAGCCTTCAATGTGCAGAAGTGACACTGTGTGTACGAGATTAGATTGTGAGCTCCTGGGGTCAGGAGACAATGTGTTCTCTTGAATTCATACTGTGGTGAGAGAACATACTCAGCTATGAGAGATACTCAAACATGGCCGCCTGTGACCACCTCACAGCAAAAATAACTACAGTTCACCTTTAAGGAGTTACATCATGACTGGGGGTTTAATAAGGCGAACCAGAGCCTCCTCAGAAGGGGATCAGTCTTAACTCTTCACTGTCTACATATGGGTAATGGGGTTTTGTGTGTTAGGATGGGGTAGCCTTCCCTCTTATTAAATCCCCAGTCATATTTTAAGGCTAATTAAGGAGTAAAAAACTAGTTTGAAGGTACCAGCACAGAGGATGTCAGGAGAGGAGTGTGCTGATCTTATATGGGAGATCACAGACGTAGAGTTACATAAAGGTAACAGCAGGGTCTCAGCAGCACAGAGGATGTCAGGAGAGGAGTGTGCTGATCCTATAGGAGAGGTCACAGGGTAAGAATTATATAGAGGACGGAGCAGGGTCCCAGCAGCACAGAGGATGTCAGGAGAGGAGTGTGCTGATCTTATAGGGCACGTCTCAGGGTGAGAGTTACATAGAGGAAGGATCAGGGTCCCAGCAGCACAGAGGATGTAAGGGATGGTCTTGGTAATGACTGTAATGGCAGTAATCACTCTGGGTGCCATCTTTTATGTTCTGGTCAGTATCTTCTCCCATAAATGTCTCTCAAGTTCTCAATGAGTGCAGAAGATTTATTACACCCAGGTGCAGACACCAAAGCAGTGCGCAGTCTGCTGTATCAGCCATAGAGGGCAGCACAGCCCAACTCCGCAATCTCTTCTGAACCAGTTCTGTTCGCACAGCTGAGTGGTTGTTACAGTGTATATGCTGCAGCAGCACAATCTCTTCTGTTACATTGTATCTGGAGTCTGCCTGCCTACAGTGAATTGCCTAAAAAAAGAATCGCAGCCAATACGGAGATGCCAACGTGCCCATAATATGCCAAACAACAGGGAGCCATGTAATAAGGTGCCAGTTGTTTGGTAAAGTGTTTATTGTTTGGTGTGTTCCAGACCATTTAGGTGGCAGGAGTAATAGTAACCAGAACAGAAGGCTAGAGAGATGCCAGGAGGAGCAGTGACCAGAAAAGAATGTTTGGAAGATGCCAGAAGGAGCAGTGACCAGAAAAGAATGTTTGGAAGATGCCAGGAGGAGCAGTGACCAGAACAGGGCACCAGCGTGATACCAGGAAATAGAGTAACTAGCACATGATTCCAGGGAGCTCCCAAGTGGACCAGTGACCAAAACTGGGAACCAGGGAATTGTCAGGAGGTGAAAGGACCAAAGCAGGGTGCCAGGAGGAGCAATGATCAAAAAAGAATTCCAGGCAGATGCCAGGAGAAGCAATGACCATAGCAGTATGCCAGGGAGATGCCAGGAGGAACAATGACCATAGCAGGATGCCAGGGAGAAGCCAGGAGGAGCAATGTTCATAGCAGGATGCCAGGGAGAAGCCAGGAGGAGCAATGACCATAGCAGGATGCCAGGGAGAAGCCAGGAGGAGCAATGACCATAGCAGGATGCCAGGGAGAAGCCAGGAGGAGCAATGACCATAGCAGGATGCCAGGGAGAAGCCAGGAGGAGCAATGACCATAGCAGGATGCCAGGGAGAAGCCAGGAGGAACAATGACCATAGCAGGATGCCAGGGAGAAGCCAGGAGGAGCAATGACCATAGCAGGATGCCAGGGAGAAGCCAGGAGGAGCAATGACCATAGCAGGATGCCAGGGAGAAGCCAGGAGGAACAAGGACCATAAAAGGTTACAAGAGCAGGATGCCAGGAGGAACAGTCCACTAGAGCAGTCCTTCATTCTTCCACCACTGTTCCTCTCCCACCAGGACTCATCTCTGTCTTGGCCTTGGTTTTTGTCTTGGTTTGGACGTCAAGTGTTGTCATCATTGTGTGCCATAAGATGGTACTGCGATGGTACTGAGATTGTGTATCCTTTATGTTGTTTGACCTACAGTAACGTCTTGTTCTTGGTAACTATTTCTGACCCGATCTCCATCCCCATCCCAGAAGTTGGGTTTTACGTCAATGTGCTGAGATCTCAAGAGGTTAATAGAGAATTCACTGAAGAGCGACATAAATCTATGGATTACATCTCTATGGAGAACAGAATGAGTAATTGTTTCCAAGTGTTCTGCGCACCTGTGCGGAGACGCATGATTACACCGATGATTAGCCAGAGCTGATTAGAACCGGTGATGCCGCTCCACCTGTACCATACACGGAATATTGTATTCAATAGAACAGAAGATGAGGTCAGCAATCCCCCCCCCCCCCCCCCCCCCCCCCATAGAGCACAGCCTCACCTCTACTGGGGTGCAGATTACAGTTACAAGAACGCTCACTAAGGGTAGCTTCACACACACACATACTGGATCGCAGTGAATTTTATGCTTTGGATCCACAGCAGATTTGATCTAGATAGGTGAACACAGCATCAAATCTGCTGCGGATCCTGTACATGTGAATGCACCCTAATATGGAGAGTGCTGGGAAAGTATGGGAGAGAAGTCAGAGGGAGAGTGCTCAGTGATATGTCAGTCAGAGAGAGAGTGCTCAGTGATGTGTCAGTCAGAGGGAGAGTGCTCAGTGATGTGTCAGTCAGAGGGAGAGTGCTCAGTGATATGTCAGTCAGAGGGAGAGTGCTCAGTGATGTGTCAGTCAGAGGGAGAGTGCTCAGTGATATGTCAGTCAGAGGAAGAGTGCTCATTGATGTATCAGTCAGAGGGAGAGTGCTTCTACTTCTGGATGGTTGGATGTGTCCAGTGCCGAAAAGACTCCTCCATCATCTTCCTCTTTGTCTTCAGGGCAGGGCCACTGGTTTATAAGATTTATTTACCCCACAACCAGTGAGTGTCACCTGACCACTGAGCCACCCCATGACTAAACACTTACTGGGCCAATGGATCAGTCAGCTGTGTCTTGTCTCTTCGCTCCTCCAGTAAACTCCATTATTAATTCACAGCAACTGATCAATCCTCGTCCGCATTCTGCACTAAGTATCATTTGTTTTTGTTTTTATTGATTGTCACAGCTCAAAAACAATGTAACATTTAAAGGCGCAGGACTCTATTGTATCATGGGACCACCACGGTAACTGTGCCCTCTTACCATTGGGACCACCAGGGTAATCCCGTTCTCATAAGTTTATAATGTTACCATGAGACCACCAGGGTGACACTAACCCTGGCTGACTGTCTCCTGACCACTGTTCCACCAAGTAAACTGTTAGGATCTCTTGAATAGAATGGGCCGGACCCCTGTTCTCCTGAGTAGATGTGGTGTACACCCCCATTGTGGAGGCACGAACGGTCACTTGCCAGATGGTTAGGTGTAACGCTAGTTCTATGGTGGTTGGCCGAGATATAGCCTAACCCAGTGATGGTAATTTGTTGTGACGCCAGTGCCATTTGGGCACACAGGTATGGTGGCACACCTGCTTTTATTTTAATGGGCCAGCTATACCTCTTTTCTTTGTGGTCAGTGACCTGCGGTGTTGTTGCGGGGTCCCTTGGGTACTTATCATGGTGGTCCGAAGTGGAGTTGTGACCCACCCAGACTATTGGTACTGCCACCCACAGAAAGGGGAGATGACCCAAGAAGTGTGATTGTACGGTGTTGGTGCTTGACGAGTAATCACAGAGTCTCTTTAGCATAAATATAATCTTGTTTACTCTGAAGATACTTGAGGTAGGCAGTAGATAATACAGCCTTGCCTTGATACATTACTTTACACTTGATAAGAAACCAATACTTTAGGATCCAGATGTGTACTGAGAGTAGAGAGAGTGGTACAGTCGTGCCGACTGAGTTGCATGATAAGAAGTAGAAGAGAGGATCAGAAGAGTAGAGAGGAGGATATTGAAAGAGTCTCAACCCAATTAGTACTGTGCTCTGCCAGAACTTTGGAGGTAGAAATAGAAGAATACTTGAAAGTAGAGAGAATACTTGTGACTGTGTTTTGACTTTTTGGTCTTTGCACCACCTTCTGTGTCAAGTGACCTGTCCTAGAGGTTGACACAAGCCCCAGAACTTGTTACCTGGGATAAGCGGAATGCTGAGGGTTCCCTGCTTACACCCACGCTGCGAGATAGAGTTCATAGGCTTCTAGCAACTTTTCTCTATCCGGATCAGTTCCTTACTTTCTTATGAATACTGTCCTGCACTGCGTCTCTCCTTGTCCACGGCGTGGGTTCGAATGATCCCTGACTTGCCCTCTCTAGTGAAGGCTTAACACTGCATAGTGTTGAGTGAGGTTACTTGAGAAGAAACTGTAGGTAACATCCTTCCTCTACAGAGTCTAAAGACAAAAGACCCTACATTTCCTCTACCCATGTGACTTCCTTCCTACAGTGCATGTAAGTTGTGCTGTGAGTGTGTGAGGAGTGCGTATGTAAAAAATGAAAAGAGAGAGATGATAGGTAAGAAGAAGAAAGAACTCTCATTTGTGTGCTGATCCATGTGGTACACAAATAAACAATAACCCTTTGAGTACTACAGCTGTGCAATAACTGAGTACTTGCAATAATAGCATCTTGTGGCAAAACTCTGGTACTACTACATCACCACTTACACTTAAAAGTACAGGCTTTTACGAAGGGTGTAACCAATAGCAACACCTGTGGTTGGACACCACATAGACAGTCGTTAACCATTGGATGACCAACCATAATAAGACTTTGGACATTAGAGTTGAAGAACCCTGCAGTACCCAGTCAGACCTGTAGATGCTGCTGCTGAGTCGGTGCTAGTTCTCGTGTTTGTATACTATGGTGGTCAGTAGTGGGATACACCGGAAATATCCAGAGTCTTACCGTTATTATGTGTCCAGGGAGAGGGTGTGCCCCCGTATATGAGCATAACCTACATCTCTGCATGTTATATGTGACATGTCACTGCACCATATTACATACGTGTAACTGCTGTGTTTCTTCTTAAGAGACAACGTGGGAGAGACCGAACAGCTCACCTGTGAGCATCAAGAGTCCACTAGTGAAGAAGACGTCACTGCCAACAGGTGAGATTTAACCCGCTGTATCTAAGCCTATGGTTTGATACTGACTACTGTGCCGATGTATCCAAGTCTATCATCCTGCGATATTGTCTGCTCAGCTGCTGTATCTAAGGGTCTTTTTACACACACAGATAACTGACAGATTTTTGAAGAGAAAGCCAGAAATGGATTTGAAAAGGAGAAATCTCAGTCTCTCCTTCACAGTCTGTTTTTGGTTTTGGCTTAATAATCTGTCTATAAATAAATCTCTCTGTAAAAGGACCCTGCTTATCCAATGATGTGTGATACTGCTTGTTGAGCTGCTGTTCCTTATCCTATCATGTGATACTCTCAAAGTTTCTGTATCTAAGCCAGTCATGTATAATACTCTTTGACAAGCTGTTGTGTCTAATCGTCTTGTGTGATACAGCTTGCGTATCTCAGCTTCCCTGTGCAGCTGCGGTGTCCATACAGACCCGTCTCTTGTGATAACACCCCCCAGATTATAGCGTAATATTAATATAATAACCACTCATCTCCACAACGAGGGAAGGGGGGAGGGGCAAGCTGCCATGTTTACTGGTAACCAAGAAAAATGGCTGGTAATAGTCTTCTGTACACATTCCGGTAGAAGACGTATTCCTCTCCCCTTGCGCGTCTTCCTTGCCGCCTCTAATGCTTGAAGATCCAGTTGCTACGGCAACCGAGCTGCAGGAAAGTGTCCTGAGATTCTTTAGAGGAGACGACTTATCTGTAATCTACAGAGAGGGGGCGCCACCAAACCTGTCACCTCATCTACAGAGAGGGGGCGCCACCAAACCTGTCACCTCATCTACAGAGAGGGGGCGCCACCAAACCCGTCACCTCATCTACAGAGAGGGGGCGCCACCAAACCCGTCACCTCATCTACAGAGAGGGGGCGCCACCAAACCCGTCACCTCATCTACAGAGAGGGGGCGCCACCAAACCCGTCACCTCATCTACAGAGAGGGGGCGCCACCAAACCCGTCACCTCATCTACAGAGAGGGGGCGCCACCAAACCTGTCACCTCATCTACAGAGAGGGGGCGCCACCAAACCTTTCACCTTATCTACAGAGAGGGGGCGCCACCAAACCCGTCACCTCATCTACAGAGAGGGGGCGCCACCAAACCTGTCACCTCATCTACAGAGAGGGGGCGCCACCAAACCTGTCACCTCATCTACAGAGAGGGGGCGCCACCAAACCTGTCACCTCATCTACAGAGAGGGGGCGCCACCAAACCCGTCACCTCATCTACCGAGAGGGGGCGCCACCAAACCCGTCACCTCATCTACAGAGAGGGGGCGCCACCAAACCCGTCACCTCATCTACAGAGAGGGGGCGCCACCAAACCCGTCACCTCATCTACAGAGAGGGGGCGCCACCAAACCTGTCACCTCATCTACAGAGAGGGGGCGCCACCAAACCTTTCACCTTATCTACAGAGAGGGGGCGCCACCAAACCCGTCACCTCATCTACAGAGAGGGGGCGCCACCAAACCTGTCACCTCATCTACAGAGAGGGGGCGCCACCAAACCTGTCACCTCATCTACAGAGAGGGGGCGCCACCAAACCCGTCACCTCATCTACAGAGAGGGGGCGCCACCAAACCCGTCACCTCATCTACAGAGAGGGGGCGCCACCAAACCTGTCACCTCATCTACAGAGAGGGGGCGCCACCAAACCTGTCACCCCATCTACAGAGAGGGGGCGCCACCAAACCCGTCACCTCATCTACAGAGAGGGGGCGCCACCAAACTTGTCACCTCATCTACAGAGAGGGGGCGCCACCAAACCTGTCACCTTATCTACAGAGAGGGGGCGCCACCAAACCCGTCACCTTATCTACAGAGAGGGGGCGCCACCAAACTTGTCACCTTATCTACAGAGAGGGGGCGCCACCAAACCCGTCACCTCATCTACAGAGAGGGGGCACCACCAAACCTGTCACCTCATCTACAGAGAGTGGGCGCCACCAAACCTGTCACCTTATCTACAGAAAGGGGGCGCTACCAAACCCATCACCTGATCTACAGACTGCTCCTCATTCCTTCATTTTCTAGATTGTCCCCTATGGCCCCCATCTCTCTCAGACCCCCTACTCTGTCGGTAACTGTATATTCAGTCCTATGGGGTCACCAGCATTGAGGGAGATTCAAAGGGAACATTTATGTTCTTTTATGGAACTGGTGTATTCACACATTGCGACATTTTAATACTTTTTCTTATGCTTTTGCAGTAAACGGATTCCATCCCTCAGGATCGCCCGTACATCATCCAGAGAGCGGACATGTGACTGTCCGAAAACCCAGTAGTGACCCCCAGGTGAGCGAGTATGAAAAATACAACCAATCAGAGACAAGAATACACAGCTAACATCAGTGATATCACACAGGGGGAGGGGCTGTGACTACCTCTCACGCATGATATATAGGCTGGTTGCCAGCAGTAATAGATGAATAGCTGTTCCTGTACTATAAGGTGTGTGAATCTTATATCAGTGATGACTTCCAGGGGGCGGGGCTGTGACTACCTCTCACACATGATATACAGGCTGGTTGTCAGCAGTAATCGATGAATAGCTGTTCCTGTTCTAGAATGTGTGTGGATCTCGTAGTGTCTCTGTGTACTGTTGTAGGTATTTTACTAGAGTTCCCCTTTAAATGTACAGCTCTATATTGTGTAGTATCTTCCATCAGCATGTTGTACTTGTATTTCTGCCCACATGAATCGCTGCCATTTCCCATCATGGCCTCCGTCCAACTGGCCCCATAAGGAAACATCTGTTGGCCGTAGATCTCGTCTTCCTCTGCAGCTGCCGCTTCATGTTCAGCATCCACGCTACAGGAGGCGGCTCTGGGCACAGGGGAGACCACAAGGTGGAAGGGGGGGGGGGGAGTGTAGGAAGAGTCCATGTCCACTTCGACTCGTGTCCTGGAGCTGGAGGTTATTATTAAGGCGGTCTGGTAAGGTGGAGATACCCGTGTGACCCCCGCTGATGGCAGCCATCGCATCCCGTGTGTCCTCGGTGCTTGTGTCAGTGTGTACTGCTGCCTCGCATTGTATTCCTGAGTCCAGGGTGATGCGTTGTGTAGGGTTATCCCACCTAGGGGTCTTCTGCAGTGCATAAAATTATGGGAAGACTGAGGTATCTCCTTGTAGTATAAACACGGGCTGTACGGTAGACCCCCTGGCAGTGTTGGGGTTCTGGTGCTGTAGCGCAGTCGCTGCTTTTCCTCCTCCTTATGCGGCATTTACTTCTCTGCAGTTATTTGACTGAGTTTTGTGGAGTGTAAAAAATTGCAGCAATCGTGTATCATCCTGTATAATGAGAAAGCGGAGCACGGGCGCGAGGGGGGGACGGGACCGCCTAATGGCCGCCATAATCTCAGATCTCTCAGCTTAACCCTTGGTAACCCACTGGATAGGGATACAAAACATATTTGCCATTATTGTTTTTTTATTCACTGTTTTTTTTTTTTTTTACTTTTTGTCCGTATTACTTTTCCTATTTCTATTTTTGTACTTCTATTTTTTTATTTTTTTAATTGTTTTCATTTTTCCTTTTTTTTTTTTTTGGGGGGGGGGGGGGCGGTGACTTTTTGTATATACAGGGTCTGTGGTTTGGCTGGTCCCCTAGTTATGTTTTAAAGGGTGTAGTGGGTCAGACGTGGACTACGACTGGGGATCTCCGAATGTTTGATCTTATCCCACATGGTGCTCTGATTTTTCTACTATTTGATTACCTTGTTGCTACTCTCGGCCTATTCCTGTCTTATTCCTGTTGGGGCAGGGTTTTCCATTGTTTTTATCCTCAGGTTGTGTGCAGTATTACACATCAATGGAACTGAGTTGCAATACCACACCTAAACTGAGGACAAGGGTGGCGCTGTTTCTGGGAGAAAGCTGCTGTGTTGTTTTCTACTCTTAGGGCCCTATTCCACCGGACGATTATCGTTTGCATAATCGTTAACGATTAACGATCTCAAACGACCGCTATTGCGAAAGACCTGAAAACATTCACTCATTTCCATGGAACGATAATCGTTACTTATGATCGTATTTGCGATCGCTTTTCTTCGCTATTTATTCGCTATTGCATTCGTATCTATTGCGAACGACCGAACGATGTCTTATTCAACGCGAACGATTTGCGAACGAGCAACGATAAAAATAGGTCCAGGTCTTATAAAGCGATCAACGATTTCTCGTTCGGTCGTTAATCGTTAACTGCATTTCAACCGAACGATTATCGTTTAGATTCGAACGATTTAACGATAATCTGAACGATAATCGTCCGGTGGAATAGGGCCCTTACACATTAGACAAGTGTTGGCCCAACCCATCAATTTCAACAGGACTGGCCAATCATCTAACGTGTATAGGGGCCCCTGCTGGAAGATGTTGGAGAAAGATAATTAGAAGGGTCTATATACCCTCAATAACTATCGGTTGACTATTCCTATGTTCTCTGTGGGAAGGGGTGAGCTGCTGCTAGACAGTTCTTACATCTCTGAGAACAAGGGGGTCGGGCAGCGAAATTTCACCCTGCTCAATCTCTACCTCTGTGACATCATCTGTCTGGGGTGTCTCAAGAAACCCCCTTAAATTTTACACTGCGGGTTCGGACAACGTCAGTATAAAGTGTCTTGGGATCTTTAGATGTGTTAGAGCTCAACATCCTGTTCTTGGGGAGGTAAGCTGCTGCCAGTGGAGTCTGGAGGAGTCAGAGGAGGTGAGCAAATTCAAGTCCAAGTCAATGACCTGCTCAATCCACCGATTTGTAGAATGTAAGCTCAATGCCAGGCGGGCTGTGGGTCAGCATGTTATATAGTGGGACACACACCCTTTGATAAGCCCCGCCTCTTTTTCTTATACAAATCTGGATTACAAGGGTTGTATGATTACCTAACGTGTAGTATAGAGGGGATGGTAGTAACTGATGTGAATGATATGAGGGGTGTCTCCATTTACAGCCTGCTGTGATACCAACTACCCTCCATAGGAGTAAATACTTCCAAAGGGGTTTAACATGGGTGATACTGCATCCAAATCCACTATAAGATTTGCATATTTTCTATAAGGAGTCAGCGCGGCCCCCCTTAGGTCTTAGGTGACCCCGTCCCTGATAATCCACCATAAATGACTCATCAATAGCAGTCGGCTTCCTATTCTCAGTTCATCATTGATCCATCTATATTCCCCTGACCAGATGACCCCGAAGCTAATGAACCAACCAGAAGGTCACTGCAGGCTGAGAGGCCGCCACACTGGGGTTATTCACTGGAGGCCAGGGGCTTTTTGATCTGTAATGTGGCGCCATCTACCTCCTGGTTGGCCCATCCATTGACCCCTGACCTGTAGCTGATCACCGGGACTAGCCATGACCCCAAACTTAGATGTCACCCTACACTTCTGTCTGTAGGGCCAAGTGTGGCCCCTTTCCCATATTTGAGATGTTTTTTCGATTCTGGAGGCTTCAGGACAGATGTAACATAGGAACACAAGGTTGTCACAGATATTTATTGTCTATCTTTACAGTCGTATGTTTTGTCATTGCCGCCTGATAGGCATTAAGTCAATATAATGTATAATAGTGACAAGAGGCGGCGAGCGTGTCAGCGGCGATATATGATTGTCCGGGATAAGACGGAGGGGAAGCCCCCCCCCCCCCCCGCACCTCAGACTGGTGATACATCATAAGAAAATCATTATCTCCGCAATCTATAGTCTATGGAATAAAACCGCTCAGTAACGCTTCATCACCCTCAGGATTTGATTTAAATATATATATATATATACACACACACACTGTATATATACTGTATATATAAATATATATATATATATACACACACATATACATTGTGTGTGTGTGTGTGTGTGTGTGTGTGTTTTGCAAGAAGAGCTCACATTCTTTCAAAATTGTAACTTGGTTTAGGACCTCCCAGTACTGGGTGGGAGGGGGAGCAGGGAGGGGCATGGTCTGCATAGGTGATCTACAGCCCTGTACTCTGACCAGGGAAGTCTCCCTCACCTTCCAAATCATGGCAGATCCACTTCCTTCCTACTTCTTGCCCCCTGCAGTCTCTGTCAGCCCTTGTTTTTCTTATCCTCTCCATTCCTGCTATAATGTGCCTGCACTTACACTAAGCTATACCCACTGCTGCTACTATAATGTGCCTGCACTCACACTCAGCTATACACACCGCTGCTATAATGTGCCTGCACTTACACTCAGCTATACACACCGCTGCTATAATGTGCCTGCACTTACACTCAGCTATACACACCACTGCTATAATGTGCCTGCACTTACACTCAGCTATACACACTGCTGCTATAATGTGCCTGCACTTACACTCAGCTATACACACTGCTGCTATAATGTGCCTGTACTCACACTCAGCTATACACACTACTGCTATAATGTGCCTGCACTTACACTCAGCCATTTACACTGCTGTATAGAAAAGTTTCTGTCACTGCACAGCTCTGTGATTCTCACTTCCTGATTGGTCCATGCTGCGCACACCCCCTTCCCCATTGCAGTCATGTGACCACACAGACCTCTGACAGCAGCCCTGCTTCTCTATTCTAGCCTGTTGTACTACACTACTGCATTATGGGGATCTGCAGCTCCATCCTGTATCTACAAACTGCTGCTGTGTTATCAGGGTTATGCTGATTGCTATACTGCACAGTAACTTAGAATATATCACATATTCTGCTGTTTTTCATTGTTGGTTTCATCTGTTTTACATGTTGTTCAGAATAAAAAATCATTATTTTTGGGGTGTGGAACCAATTGTCTGCATCTCAGTGATTTCTTATGGGAAAATTTGCTTTGGTTTAAGAGTGGATTCGGATTACAAGCACGTTCCTGGAATGAATTATGCTCGTAATCCAAGGCACCACTGTATACATGTGTGTGTGTGTGTGCGTGTGTGTGTGTATATATATATATATATATATATATATATATATATATATATATATTTGTGAGAGAGTGTGTGTATATAATTAAAATATTTGAAAAAAAAATTCCTCCCCCCCTTTTATTTTTATTATTATTACCATGGATATTATTATCGGAGTATATTCCCTGTGTGTCATGTAAATGTTGTCTTTTCTTTTAACCCCCCCCCCCTTTTTTTTTTTTTTTTACTAAAAACAAAATCCCCCCCCCCCCCCCCCTGTATTCCCGGGCTTCCCTTGTGTCAGTGTAATAGCTGATAACCCTTTAGATGACACGGGGGAGGTGTGAGCGCGTTTTGGCTGAATGTGCTGCTTGACTGGGCAGGATCGGCGATCTTCATGTAGCAGCGATCCTCGATCGTCGCTGTTACCTCAGGACACGGTGACAGAATTAATGCAGCTCCCTGGCAGCGTGCAGGGCTAATGTTCAGCTCCTGAGCCGTCCTCCCCTCCGCCCCGCTGCACAGCTCACACATCGCCCCAGCAAAAACATGTCAGACATCGAGACCAGCTTTGACGATGCTTCTTGCCTCTCTCCGCAGAGTCCTGGGTCCCCGTCACCCACCAAAAAACACAACAAGGAGACGACCATGACGGTGAGTACCATCTAAGCCTTGTTACTATGACGATGTAGCCATTCCAGCAGCAGCAGCTGGAAGCAGCAAATATGGAGACGACCTGCTCGGTTACATCGGAGACAAATTCAAAAACATCTTAAAAAAAAAAAAATCTATTCTGCAGCCCCCGTAAACCAGGAAACAAATCACCTCCATCTTCAATTGTAAAAAGATAAAGGGGGGGAGTGGGGGGGGTTACGAGAACATCATCTCAATTAGCTGATGTTTTTGGTTTGTTAGTTTTTTGTGGGTTTTTTTCTCTTTTTTTTTTTTTTTTTTTTCTTCCACATTTTCACTTCGTACTGCCAAGGTAAATAGGGAAGGAGAGGGGGGGAGATGATGGCGTGTGTGTGCGGCGTGCGCTATCTGCCGTAGCCCAGCACATTTATTTTAGAAAGGTTAACATTTTTAAAACCATTTTCTGTTTTTGTATGTTTAGGGTTTTTTTGTTAAATAAATTTTCTAAGCAGAAGGGGTTAATCGGAGAATGTAGATCTATGTGGGAGGGGAGTGACAGGTAGAACGTCAGGAGACGAATGTGAATTTAAATTTGAAAATTCAAAAACATCGAGGGATTTTTTTGGCCAAATTCTGTGTTGGTGGGAAGGGGTTAATGTGTGTGCGTGTGCATAATTGGAGGTGGGGGGATGTGGACGCATCAAGGCTAATGTGAGAATCCAAATATACCCAGGGACTAAATATAGGATCCAGCAGGATCCAGCAAGGTGTTTGCAGGTGTGGAATCAGCAACAGGCGCCGATCACCGGGTAACCGCCATCTGGTTGTAATAACAACAAGAATTATTCGAAAAATGAATGCAGCGTCCTGCCATTGGGTACCGAGCCGCCCACTCCTGTGCAGGTAGAGCCGGGGGTGAGTGACAGCGAGTAGGAGAGATTCTGTGGATACGGGGGGCTCAGGGGGGCTCGGATACATATGCTGCTGCTCCTTGTCAGATGGAATTCCCTCCGAGCGTTTATGTAACGTTGCATAATTTCGGCTCCGGCAGCGTTCACATGGCGACAGTCCCGTATACCCCCCCCCCCCCCCCCCCCTCCAGCCTGGATTCAGATGAATGGGAAATATTTGACATTTGAGGGTGTTTTTTCTCTCAAAATTTGAATTTCCATTAATATTTTTTTTTTCAAAATTTGACTTTATTTTTGGTAACTATCAATTATGTACAAAATATAGAGCGGAGCCAGGATGTATATACAGCATGTGTGTATTGTGAGTGTATACATGTATACAGCCCGGCTCCTCCCCCCACCCCCGATTGTTGGTAATCATCAATGCCACAGAGTTGTAATTCTCTGCAATCCAACCCCCGCCATCTTCTCAGGCAACATTTTGTAAAAGTTTTCCTTCCAGCAACAAAAAATTCTGTAAATAATAAAATTTTTGAAAAGACGAAGATGTAACGGCTGCTGTGATTGGTCGGCCCGGGGCCCCTGATGGCCGGGATTGGTCAGAGCTGGATAGGAGCACACAGAGATCGCATCCTCCGACTTATCTCATCCGAACTGTATCACACGTGATCAGATTAGATACACAGCTCAGCAGACAGTATCACACTTGATGGGATTAGATACAAAACACAGTAGGCAATACAACACATAATGCGATTGGATACAGAGCCCAGAAGAAAGTATCACACACAGGATTAGATACAGGTGGCAAGTATCAGAAATGACAGGCTTAGATACATAGCTCAGCAGAGAGTACCACCCATGACGGCTTAGATACTCAGCTTAGTAAATAGTATCAATTATAATAAGTTTAGATGCACAGTCCAGCAGACAGCATAACACATGATAGGCTTAGATACAGCAGCTCAGTAGACAGTACCACTCATAATGGGATTAGATACAAGCAGGTAGTATCATACATGGCAGGCTTAGATACATAACTTGGCCAACAGTATCACACCTGATAGGCTTAGATACCTAGCTCAGTAAACTGTATGACACGATAGGATTAGATACAGGCAGGTAGTATCACATATGATAGGATTAGATACAGGCAGGTAGTATCACATATGATGGGCTTTGATACACAGCTGGGAGTGTAGTACTTGGATACATGGTTCTGTGCCCAGTACGATGATCTTCTCTGTCAGTAGAGACGTGTTTGCTGGTGGCGGTAGCTGTCAGGACTTATATGTACTGTGTACAGGACGTGTCACGCTCTGGTGGGATGTAGTGAGGATGAGGAGCACTCTCTGTGGTGGTGGTGGTGGCGGACATCTTGTGTCGTTGAAAAACAAATCATCTATGTTGAGTCCTGGTTAGGTTATTCAGATAGTTGTAGAGCTGGGTGGCTGTAGTATGGTGAGTTTTAGTATGGAGGGCTGTAGCTGGTGATCTCTGGTGGTGGCCCGTAGTATGGCAGGATGTAGGGGGTGGGTTGTAGTATGGTGGGCTGTGAGAGTGTGCAGTAGTATGGTGGGTTATCAGGGGTTTTAGTATTGTGGGTTGGCTGTTGCGGGTGGGCTGTAGTATGGCAGGATGCAGGGGGTGGGTTGTAGTATAGTGGGCTTTGGGAGTGTGCAGTAGTATGGTCGCCATAGCTGGTGGGGTGTAGTGTGTTGGGCTGTAGGGGATGGGCTAAATGCCAGGGTGGCCTGTAGTATGAAAAGCTATAGGGGGTAGACTGTAGCATGGCGGCCTATAGCAGGTGGGCTCTGGGTGTATGCTGTAGTTTGGTGGGCTGTAGGGGATAGGCTCTGGGTGTATGCTGTATTATGATGAGCTATAGGGGGTGGACTGTAGAGGGTGGGCTGTGTGTGCTGTAGTATGGTGGGCTGCAGTGGGTGGGCTCTGGGTGTGTGCTGTAGTATGGTGGGCTGTAGGGGGTAGACTCTAGGTGTGTGCTGTAGTATGGTGGGCTATAGTGGATGGGCTCTGGGTGTTGGGCTGTAGTATGATGAGCTATAGGGGTAGACTTTATTATGGTGGGCTGTAGCGGGTGGGCTCTGGGTGTGTACTGTAGTATGGTGGGCTGTAGTATGATGAGCTATAGAGAGTGGACTATATTATGGTGGGCTGAAGTGGGTGGGCTCTGGGTGTGTGCTATAGTATGGCGGCTGTAGGGGGTAGACTCTAGTGGATGGGCTCTGGGTGTTGGGCTGTAGTATGATGAGCTATAGGGGTGGACTTTATTATGGTGGGCTGAAGCGGGTGGGCTCTGGGTGTGTTCTGTAGTATGGTGGGCTCTGGGTGTATGCTGTAGTGGGTGGGCTCTGGGTGTATGCTGTAGTATGGTAGGCTGTAGTATGATGAGTTATAGAGGGTGGACTATATTATGGTGGGCTAAAGCGGGTGGGCTCTGGGTGTGTGCTATAGTATGGCGGGCTGTAGGGGGTAGACTCTAGGTGTGTGCTGTAGTATGGTGGGCTATAGTGGGTGGGCTCTGTGTGTTGGGCTGTAGTATGGTGGGCTATAGTGGATGGGCTCTGTGTGTTGGGCTGTAGTATGGTGGGCTATAGTGGATGGGCTCTGGGTGTTGGGCTGTAGTATGATGAGCTATAGGGGTGGACTTTATTATGGTGGGCTGTAGCGGGTGGGCTCTGGGTGTATGCTGTAGTATGGTGGGCTGTAGTGGGTGGGCTCTTGGTGTATGCTGTAGTATGTTGGGCAGTAGCGGGTGGGCTCTGGGTGTATGCTGTAGTATGCTGGGCAGTAGCGGGTGGGCTCTGGGTGTATGCTGTAGTATGCTGGGCTGTAGTGGGTGGGCTTTTAGTATGGTGGGCTGCACATGATTCATGATCCTGATTAGCCCTCGAGCTCTGGATCAGATCAGAGACTGGGGGTAACACATCTCATGCTTGTACATCTGAACGAGGACTCTGCTCTCTGCAGAACCCTTGTGGGGATGGGCTAAATGCCGGGGTGGCCTGTAGTTTAAAAAGCTATAGAGGGTTGACTGTAGTATGGCAGCCTGTAGCAGGTGGGCTCTGGGTGTTGAGCTGCATTATGATGATCTATAGGGGGTGGACTGTATTATGTTGGGCTGTAGCGGCTGGGCTCTGGGTGTGTTCTGTAGTATGGTGAGCTGTAGTGAATGGGCTTTGGGTGTGTGCTGTACTATGGTGAGCTGTAGTGAATGGGCTTTGGGTGTGTGCTGTAGTATGGTGAGCTGTAGTGAATGGGCTTTGGGTGTGTGCTGTAGTATGGTGGGCTGTAGCGGTTGGGCTCTGGGTGTATGCTAAAGTATGCTGGGCTGTAGTGGGAGGGCTCTGGGTGTTGGGCTGTAGCGGCTGGGCTCTGGGTGTATGCTGTAGTATGGTGGGCTGTAGTGAATGGGCTTTGGGTGTGTGCTGTAGTATGGTGGGCTGTAGTGGGTGGGCTATGGGTGTATGCTGAAGTGTGCTGGGCTGTAGTGGGTGGGCTCTGGGTGTATGCTGAAGTATGCTGGGCTGTAGTGGGTGGGCTCTGGGTGTATGCTGAAGTATGCTGGGCTGTAGTGTGAGGGCTCTGGGTGTTGGGCTGTAGCGGGTGGGCTCTGGCTGTGTTATGTAGTATGGTGGGCTCTGGGTGTATGCTGAAGTATGCTGGGCTGTAGTGGGTGGGCTCTGGGTGTTGGGCTGTAGTGGGTGGGCTCTGGCTGTGTTATGTAGTATGCTGGGCTGTGGTGGGTGGGATCTGGGTGTATGTTGAAGTATGCTGGGCTGTAGTGGGTGGGCTCTGGGTGTTGGGCTGTAGTGGGTGGGCTCTGGCTGTGTTATGTAGTATGCTGGGCTGTAGTGGGTGGGCTCTGGGTGTATGCTGAAGTATGCTGGGCTGTAGTGAGTGGGCTCTGGGTGTGTGCTGAAGTATGCTGGGCTGTAGTGGGTGGGCTCTGGGTGTATGCTGGGCTGTAGTGGGAGGGCTCTGGGTGTTGGGCTGTAGCGGGTGGGCTCTGGCTGTGTTATGTAGTATGGTGGGCTCTGGGTGTATGCTGAAGTATGCTGGTCTGTAGTGGGTGGGCTCTGGGTGTTGGGCTGTAGTGGGTGGGCTCTGGCTGTGTTATGTAGTATGCTGGGCTGTAGTGGGTGGGTTCTGGGTGTATGCTGAAGTATGCTGGGCTGTAGTGGGTGGGCTCTGGGTGTGTGCTGAAGTATGCTGGGCTGTAGTGGGTGGGCTCTGGGTGTATGCTGGGCTGTAGTGGGAGGGCTCTGGGTGTTGGGCTGTAGTGGGTGGGCTCTGGCTGTGTTATGTAGTATGCTGGGCTGTGGTGGGTGGGATCTGGGTGTATGCTGAAGTATGCTGGTCTGTAGTGGGTGGGCTCTGGGTGTTGGGCTGTAGTGGGTGGGCTCTGGCTGTGTTATGTAGTATGCTGGGCTGTAGTGGGTGGGTTCTGGGTGTATGCTGAAGTATGCTGGGCTGTAGTGGGTGGGCTCTGGGTGTTGGGCTGTAGTTTGGTGGGCTGTAGGGGGTGGACTTGTATTATGGTGGGCCATTGTATGGTGGGTTGTTATATGGTGGGCTATAGCTGGTGGACTCTGGAAGTGTGCCGTAGTATGGTGGTGGGCCGAAGTATGGCACACTGTAGCGGATGGGTCCTGATGGTGGGCTATAGGGGAAGGTTATAGTATTGTGGTCTGTAGTTGGTGGAATCTGGGGGTGTACTGTAATAGTATGGTTGACCATAGTGGGTGGTCTGTAGGATAATGGGCTGTAGTAGGGGGTGGGCTGTAGGGGATGTGCAGTAGTATGGAGGACTATAGGGGGTGGGCTGTAGTATGGTGGACTATAGAAGGTGCACATGATTCCTGATCCTAATTGGCCCTCAAGCTCTGGATCAGATGAGAGACTGGGGGTAACACATCTCATGCTTATAGATCTGCACCATTACTCTGCAGGAGCCTTGTGGGATTCCCTCCACGTGGTCTCGACTTCCATGAGATGGACAGTTCCCTCTTTCTCCTCTTTTTGTGAAAGTTTTTAGAATTTCTTCTCCACTTCTCTGCAGAAGCCGAGAGAGACGCCCGCCCGCCCCCCTCCCCCCCCCCCCCCCCCCCCCCCAATTCCACTGGTATTCCCTATACTTAGAGCAGGTGGCACAGGTGGGGGGTGCTCATACCGGTGATACCCCCACCAAGGTGGTGCCTCTCCATATTACACTGCTCTGGTGGGGACCTAAATCTTTAATGTCAAGAAGACCCCTTGTTACTATTAGGTCTTAGATCCTCTTCTTGTAACCCCACTCCCAGGATCCGGTGATGATGGGTTGGTGGGACCAGAGATCCATGAGATGAGAAGGAGCCATCATGGGCCCTACCCACCGCCATGTGCATTGTATACTATCACCTGCATTATAGCTGCTGAAGATGCAAATGACAAAACACCACAATATTAATGATGGTTTCATCCCCCACAGATAAACTGTGTGACGTTTCCTCATCCCGACACCATGCCGGAGCAACAACTGCTGAAGCCTGGGGAGTGGAGCTACTGCGATTACTTCTGGGTACGTCATATGCTGCTATAACCTGGGTGTATCCTGTATATAGTGATAAGGAGCATGCTGGTATAACCTGGGTATCTCCTGTATATAATTATATATGTACAGCTGGTATAACCTGGGTATCTCCTGTATATATGTACAGCTGGTTTAACCTGGGTATCTCCTGTATATAAGTATATATGTACAGCTGGTAAAACCTGGGTATCTCCTGTATATAATTATATATGTACAGCTGGTATAACCTGGGGATCTCCTGTGTGTATATATGTACAGCTGGTATAACCTGGGTGTATCCTGTATATAGTGATAAGGAGCATGCTGGTATAACCTGGGGATCTCCTGTATATAATTATATATTTACAGCTGCTATAACCTGGGGATCTCCTGTATATAATTATATATTTACAGCTGGTATACCCTGGGTATCTCATGTATATCATAATATACTGTAAATACATCTGGTATAACCTGGGTATCTCTTGTATTTTATAATACACTGTATATACATCTGGTATAACTTGGTTATCTCTTGTATTCAATAATATGGAACATGATGGTATAACCTGGGTATATACTCCATTTACAGCTGGCATAACCTGACCTTTGTGTGTATTTGATCTTTGTGTGGGTATTATACTCTTATAATAACCTCCTTACACGTCTGATGGATGCTGTTATAGCGGAGCTCTGTATATAAGAACGATCCATTAACCTTGCGATATTGTCATTACTGGCTCTTTCTTTGTGCCGCCGTCTTATCTTCTTCGGCCATGCAGCACGTTCTTCCCCCGGGACGTCTTGCTCTGGCTCCATTATTCACCCGTCACCACGTGCTGATGATTGTCAGGTCCTGGTGGCCGCTCTGTGCTCCCGGCTGTCAATAGTGATCATGTGTGTATATGTGGCGGGTCGATGATGGGGCCCGGAGGACACAGCAGTAAATATATATATATACCTGATGCTACAACATCGGGAAGGCGGGACAGAAATACAGCCGCAACTCCAAAGATACCCAGCAGCGACTGTACGGTGGTGTTATGTGGGCACTATATGGCAGTATGATGTGTGTATACAGCTCCACACATAATATCCAGACTCTGTAGGGAAACATTGGTTGATCGCTGTCTTATGGTGTTTTTTGGACACTATGACGGTATATGAGCACTGTTCGGTGGTATGGTTTATGCATGGTGTGGCACTATTATATGGGGACTGATGCAGGACATTATGTCATTACAGTACAGGCAGATTATACCTCAATGCCCGGACGCTTTTAGCCTCAGACGACCTCGGGGGTTCCACATAATGTTATAATTTACAGTGTGGGCGGAGTCATATATCTGTAAGATCCTAAGGAGTCCTCACCAGACACATGCTGCTGATAGTCCCATCTGTAACATTTAGGGCAGAGCGGTCATATGTCCTCAGATCACCGGACGTGAATAGTTATAAAGAACTCTGATAACCCCTTAGTGACCGGCCTTAAAGGGGTTATCCAGCGCTACAAAAACATGGCCACTTTCCCCCTACTGTTGTCTCCAGTTTGGGTGGGGTTTTGAAACTCAGTTCCATTGAAGTAAATGGAGCTTAATTGCAAACCGCACCTGAACTGGAGACAACAATAGGGGGAAAAGTGGCCATATTGTTGTAGCGCTGGATAACCTTTTTAATGACCCAGCCACCTTCATCCATTTTTTTAATTGCTGCCAGATTTTTGCCCACGTAGACAGATGAGGTCTTGTTTTTTTTAAGGGAAAACTTTTTATTGCTGACGTTTTCACATTCATAAAACCTATCAATTTTTGTTAATCCTTTATTGAAGAGATGATAGAAAAATGTCAATGAAAAATGTCATATTTGTGTATGTTTTTTTTATGTTAAACTTATGATATTCCACGTTCGGTAAAAATACAAAATAAATAAATGTATTTTCTGGGTCACTATGGTTTGGCTACCAAAGTTGTTTTTTTTAATTATTACCAATTTGACACAATAAAAACTATCTTCCTGAAGAAAAAAAAACACTAAAAACTGTAGCCACAATGAAAGTTCCATAGCGTTCCTATCCTTCACGTGACCGAGCTGGTTTTGGGGGGAAAATGTGTAGTTTTTATTGATACCAAGTTTTGACCTTTTGATCTCTTTTATGACGTATTTTCTGAAAAGGATTGATAAAATACAGCTATACTGGTAATGTTTAAAAAAAACAAACATACAGCGTGTGTCGTGCGATATAATGAATGATATAGTTTTATAGCTTATAGCTATAAAATATAGCTGTAGTGCAGTGTATTGTCTATGTCAGCAATGAGCTGACAGGCAATCTACACAGCCAAGGCCCCTGGGATTACCATGCACACCATCGGGAGCCGGGACCTCGCTGCGGGACTTTACGATCATGTGGGTATGCCCACGTGGCCACCGGAACCCATTACATGCCGCTGTCAGGGATCCTCTGCTCCAGATAGTTACAGGGGGAGATCAGCCAGCGTAGGAGCCTTTAATACATAAGCTGTAAAAAGGCGTATGTATCGGAATAAAGCCCATTAGTGACCGCCCGTGAAAAGCCGTATTGGCGGTCACTAACACAGGTTAATAATATTGACTATTCCAGTGATGGCTGATGTACAAGTGTCTCATTTTATGGCACTGCTGTAAACATGTTTCTGCAAAAACATTCATAGTAGTCATATTCTTGTATATAGGAGCAGTATTATAGCAGTTATATTCCTGTATATAGGAGCAGTATTATAGTAGTTATATTCTTGTATATAGGAGCAGTATTATAGTAGTTATATTCTTGTATATAGGAGCAGTATAATAGTAGGTATATTCTTATATATAGGAGGCAGTATTATAGTAGTTATATCCCTGTATATAGCGGGCAGTATTATAGTAGTTATATTCCTGTATATAGGAGGCAGTATAATAGTAGGTATATTCTTGTATATAGGAGGCAGTATTATAGTAGTTATATTCCTGTATATAGGGGCAGTATTATAGTAGTTATATCCCTGTATATAGGAGCAGTATTATAGTAGTTATATTCTTGTATATAGGAGCAGTATAATAGTAGTTATATTCATGTATATAGGGGCAGTATTATAGTAGTTATATTCTTGTATATAGGAGCAGTATTATAGTAGTTATATTCCTGTATATAGGAGCAGTATTATAGTAGTTATATTCTTGTATATAGGAGCAGTATTATAGTAGTTATATTCTTGTATATAGGAGCAGTATTATAGTAGTTATTGATGCGGAACTTGTTTTCTCTTACCTCATCATTGACTGTTTGCTGGCTTCTGCTCCGAGCACCGCGGGAATACGGCATCTTTATATGGTTGTAGCCTCCTATACGGCAATATATCCACCTCCATGTACTAGGGCATATTATACACTGCTGTGCTGGTTACCTGTTTTCTCTTTGTGGCAATTATAGTAGTTATATTCTTGTATATGGGAGCAGTATTATAGTAGTTATATTCCTGTATATAGGAGCAGTATTATAATCGTTATATTCTTGTATATAGGGGGCAGTATTATAGTAGTTATATTCTTGTATATAGGAGCAGTATTAGGGTGCCTTCACACATACCGTATCGCTGCGTTTTTATCGCTGCGTTTTTTTCTGCATTTTGTCTGCGTTTTTGCTGCGTTTATTACATGCGCATTTTGATTTTCACATGATTTTCATGTGAAAATCAAAACTCGCATGTAAAAAATGCAGCGATAAAAACGTGTTAAAAACGCAGCGATGCGGTACGTGTGAAGCTACCCTTATAATAGTTATATTCCTGTATATAGGAGCAGTATTATAGTAGTTATAGTCTTGTATATAGGAGCAGTATTATAGTAGTTATATTCCTGTATATAGGTGCAGTATTATAGTAGTTATATTCTTGTATATAGGAGCAGTATTATAGTAGTTATATTCTTGTATATAGAAGCAGTATTATAGTAGTTATATGGTTCAGGGAAGAAAAAGAGTGCTGCACCTCACACCTATGGCTGATACTAGTACCTCTCGGCTGCATAAAAAACATCAGAATTCTGTATGTGAATTGATCAAGCCACACTGCCCCATGTACCTCGTGCAGGTATCTGATACACATGGGTCCCTACACTAAGTCCACACTGTGCCAGTCTACTATAGTAGTTATATTCCTGTACATAGGGGCAGTAATAAATTGCTCGGCAGGAGTCCTCGGTAACCTTCAGACTATTCCTTTAATGATTTGCCTTTCTTCTTTACAGGCAGATAAGAAGGATCCACAAGGGAACAGCTCGGTGACCGGATTTGAAGAACTCCTCCAGAAACAGCTTAAAGGAAAACAAATGCAGAAGGAGATGGCAGAATTCATCCGTGAGCGGTAATCATGAGCGGCTTCTCTTCTCCCAATAATCGCTTCCTCCACGTACTTCCCTCCTGGGTTTTAACCTACTTCACTCACAATGTAATTCTAATGGGAAACTCTCCAGACTCCCCAGTAAATCATATTGGTGAATATTAATCAGGAGGGGGGCGGAGATGGAGGTTGGGTACTGCAGACTAGAAACCATCACAGACCGTGCTTGATCCCATGATGGAAAAAGTATGATATAGCTGACCATGGTCCACTTCTACTTCATACAAGTGGAGGGCAGTGCCTTAGCCTGGGTTGTCAGCATCTGGGGCAGAGCAGAGTATTGTCAGGATCGGTTGGTCCCGGTGATCTGACCCCCAGCAATCAGCTTGGTATTCCCCCAAACTAATTAGATAGCCCAGTTAGTACTTACCCCTCCCCCCCTCCAGGATGCTTCTAGTAATATTTCACTAGGTCGTATAGATGCTCTGTGCAAACCCATAAGGGAACCTGTAAAACTCCACCAGAGAGAAGCAGCAACACTTAGTGCCTCCCATAAGCTTCTTAAGGGCCATTGTGGACCATCAAAACCTCTGATGACATCATAACTTGTCACATAACCATGGTCCTGGACTGTCCGCAGTATTTTGAGCTTAGAGATCCTCCAGGATGTCTCACTCAGTTTCTTTATTTAACGATTCAGGATCAAGATTGAAGAGGAATATGCAAAGAACTTGGCAAAACTGTCCCAGAATTCCCTGGCAGCACAAGAGGAGGGGTAGGTGTATTTAAAATAAGATTTTCTAGGAAAGTGCATCTGTACTTTCCTTCTCTTGTTTCTCTGATTGTAAAAGTCAGTGCCACCCTATAGGTTTATTAGGAAAGTTGTCGTCAGGCTCAGTGCTTTATATAGGGAAAAGGCCCATGGAGGTCTCTGTTCTCTGTATTGCTTGTGGCATTGTTCCTATACACCTGTATCTGTTGTTGTGCACCACCATCTAGTGGCCATTCTGTATGATTACGGCACTATTCATCTGTTATCTTGCACCACCATCTAGTGGCTGCTCTATAGTATTACAGCTCCATTAATGTGTTATCCTGTAGCACCATCTAGTAGCTGGTATGATTACAGCTTCATTTACCTGGTATTCTGCAGCACCATCTAGTGGCCATTCTGTATGATTACACATCCATTCATTAATTATCCTGCTGCCCCATCTAGTGGCTGTTCCGTATAATTACAGCTCCATTCATGGTTAAGCTGCGTGTTGTGTCGCTACATAACTCTTTTGTTAAACTCCATGAATAATTCCTTTCAGTAGAACAAGAGATGAGAGGAAAATAAAGACTGTGACCAGGGAATTACCTCCTGCAACATGATGCAAATCAGATCACTCCATTATCCATAGACAAAGGCGAATAGAAGGAGCTGTTAACTTATTGGGGCCTGGAAGGATTGTAGTCCAGCTTCTGTAGCGTTATACAACTCAATTTAGGTGTCCTCATTTACTAATAAGGAGAATGACATTGAAAAGAAAGTACAGCAGAAATCTTCTGGGCTGAGATTAACCTGCAACACCTCATCTCTGCAGCGTGTCACTTTCTATCACAGATTAAAGTAAAAAATGTAACAAATCCTCAGTTGTTGTAGAATCCCTCCCAGTATAGGATTTTGTGGGAATGTGATGGGGATTTCTCCTTTCTTTTAGTGTCATGTTGATATCCCTGGTGATCTAGTGGCCTGATGATATCCTTGGTGGTCTAGTGGCCTGATGATATCCCTGGTGGTCTAGTGACCTGATGATATCCCTGGTGGTCTAGAGGCCTGGTAATATCCTTGGTGGTCTAGTGGCCTGGTGATATCCCTGGTGGTCTAGAGGCCTGATGATATCCCTGGTGTTCTAGTGGCCTGACGATAACCCTGGTGGTCTAGTGATTTGATAATATCCCGGTGCTTTATTTATCTAATAGTATCCCTAGTGGTCTAATGATCTAATACACATTACACCATGCTTTACACTCCAGAGCCGCTCCATGCTTTGCTCTGATCTCGTCTTGTTACGCAGCTCCTGCTCGTTCATGTTATTTACAGATATTATAAATATCTTATGTACGTGAGGACAATGTGACATCTACAAAAGAAGAAACTAATAGGTTAGGGAATTTAGTGAAGACCGGTACAGATGTAACATATTATAATGTTATGGTCTCTTCTGGCAGGACCCTAGGAGAAGCTTGGAGCCAAGTGAAAAAGAGTCTAGCAGATGAGGCCGAAGTTCATCTAAAATTTTCCTCAAAGGTAATAAAGACCCCAAACCTTTCTATACTGTTCTTATGAGGCCTGAGGTCCCTGCTGCCGCCATCAGAGCTCAGTACCACACAGCGGGGTCCGGTCCCCTTCGTATGAGGGGTCCATATAGGAAATCAGGACTAATGTTAATATGGAAGTACAACTCCTATCGTCTCCTTCCTTCCTATAGTTACAGAGCGAAGTGGAGAAACCGCTGCTGAACTTCAGGGAGAATTTCAAGAAGGACATGAAGAAGTTTGATCACCACATAGCGGATTTACGGAAGCAGCTCGCCAGCCGATACGCTTCAGTGGAGAAGGTGACTCCTTAATCTGATAAAAATAGAGGAGGATAAAGGGGAACTCCACCCAAATATGTTACTATTATATCAGTGATGTCATCCAGGGGGCGGGGCTGTGACTACCTCTCACACATGATATACAGGCTGGTTGTCTGCAGTAATAGATGAATAGCTGTTCCTGTAGCATAAAGATCATGTATTGTGGATGGAGTGACCCTTGAAGCCCCGCCCTCTCCTTATATCCTGTCACGTTACGTTTTCCGTCCATCTTACAGGCTCGTAAAGCTTTGGCCGAGAGACAGAAAGATCTGGAAGTGAAAACGCAACAACTGGAAATAAAACTGAGCAACAAGACAGAAGAAGACATTAAGAAAGCGCGGAGGAAGTCAACACAAGCGGGTGAGTGATTTGTGTCATGTATTACTCTTTTGAGCTTGGATTTAGGACCATGATGCTTTGCAGTGTCAGCACCGGACTCTGCTACTTGTCTTGTCATTGACCAGTGGGCATGAGTGATGGTCATTGGTGGCCGCCATCTCCCAGATGCCAAGGCCTCTCTGAAAGCTGATCCCGCAGTTCGGGATCTGTAGATTCTTGGACTTTTCTCCTCTCGTAAACGCGGCCGCTGTTCACCATATTGTCCTCCCCCATCTCCACTGATCAGAGATTGTCTGTACCATGCCTCACCCT
This sequence comes from Dendropsophus ebraccatus, assembly GCF_027789765.1. NCBI lineage: Eukaryota > Metazoa > Chordata > Amphibia > Anura > Hylidae > Dendropsophus > Dendropsophus ebraccatus. The sequence goes on along the minus strand of NC_091467.1, from coordinate 61,104,262 downwards.
TTGACTGTTCTCTGTCCCCTTTCTGCAGGTGACGACCTCATGAGGTGCATGGACCTCTACAACCAGGCACAATCCAAGTGGTTCGAAGAGATGGTGACAACCACATTGGTAAGTGTCCAGTCCCCGATGCAGGAACCATTCTATTCCATATGTCCCATTATATACACATACACTTCATGTCTTATTGGGAGAATCTTCTGGCAGACTCCTCTTAATTTTTTTTTTTTTAATTGGTTGTTCCTGTGTCCCTGTGATAACACTGACGAGTGATGGATTTGGTGAAGCAGTATATATTGGGAGGAGTGATGCATATTGGGTAGAGTTACCCTCTAAATACTGGAGATTCTTCCTGGCTGGAGCATCTCATGTGGTCTTCTGTTCTGCAGGAACTGGAGAGACTGGAGGTGGAGCGGGTGGAGATGATCCGTCAGCATCTCTGTCAGTACACACAACTACGGCACGAAACAGACATGTTCAACCAAAGCGTAAGTATCAGACACTTCATTGTCTCCACTCCCACGGTCACAGGTAAAATGTGTAACCTCCATCTTTGCTCCATCTCTGCAGACGGTGGAACCCGTGGACCAGCTGCTCCAGAAAGTGGATCCTGCCAAAGACAGGGAATTGTGGGTGAAGGAGCACAAGACGGGCGACATCCGACCCATAGACCTGGACATATAGACTGACGGCCACCGCTGCTGGGATGTTGTACATTGCTGTAAAATACACAAGGTCATTCCTTGCCGAGTTACCAAATCACTATTTTTGGAATAGGGGACACTGGGATTTGTTTGTTTTTGGTTCTCTGAATTGCCAGTCATCATGGTGCCAACTAGCTTAGCTTCTCTGGCAGGGGACCCTATAAAGCCTGTGCCACACTGGATGGTGCCGCATAAATACAACATATCGCCTAATATACGAAAAGTATTATATGAGCAAAACTAAACTGTACAAACTGTCACCTCATAGGGGACCCCCTTACGCCATGGGTGCTCTAAATGGTGCCCCCTCACCCAAGAGGAGTTTTATTGAGCGTTCTTGGTTAACTTTAACTTCTTGGATGTCTCACATGACTTCAAGACTTTTTAGACTCCCTACATGGATGGGGAGGGTTTACCAAGCGGTGAACTAAGACCTCAATGCCTCCCAACCTGGTGAAGACTATTGGCACTCACCAGGTTATCTTTGAATTGTAGCTGTAGACCCAAGACCAAGGGGGTGACCACCAATGGTGTCCTTGCTTGTTCAGAGAATTTTCCAATTTTGGGCCATGGACCCCCACATCAGCCAAAAAGTTCAAAAAGAATGGTCACAAAAAACCTCTGTGACCATCTTAACCAATCTCTAGCCCTCAACCCTCTCCTGCCACCCGAAAATGAGTCCAGTGCCAATACCACTAAGCGTCCATTACAAGTGACGGCCCATCATCTCCCCAAGGTAGTCATGCTGCTCGAACCCCATATCTTGGACCTTGATACTTTGTGACACACAGAATATTTTTGAACATTTTTATTTTTTACTGTTTTAGTTAAATTTGAAGAAAACATTTTTGACCCAGGCTGTCAGCAAGAGGCGGCCAATTTATATCTGTATACTTCTGACACTGCGGATCCAGAATGAGAATTTACTATTGTGAAAAACCGCATCAAGGACAATGATTCCCTATAAGACTCGGTGCCACCTAGTGGATGATTGCTATAAAATACTACAAAAACTTTCTGTAAAATTTGTTTGTTTCTGTTTCACAGAATGACTGTTACCAATTTTTAAGCAGAATTTCACCCAATTTCTCCACTTTGCTCTCCGATACATCCGGTTCATGCGATTCCCCCATATAGTGTATATTGTCGCCACCTGTGTATATTCATGCCCCGCCCACTTCCTGTAATATAACAGATTTCTAATCCCTGGCCCTGCCCCCTCCTTGCCTGCCTAAACACCCTTCCCACCCCCCCCCCCCCCCCCCCCAACCCCATTCCTTTGTACAGATCTAATGTAAAAGACAAAAAAAATTCAGAGTCTATAAAACTAATTTAATCGGATGAAGCGGAGAATTGTGTCCAATGTTTAACGTTCGTGTAAAGTTGTGATGTCATAAAAATGTTTTCAGGAAGAGACGGATCCGGGAAAAACAAGCAAAAAATGTAAACAAAAAAAACCCTAAAAACTGAGGAGATTCCCGCTGTATATCCAGAGCTCTAATAAATCATCTATATAACGAAAGCTGACGTATCTGTCTGATTTATCATCAAAGCTACAGAGAATGTACTGAGAATAACACCCAGCTTAAAGGACAGGAGAAGTGCTACTGTGCACTGTAAGTATATATGTACTAAGGATTACACCTAGCATACAGGACAGGAGAAGTAGTACTGCGCACTGTATATATATATACTGAGGATTACACCCAGCATACAGGACAGGAGAAGTGGTACTGTGCACTGTAAGTATATATATACTAAGGATTACACCTAGCATACAGGACAGGAGAAGTGGTACTGTGCACTGTGTATGTATGTATATATATATATATATATATACTGAGGATTACACCCAGCATACAGGACAGGAGAAGTGGTACTGTGCACTGTATATATATATATATACTGAGGATTACACCCAACATACAGGACAGGAGAAGTGGTACTGTGCACTGTATATATACTGCGAATAACACCCAGCATACAGGACAGGAGAAGTGGTACTGTGCACTGTGATGGAAGGAACCTGCTAACCCCACTCCCCAATAACCCAACAAAAACCACAAACACATTGCTGGCGGTAATGGCAGCATACGCTGCCCTTTATTAAACATTGTAAACATAGAAAAAAGAGGAGGCCCGACGCAAATCACACCCTTTCAGGAAAAACGACCCTATACTGAGGATAGCCCGTACCAGACCGGCCCTCCCACATTGGCAGCAGCGCTCCCATATAGGAGAACTGTCCCTGTCAATGAGGCCCCTAACCTAAAGTGCAAACCTGGGCTGAAAGGATCGTGATTTCCGCCTTACAATAAAAAATTCAGTACAACCAAACAGATCATTAAACACAAGAAATACAACACAATAAATACAACAAACAAGGGTGGGAGGGTGGGATCTGTAAAAGTGCTGTGTCCCTGGCCAAAATCCCTGTCCTTTTATACACAAAAACCCCCGTCCCCTTTAACACCTAGCTGAGCTCACTACCTCCCCCAGGTATTCCCGCTAATGACCTCTTTGTCTCTACACAAAGGCCATGCCTGTTTTCCCCCTACCCCACCCTCTAGCAGCGGCCATCTTAACCAGCCTGTAACTCAAATACTACCACAACTACCGTTCGAGCTAAACTACTCCCCCCAACTAAAAACCCCACTAACTGTCGTGGTAGCAGGGACCCCCCTGATGGCTCCTTGCTGGGAGACCCCTTTATCCCCAACTCGTCACACTATATACTGAGGATTACACCCAACATACAGGACAGGAGAAGTAGTACTGTGCACTGTCCATATATACTGAAGATTACACCCAGCATACAGGACAGGAGAAGTGGTACTGTGCAGTGTCCATATATACTGAAGATTACACCCAGCATACAGGACAGGAGAAGTGGTACTGTGCATTGTCCATATATACAGAAAGTGTGACGAGTTTAGGATAAAGGGGCCTCCCAGCAAGGAGCCATAAGGGGGTCTGTGCGACCACGACAGGGTTAGTGGGGTTTTGTTAGTTCGAGCATAATGGTGGCAGTAGTTTGGTTACAGGTAGGCTAAGAAACTAAGATGGCCCCCGATAGAGGGTGGGGGAGGGGGGAACAGGTATGGCCTTTGTGTAGAGACAAAGGAGTCATTAGTATGCAGAGAGAATACCTGGGGGAGGTAGTGAGCTGAGCTAGGTGGTAAAGGGGGCGGGGTTGGAGAAAATAAAAGGACAGGTAACCGGACCAGGGGGACACATCACTTTTCAAGATTACCTGAGGAGAGAAGATCACCTGGGAAGACTGAAGCAGCTGCCTGAGCCATAAAACCTGAAGAAAGAAGCTTGCAGCGGCAGCTCGAGCTATAAAACCTGAAGAAAGAAGCTTGCAGCGGCAGCTCGAGCTATAAAACCTGAAGAAAGAAGCTTGCAGCGGCAGTTTGAGCTTGTGGCCTGTAGATGAGCAGCCAGCGCATCGAGGAGTTTGGAGCGTCCCAGCTCAGCAAGGAGAGGAGCCTCAGGTGAAGCGGGTCCTGCGGCAAGCGGGAGCAGTGAAGAGGGAGCTGATTGCTACTAAAACTGGTAAGCGTCTAAGGGGGGGGGGGTTTATTCCCTCTAAGGGGGGGGGGGTGCCACATCACATAGCCCGGGGTGTGGGGTTCTGGCTCCATCCCGTCTACCCCTAGGGGCCTCTCCGCTGATAGGTGTAGTCACTGGCAGGAGTCGGAGCAGCTGCTGAGCAGAGGATTGTCACAGTTTTGGCACAAGGGCAACACAGCTGAGAACCAGGCTGACCATGCAGAGGCTGGGCATGCGATTCTTCGTTGTCCTTAGTCAGGGCACCAATAATTACCGGGTATAAGGCAGACTTGGATAAGGCAGAGTAATGGGTGACGCTGCAACAGGCTGTGATAAAAGCGTATTGAATTATGGGAGTAGTAGTGAGACTGAAATTGAGATGCTGGGCAGAATGAAACTGAGATGAATACTTGCTGTTGATGATTAGAGAAGATATTGAAAGGAATGACTGAAGAACGGCACCCAGATCTGGAGAATAGATGAGAATCTTGAGAACTTGAGAATAGAACACAGCCAGGAACACTTTTAGTAATGCTGCAGCAGAGCACACGTATCTCTCTCCTGACAGGGGAGAGAGAACACACACTTGTCTCCCTGATGGTGTAGGACAAGACTGAGGTAGAACAGGAAGTCACATGGTATTCCCCAGCCAAAGCTTGATGGCCATTGGAGTTACCATGGAAGCAGGGGCAGTCACGTGACATCTAGCCATTGCATCATCACACCATTAGGCATATACAGTGAAATATACATGAGAAGTACCACACTTGAACACTGGGGGGTGACATAATACCCTTAGGCACTGATAACTGAATATGCATACAAGAAATGAATGGAATAGCAGACCTGAACACTGCAGGGGGTGACACAATGCACACAGTTTGCAGTGGACCATAGCTTTCCAGAACAGGAATGGTTATAATAAAGGTGCAGAGATAGTTATGGAGAAATAGTCTGTTCTGGAACACTGCATACCTCCCTACTAGAAATGAGCCGACCTCAGCGAACCACAAGCTGAGGTAGATGTGGATGAATGAAACATAAAGGACCAAGACAACAAGACGAGAGGAAGGTATGTGAGAGTGAGTATGTAGGTGTGTGTTTCCCACGCTCAAGGCACAGGTGAGAGAAGAGAAATAAAAACCCTAGTGGCAGGACTTCACCTAGGGGTGCCTAACGTACTCTGGTTACAGGTAGTTAGTGCGTGAACCATCTGACATGGAAGTCAGGACTACTTAACTGCTGGCGGGCGACCCTTAATATTCCAGACAGTTTGACAGTAGGTTTCCAATGACAATGAGTTACCCTACTGGAAAAAGAAACGTGAAGACCTGTGTACTGCCTTGGGTGTCTGTGTGAAGTGACTTGGACACCTGGAAGAGAAAGAAGAAAATAACAAAAGCAAACGTACATTTTGCGCGCCATACATACCAGTCAATCATACAACACAATTACTCAATAGGCCAGACGCACGAAAAGGTATCCAAGGTGCAGTATGTATGAACAAATGTACATGTTGAGTGTGACTGTGTAACGACTACTGTGTGTTGGGGACAAGACAGGGATAAACAAACAATGGAGACACAAGGAAGGGAACATAAAAAAACAAAACACTGCGAGGTCCTGAGGAGAACACTGGCTCAAAGGAATCTTTCCAGTGGATAATACAATATACGAAGGAAATACAAATGTGAGAAAATACACTCTTTAGAAAATAGACTTTTTAAGAAAATAGACTTTTTAGAAAATGGACTTTCTCTGAGACTATAGATATATACTGACTTCTTACTCAGAGGAGGAGGAAAAATATCTGACTTTGATACGAGAATATACTCTATGAGAAGATAGACTTTTTCAAAAGACACACTTTACTCTGAGACTATCTAAATGACTTTTCTGCTTACTCAGAGGAAGAAAATATATAGATATGACTCTGATATGAAAATAACCTTTTTGACTACTGTAGTGCTATAATAGAGTGCAATAACGAACTTCTGACAATCACATATTCATGAAAGTGCTTTAGGAAGAACTGGGTAAGTGTCTCTGTTTGGTAGAGTCTCTAGGCAATATAGACCATCGTCCATGTAAAGGCACTGGGACAGGCACTAGAGAACAGTGTAACAAGTTGAGTGTCCATCAGCACATAGCTGGATGAGAAACAAGGGAGCTTGGTCAGGAGGACCAGGTGCGAACCTTAAACGTTGCAAAACTTTCTAATCACACAGCAAACAAAACAAGAACCGCTGCATGAACAGTTTTTAGGGTACAAACCCACTTGCTGGATCTGCAGCGAGTCTCCTTGCTGCGTTTTTGCAGCGAGACTCGCTGCAGATCCCAGCCCTATACTTTCATTAGTAGAGAAAATCGCAGCAGGGATGTACATCCCTGCTGCGATTTTGTCTGCAGCCCTCCCCATTAACCCCCTAGCCGCCGGACATTATACATTACCGGGTCCCCGTTCCTGCTTGCTTCGGGGCTCCTGGTGTCTTCACGGCCCGCCCGGCCAATCAGTGCCCTGCGGCGGGGCAGCGCACTGATTGGCCGGGCGGAACGTGCCGGGATACGCCGAAGCAAGCAGGAGCGGGGACCTGGTAATGTATATCCTGCCCGCCCCCCCTGCAGCCCCGATCGCCCCCCCGCACCCCCCGGCCGTACGATAGCCCCCCGCAGCCCCGATCGCCCCCAGCCCACGGCTGCATGATCGCCCCCCGCACCCCCCGGACGTACGATAGCCCCCCGCAGCCCCGATCGCCCCGGCCGGGGGCTACGGGGGGCGATTGGGGCTGCCGGGGGCTATCGTACGGCCGGGGGGTGCAGGGGGCGATCATGCGGCCGGGGGCTATCGGGGCTGCAGGGGTGGCGGGCAGGATATACATTACCAGGTCCCCGCTCCTGCTTGCTTCGGCGGCTCCCGGCACGTTCCGCCCGGCCAATTAGTGCGCTGCCCCGCCGCAGCGCACTGATTGGCCGGGCGGGCCGTGAAGACACCGGGAGCCCCGAAGCAAGCAGGAACGGGGACCCGGTAATGTATAATGTCCAGCGGCTAGGGGGTTAATGGGGAGGGCTGCAGACAAAATCGCAGCAGGGATGTACATCCCTGCTGCGAGTTTCTCTGCTAATGAAAGTATAGGGCTGGGATCTGCAGCGAGTCTCGCTGCAAAAATGCAGCAAGGAGACTCGCTGCAGATCCGGCAAGTGGGTTTGTACCCTTAAGGACTTTGGTCTCTATAGCGAACTGGTGGTGTCCCTCGAGTTGAGCACTCAGACCGTCTCAGCGTAAGGACATTTTCCTCAGCAGCTTGCTCTGGCACAGGTTGGTGATCAGCCACGGCAGCTGGTTGAGGAGGAAGAGCTGCGGGCTGCAGTGCTGCAGGAGGTGGAGCTGCAAGTTGTAAGGCTGTGGGAGGTGGAGCTGTAGGCTGTAAGGCTGTGGGAGGTGGAGCTGTAGGCTGTAGAATTGTAGGATGAGGGATGACCGGGATGCTCATGGGAATCCCCTGATAGCCAATGGGTATGAGGAACGGCTCAGTTTGGAACATATCTTCGAGAGAGGGCGGTTTAGATGGAGCCTCTGGGGCAGGCAGAGGTGTCTGGACAAGGTCCTGAAGATCCTCTCTCTTGCAGCGTTTTATCCTGTTTCGATGCACAGTTTGGGGGGCTAGGCCCGGCTTTTTGACCTCATATACATCAGTCTCTGGATAGGGAATTGAGGAGATGGTATAGGGTTCAGGTTCCCAAAGACTCTCCAGTTTATGAGAACGGTGATACTTCTTAAGCCAAACTTTGTCTCCCACTGTTAGTGGTGCGGCATTCGCCCTCTGGTTGTAGGCATGCTCCTGGCGCTGTTGGGCTTCTCCCATTTTTTTTATCAACAATCTCTCGGGCATCCTGATTCCTCCTCTGATGCTCCTGGACCCAGTCAGTTTCAGGCAGAGGGTTGAGAGTGTCAGGGACTTGAACTCCTAGGGCGCGGTCTTGAGGAAGCTGACCTTGGCGCCCAAACATCAAATAGAAAGGGGAGTAGCCGCTGGAGCAATGAGTGGTGTTATTGTAGATTTCCACCAGCTCATCCAACAGGTGAGGCCATTCGACCCGTTTGGCCACTGAAGCTGTCCTTAGCATATTGATGAAAACCTGGTTGATCTTCTCGCAGAGGCCATTCCCTTGGGGGTGATAGGCCATAGTACGTAGCTTCTTACACTCATGGTAAGTGCACAATTCATGGAAAAGTTGATACTCGAAGGCCGGACCCCGGTCTGTCAGTAGGGACTCTGGGCAGCCATAGTGTTTCACGTATTCCTTGTAAAAGGTAATGGCTGTAGTCCTGGCGGTCAGGTCCCTGACAGGCACTACGACCACCCACTTGGAGTAGTGGTCGACCATGGTGAGAGCATAGGTGTATCCACACCTCGTTGGAGCCAGCTTTACGTGATCTAGGGCGACAAGCTGATTCGGCCGGTGGGACATGATGGGATGTAAGGGGGCTCTGGCCTCTCTTCCCCCAGCCTTAGACATGTTGCACGCAGGGCACTCGGCACACCAGTTTTCGATATCTGCTCTCATCCCGATCCAGTAGAAGTGTTGCCGGATAGTTGCCTCAGTCTTGTGGACCCCAAAATGACCGGACCGGTCATGGTAGGGGTCTAGCACCATCTTGGCGTCTCGGCGGGGAATCAGGATTTGGTGGCACCGCTCTCCCAAGACTGGGTCCAAGGAGTTCCGGAGGATTAGGCCCTTGTGGAGGAAAAGTTTCTTTCGCTGCCTCCAGAGTCATCTCAGTTCAATGTCAGGATAGGGCCTTTTTATTCGCATGGGGACTCGACCCGTGGAAAGGTAGTCATAGATCTCCCCCAAGACTCTGGACTCCTCCTGAACAGTTTGCCACCTGGCCAGGTCCTGGTGAGCACTCGGTTGAGAGGGAGGTCCTCCTGGCTTAGCCGCACTCACGACACTCTGGGTGGCGAACCTTTGATGGGGGGCATCTCAACATCCTCCCAGTCGCGGTCCTCCGGAGGTTCCTCGCTTTGAGATAGCCGGGACAAGAGATCCGCATTGACATTGGCCTTGCCACTGCGGTACTTCATTTCAAAATTAAAACTCGCCAACCGGGAGGCCCACCGTTGTTCTAGAGCACAAAGCCGGGCGGTATTCAGGTGTGCGAGCGGATTATTATCCGTATAGATGGTGAATGGTGTGGCCGCGAGGTAGTCTTTAAATTTCTCTGTGACGGCCCACACTGGAGCCAGCAATTCCAGTTTGAATGAGCTGTAATTGTTGTCATTCTTTTCGGCACCACTGAGGCTTCGGCTGGCATAAGCAATAACTCTCTCCCGATTATCTTGGACTTGAGATAGCACGGCCCCGAGGCCCTGGAAGCTGGCATCAGTATAGAGCCGGAAGGGAAGATTATAGTTGGGATAGGCCAGGACGGGAGGTGTGGTCAACAGGTGTTTCGAAACGCAGTCTTTTGCCGTTCGGTCCACTCGACAGGGAGTCGTCGGTTGTAGTTCTCCCGATGGTATCCCCGGAGCAGCTCGGTAAGCAGTTCGGCCACCTGTGCAAAGTGAGGTATGAAGCGGCGGTAGTAGCCGGCAAACCCGAGGAAACTTCTCACCTCCTTCACAGTCTTAGGGGTGTCCCAGTGTTCCACAGATGAGATCTTTTCAGGATCGGGCCGTATTCCCTCAGCCCTAACGACGTGCCCCAAGTAGTTCACTTGGGGTTTGAGAAGGTGACACTTGGATGGTTTGATTTTCAGGCCGTGATCAATGAGGACTTGGAACACTTCAGCCAGATGATGAATATGATCTTCGTAGGCGCGTGAATAAACTATAACATCATCAAGGTAGAGCAGGACACTCTGGAAGTTGACATGGCCGAGGCACCTTTCCATCAGCCGCTGAAAGGTAGCGGGGGCGTTACATAGCCCGAGCATCATAATGGTGAATTCAAAGAGTCCCATGGGGGTAGTGATGGCCGTCTTCTCCCGATCCTCGGGAGCCATGGGTACCTGCCAATACCCGCTGGTGAGATCCAACGTTGAGAAATAGGCGGCTGACCCCAGGGCAGCGATAGACTCCTCAATCCGGGGCAAGGGATATGCATCTTTCTGCGTGATAGTGTTCAGTTTCCAATAATCAACGCAGAACCGGATGTTGCCATCTTTCTTCTTGACGAGGACGATAGGGGCAGCCCACGGACTCTGGCTCTCCTGAATGACATTAGTGTCCTTCATCTCCTTGAGCAGACTCTTAACTTGTTGATAGCTGTCAGGGGGAATTGGCCTGTGTTTCTCCTTGATAGGGGGATGGTTCCCTGTATTGATTCGGTGCTGAACTAGATTGGTTTTCCCAAAGTCAAGAGAGTGCTTACTGAAGGCTTCATGGTGCCGCTTAACAACTTTGAGAATACCGTTGAGATATTCGACAGGAGTATTTGCATCGCCTATGTGGAGTTCATTCCACCAGGGAGTAGGGTCCCTGTTAGAGTCTCTCGGGGCAGCACGGATGGTCTTTTCACAGACAACATCTTCAGGGACGAGTTGATGCAGCATGGCCACCGTGATGAACTTGTACAGGTCGGCAGGAGAGTCACCGAGGTTTACCAGGCGCACTGGGACTTGACCATTGGAGACAGTCACAAGGCTCCTTGCAGCTCTCACAAGGGGTTGCCCTTCGATTTCGGTGGAGTCCAGCAGAGCTTCATAGTCGGCATTGTCTAGGCCTGGGCGAACCCGGCACCAGATAAGGGCCTCACTATTAGCTAGGATTGTAATCGGACGGGCGTCCCTAGTGCGGACACAGCAGATTTCTCACCGATGATTGACAAACTTCTGCTCAGCGGTGAGCGATTTGATGGTCTTCTGGACAGCTTGCCTGTAGTGGGGAGAGGCATGAGACAAAGAGGTATGCAGAGCATCTAACAGTTCAGCAAATACATGGCGAATAACATTCATGCCTAGAACAGTAGTACCACTATCCCCCTGAGCTTCAGTAACAATCACACCTTGACGAGGTAAATCCCGGTTACCAGTACAAATGGTAGGCTCCCAGTAGCCTAGTTGTGAGATAGGTCGGCCATTGCTAGCAATTAACTTTAAACTGTATTCTTCAACCGGGCCTAACGCCCTCAGGTCCCAATGTTCCTCGAAAATGTGTCTGGGTATGGTAGTCACTTGGGAACCTGTGTCCACAAGGGCTTCAAGGGGGACATTGTCTATCCAGAGAGTTACATGCGGGCATTGGGAGAGGAACCTGGAGAACCACTGTGATTACTGCGAACCTGGGGTTTGACCTCCTGGGTGTTGGCCCTCGGACCCAGGGGTAGCCCGTTCAACTGAAAGCACTGGGACCGGTAGTGTCCATGTCGCCTACAATAGCTGCAGTAAGGCCGTTCAGGGGTCCTGAGTCTTTGGGGCGGAGGCCTATCAGGACTCGGGTACTCAGGGCAAGAGTCTTGGGACAGGGATGTAGAGGAGGCCCCTTGCAGTCCCCTTATAGCTTGGCAGAGGGAGTCAACCACCTGGGTAAGGAGGTCAGGGCTAACTGGAGAGTTAGCAAATGTAGGCTGTTGTGAGGCTTGAATAGCGGGAACAGGTGTAGCCACAGGTGAGACTGGAGGTACGGGGGTAGTCCCTGCCAGATCTACAGGAGTTGGGCCCGCAATACAGCCAGCACAGGGAGTGTCAATTCCAACCACCCGTAGGGCCAAGGTCTTGAACTGGAGGCGGACCTCCGTGGGTGACTGTACCTCAAATTCCCTGCTCAGGCGGGCCAGGATCTGCTGGACGTCAGATTTTTCAGTATCCGGCCATGACCGTACCTCTTCAGCTGCGGGGCCTTCCAGTTGCCCCAGCAGCAGCTGCACCTGTTGAGTGGGAGAGAGTGAGACAAGTTCGAGAGTACGTGAAATCTTTTCTCTGAAAGCAGCTAGAGTGTGGGGTTCCCCTTGATAGAGGTTGGAAGGCCCAATAAAGAATGGTACTGCGGCAGTAACTATGGGTGCAGGGACAGCAGCAGGGGGCCTCGCTGCGGGAGCGAGGAGATTAGCAGACGATGCGGGCGGGCTGCCCGAGCCATCAGAGTCACTACTGTGAGCCGTGGACATGGTGGTAGAATCAAGGGTACTGCGCCTTTAAGAGGTATACTTGCTGCCGAGGCGCCGGGGCTGCAGGCTGGATCCGGAGGACAGAAGTGCAGCGGGCGTAAGCGGGCCAGTGAGCCGCGGTGATGAGAGGGAAACCACAGTGGATCCAGTGGGCATAGCTATGCGGATGGCTGGGGTTGCGGTGATGGCGGAAGTCGGGCTCAGGGACTTCTGGTGGTGCGACAATAATCTCCTTCCCACCGGCAATGGAGGCTGCGACACAGTAAGGCTGGGAGGTGGGGCTTGAGCAGTGCGCGTGCGGGAAATCCACCAATACACTGGTTAACCCGTTCCTGGACTGCAGCGCGGCGTGAGCAAAGTCTTTCTGGGTGTTATAGTACAGTTTTTGGGGCACTGAAAGTTGGCACAACACAGTCCTATCCTGTTCGGGGACGCCAAAAAATGCAATGCCCAAGCTTCTAGGGGCCTCTCCTCTCTCACGTGACATCCGGCCATTGCATCATCACACCACTAGGCATATATAGAGAAATATATATGAGAAGTAACATACTTGAACACTGGGGGGCGACATAATACCCTTAGGCACTGATAACTGAATATGCATACAAGAAATGAATAGAATAGCAGACCTGAACACTGCAGGGGGTGACACAATACACACAGTTTGCAGTGGACCATAGCTTTCCAGAACAGGAATGGTTATAATAAAGGTGCAGAGATAAAGTTATGGAGAAATAGTCTGTTCTGGGACACTGCATCCCCATCCATCCAACCTTCCTCTCTCTTCCCCTGTGGTTGCTCCGCTTCCCTCTGCTCCTTTCCCCACCAGTTCTGGTCTCCCTCCTCTCTTTGGCGCCCGGTAAGCACACTTCTCCTCCGGGATCGGTGCATCCTGGAACGGCGATCGGCGGCCATGTGGCTAATGGCCGCAATGTGCCCACACCACCTCCAGCCAGCGGTGACGAACTTCCGGTCCACGCCGAAGTCACGTCACCGCCGCACAAGGCCTTCCGGCGCAAGCTGCGATTATTGCAGCGAGCGCTAGCCTAGTAGTTCATGGCAGCAGCTTTGCAGCTCTGGTCTGCAGTCAGCTGAGCAGTAATATCGCCCTGGCCAGCGTTGGGGCACCAGCGAGGGCCAGCCAAAGCGAGTTCCCTCCCCCCGGCCATTGCAGGCTATCTCTTGTCCAGGACCCCAGATAGCCACAGTAACAAGTGGCAATGCAGAAGCACCCGGGAATGTTGGGCAAACCATTGGGGGGGAGGGCATCATGGTGTTCAGGCTGCCATACCTTATGGTCAGCACTGGTTAGGGGGAGTAATGCCGATTTCCTGGGGAGGGCCATAGGGGTCCCTTAATGCAATGCACTCGGTGTCCTTTAACCTTGCCCACCTCCCTGGCCCTCATTCTAAGTTTGCTCAGCACAGGGGCTCCATTGGCCATAGCATTACCCATCTGTTTTGGGTTCCTAGGTTGTGGGTTATGGGGGGGGGAGCTATCAAGCAGTCAGGCCCACAGTACCAGTAAGTCAGCAGGCTACAACGGCAAGTCAGACCTCCCCCATACCAAGATGGCCCAAGCAACAGCAATGTTATGTCTGTGCCGAATAGATGCTGGCCCCCTTCTGCTTGTCATTTCAGAACCAAAGGATCCGGAGAAGGCGCACCAGGAGTTACGACTGCAGCCCAGATGGAGACAGCCACAGAGAAGTCGGTGATGGAACAGAAGGAGATTGAACTGGGTGAGTCGTCCTCTGATTCTTTGGATGAGGAGGAGTCAGACGGGGAAGAAGGAGGCATGCTGAGGGTCTTTAGGAAGTGTGTGAAGATACTGAAGCATAAGAAGCGGGGGGAGAAGGGCAGTGGGGGGGCTACTAAGGGTTTGACTGTACTTAGCAGGGCATTGGGGGTAGGGGAAACTTACGCATGTAGTCTGTCCCCCACATATTCTCACCTGACTCGTAACATCTTAAGAAAGATACGGGATGGGAAGTTTGTGGATAATTTTTACTTGCCCAGGGAGGCGGTCGCAGAGAAGGAGGAAAAGAAAGGGGCAGGAACAGAAGAGGGGGTTTATTCTGGGTTGGGTAAAGGGGTTTGTGGTCTATGCAAGCGTATGGGCAGAGCAGAAAGCAGAGATATGTGGTGACATATGAGTACATGGACTTGATCATTGATGCCTTTTCTTTTTATTGGGGGGGGGGGGGGGGGTTCAGCGTACGATAAAGCCTTTAGGAAGAAGATGGTGGGAATAGTATATCAAGTCTTGGGCAGAAAGACTTGGACTTGTGGTCAGGGCTAATTGTAAGGGAGAAGGCAGTGGCTTTGGGGGTGGCGGGCATAGCAGCTTTATAAACAAGGGGGAGGTGGTTTGCTGGGCATATAATAAGGGCCTGTAATAGGGGCTTTGCTTGTAAGTTTCGGCATAGCTGCAACAACTGTGGGTCTAACCATCCGAAAGCAGACTGTTTAAAAAAAGGGCGTGTTTAGCAATAGTGGACATGGGGTTCTGTCAGGCCCGGACTGGTAATCTGGCAAGCCGGGCAAATGCCCGCTGGGCTGGCCAAATTTCCAGTCCGTGGGCCAGCCGCTGTATAATAAAAAAAAAAAACATTATTTAAAAAAAAAAATTACCACCGCGGCCCATTTCTCTCTTCCCAGCCCACCCCGGTCACCGCAGCCTGCACAGCCCGCCCCGATCACCGCAGCCTGCACAGCCCGCCCCGGTCACCGCAGCCTGCACAGCCCGACCCGGTCACCGCAGCCTGCACAGCCCGCCCAGGTCACCGCAGCCCGCTCGGCCCGCCCCGGTCACCGCAGCCTGCACAGCCCGCCCCGGTCACCGCAGCCTGCACAGCCCGCCCAGGTCACCGCAGCCCGCTCGGCCCGCCCCGGTCACCACAACCTGCACAGCCTGCCCCGGTCACCGCAGCCCGCTCGGCCCGCCCCTGCTCCTGACGTGCTCCTCCAATCCAATCAACTCGGAGCAGGAGCGTGGGGCCACTGCGGCCAGCCGTGGAGCACGTGTTGCATGTGCACCACAGCCGGCCGCAGCGGCCCTACGCTGCTCCACGTTGATTGGATTAGAGGAGCACGTCAGGAGCGAGCAGGTGCGGGCTGCGGTGACCGGAGCACAGCCAGCTATCAGGATATATCGCCTGTGCAGCAATCTGGCTGCACTAGGACCCAGGGCGGTGGGGGCCATCAGGCTTGGACTCCAAGGCTGATAACATCTCCTCCCTGTGCACACAGCAGCGGCAGCTCTCCTCCCCCGACCCGTCCAGGACACAGAGAAAGAGAGAGACCGTGGTGTAAGTCCTGCTCTCTTATTTCATTAGGGCTGAGCTGGAGGGGTGGGGGTCACTAGACGGCAGTGTCAGTGTCTGGATGTGTGTGTGTAGGAGGAGGAGGGGGTGTCACTGTGGGATACAGCAGGACAGTGTCAGAATATGTATGTATGTATGTGCGATGCCCTGGCCCCTAGGGGCCACTCCGCTATACAGATGTTGTGAGGGTGCAGGAATCGGGGCAGCTGTAGGAAGTAGTGGTCACGGTTTAGGCACGAGGGTGATACAGCTGGAAACCGGGCTCCTGACCATGCGGGAATACTGGGCATGCGATTCTTCGTTGTCCTTAGTCAGGGCACCAATGATCACACCAATGCCAAGGTTCAGAAACAACGGTAGTTGTGTATTTATTGTAACGGTGGTAACTAGTAGTAACAGTCTCTCCGGATGCAACCGGGAATAAGGCAATCTTGAATAAAGCAGAGTAATGGGTGACGCTGCAATAGGCTGTGAGATTAGCGTGCTGAATAATGGGAGTAGTAGTGAAACTGAAGTTGAGATGCTGGGTGGAATGAGACTTGAATTGAATACTTGCTGTTGATGATTTGAGAAGATGATGATGAGAGGAACTGAAGAATGACTGAAGAATCGACACCCAGATGAGAATCTTGAGACTTGAGACAGGAACACAGCCAGTGGACTGGAGCAGCAGAGCACACGCAGGTCTCTCTCTTTGGCAGGGAGAGAGAGGACTAACAGACAACCTATCCCCTTGATGGTAGGGAATAGACTGAGGTAGCACAGGAAGTCACATGGTAACCCCAGCGTGACATCCAGCCATTGCATCATCACACCATTAGGCATATACAGAGGAATATACATGAGGAGTACCATCCTTGAACACTAGGAGGCGACATAATACCTTTTGACACTGATACCTGAATTCACATGCAATAAATGACTGAAATGGCAGACTTAAATACTGAGAAGGGGGACACAATACACGCAGTTTGCAGTGGACCATAGCTTTCCAGAACAGAACTAGTTATGATAAAAATATGAGCATGAGAAGGGCTGTTCTGGGACACTGCATATGTATGTGTATGTGAGGGGGGGGGGGTCACTGTGGGATACAGCAGGACAGTGTCAGAATATGTATGTATGTATGTATGTATGTATGTGTATGTGAGGGGGGGGGGTCACTGTGGGATAGATAGATAGATAGATAGATAGCCAAAAAGTAGTAGCGCTCCCAAGTAAAATGAAAAAAAAGGTAATTCATTCAGCTCATGAAAAAAACCCAGCAGCCACCTTTCAGTTCAGTCCAAGTGAACCATTTTAAAATCAGTGAACACATACCCAGTGGGCTGGGTTTTTATATGTATCAAACCACACGTGATAACAACAGTGATTACATAATTATGTTAAATATAAATCATCAATAGAAAACAGTGACAGTGTAACAAATATAATGAGGAACACAATTCCATATAAACAACGTGTACATGCTAATGTAATCATGTGGAAACATATTAAAGTGCAAAATACATAAAAAGTAAGTATTATTAGTAACTAGATCAACCTCTGAACACATGATAGATCATGCTGCCCAGCGAATGGACGTCTCCACAGGCTCGGTCCT
The DNA here is from genome assembly GCF_027789765.1 of Dendropsophus ebraccatus. Classification (NCBI taxonomy): domain Eukaryota; kingdom Metazoa; phylum Chordata; class Amphibia; order Anura; family Hylidae; genus Dendropsophus; species Dendropsophus ebraccatus. The sequence continues at coordinate 61,086,969 of NC_091467.1, read as the reverse complement.
GCCTTTCACACTAAGGGTGTTATTACACAGGGCGATGGGGGCCCGATAATAACAGTAAACGAGCGCCAATCTGCTCCTCTTGCGGTCTTCTTCTCCCCAGGTCCCACGCGCTCCAGCTTTAGAGCCGCTCAGCCAATCACTGGCTGCGGTGGTCCTGGCCAGTGACCGGCCGGTCAGCTCAGACAGGCTGCTCTGAAGCTGGAGCGCATGGGACCCGGGGAGAAGAAGACCACAGGAGCAGCCCTGCAGCCTGTGGTAATGTAAATCAGCCACCGGCCGTGCACCGCTATTACATGTAGCGGTGCGTGGTTGGCGCCCAACAATTATAGGTTCAAACCTATATCAACGATCAGCCGATGATCGTTGTCATCAGCTGATCGCTGTATTTATTACACAGAACAATAATCGGCCAAATAGGGCCGATTCAGTCGATTATCGTTCCGTGTAATAGTACCCTTACATTGCTGGTTTCCTTCCTTGATGATCTGTACTGCTTTGTTTGTTTTTCCTCATCCATTGGCTGGTGAGCATGATCTATCATGATATACGGGCGACAATATCTGGGTTCTGTCCTTTCGGGTTGGAGGAAAAGGGGGCAACACCAGTGAGGGTGGACATGTTAAGGGACTAGCTCCGGCTGTTCCCGGATAGAGAAAAGGTGGAGTTGCTGGAAGGTTTTTAGAGGGGTTTAAGTTGCCAGTGTCTGGGGTTGTGTTGGGATCTTGGACAATTAGGAACCTAAAATCAGCTAGAGAGCACCCCGAGATATTGCTTGAAAAATTGGAGAAGGAGGTGGGGTTGGGCAGGATGGCTGGTGCTTTTTGTGCAACCCCCATTTAAAGATTTAGTCTTGTCTCCATTAGGGGTAGTCCCAAAAAAGGAGGAAGAGAAATTTTAAATAATCTAGCATCTGTCGTACCCGGAGGGGGGGGGGTCAGTTAATGACAAGGACCTGTTTGAGGAGGCCGTCCACTTAGTAAGGGGCGTGAGGAGGGGTGCACTGATGGCAAAGGTGGACATAGTCAGTTATGAACTAAACACCTATAAGACCCATCCGATATACAAATGATAAAAAATATCAAATGAATTGGTACAAAAGAACTTTATTGAGAAATATCGCAACAACAAATAAGGACAAGAAAGAAAAATTAAATATAAAAACAAACAAAGACCTGGGAGGTGGGAGACCAAGCATGAGGGGAGGTATATGTTTACAAAATAAAGTGCAAGTGCATATATGCAGTACTCATAAGTTTTCAGTATGCAGCCTGGTTATAAGCATATTATAAAGTGCAAGTGCTCAAACATGACCAAAAACACAAGCTGCATAGCTAAATCTAGCAAGGTATAGGCAGGTGCACATAAACAACATTACCCAGGGATATGATTCCCAGCCCCTCAGGACTCCCACCTCACACTCCTCCAACGTCGTTTCGCTATTCGCTTCTTCAGGGAGTCAATAGTCAGTTATGAGATTGCTCCCTCTACATCTTAGTAGTTTCAAGTACACTGGTTGTGGTTTCAAGGGGCGGTATTATGTTGACAAGTGTTTACAAGTGGGTTGTGCCATATCTTGTGCACGATTTGAGACTTTCATTTTGTTCCGACATTGGCGCTTGGTGGAGTTGACTGGATGGAGTCCAGTGGCATTACTATTTAAATGACTTTCTCTTCATTGGGCCACAGGGGTTAGAGATCGGTAGAGGGGTTATGAGGGACTTTGCTGGGTTCCTAGAAGGGTTTGGGGTTCCAGTGGCACATAAGAAAACGGTTGAGCCTACAATGACACTGTGGTACCTGGGGATCGAGATGGATTCGGAGGCTGGGGTTTGTAGACTTTCAAAGGAGAAAGTGGTGACTCTTAGGGCATTAGAACAGAAGGTGCATGGGAGTGAAAAAAGTGACACTTAGGGAAATGCAGTCTTCCCTAAATTTCGCTTGCCTGGTGATTTCTATGGGAAGGATGTTTATTAGATGTCTGGAGAAGAGCACGGTGGTGGTCAAAAAATCGTACCACAAGATCAGAATTAAAAGGGAGTTAAGAGAGGATCTTGCTGTGTGGGACACATTTTTATGGGGTTTAATAGAGTTGCGGTTTGGGTAGGGAACCAGCATCCAATCAGAAATTGAGTTTGTTCACTGATGCGGCTGGGTGTTATGGCTTTGGGCGTATTTTGGGGGTACGTTTTGTGCGGGTAAATGGCCGGTTAGTTGGGAAACCAGGGAATTGTTAAAGATTTTGACGTGGTTGGAGTTGTTCCCTATAGTAGAGGCAGTGGAGCCATGGGGGCAGGAGCTGAGAGATAAAGGGGCAATCTTTTGGTCAGATAAAATGTGTTAATAGCATCAATAGCCTGTCAAGTAGTTCAGAGCCTGTTATACGATTATTGAGACATCTGGTTCTGAGGTTTTTGCAGCGGTAAAACTGAAAACTGTATGGGATGGAGGACCCTGGCAGATCTTTTGCAATAAGGAGAGTGCTTAAGGGGTGGGCTAGGGTAGAAGGGGCTAGAAAGGACAGGAGGGAGCTCATTGACTCTGTCGACTTTCAAGGATCTTGGCAGTATTAGGGGAAGTGTGCAGGGATGGTTATGAAGAGGTCTTATGGGAAGCAGCGTTTATATTGGCTTTTTCCGGAGCATTCAGGGTGGAAGAATTGGGGCAGTCCGGCCTTGGATGGGACGAAGTTAAGGTGTCAGGGGATAGTGTGGTGTGTTTCATTGCCCGTTCTAAAACCAATCAGAAGGGTAGGGGAGCATGGGTGTCACTATAGAAGACTGGGGATCAGTTATGTCCCGTACGGGCGGTAGGCAGATATATGGAGATAAGGGGTAAAAGGGTTTTGGCCCCTTTCGTGCATAAAAACAGGAGTGCACTGTCCCGGTTCCAGTTTTGTGCAGTATTGAAGAAATTCAAGTGCGACGGCCTCAATCCTGCAAGTTACGGGTCTCATTCTTTTCGGTTGGGGCAGCTTCGGATGCGGCTGCGAAAGGTTTGGAGGATGGTCAGATAAAAAAGATAGGCAGATGGAAGTCTAAAGCATTCAAAACTTATGTGCATAAGGTTTCACAATGATGGTGTGCTGTCACTGTTTCTGTTTCATTTTCCTAGGAAAAAAGGTGGTGTGGATTGTTGGGCACTCATGCGGCAAGACTGGCTGGAAGGCGTCCATACGGTCTACAGCTTGGTCTGCTGGCAGAGAAAGTTGCGGTCAAGTGGTTTGGCAGGAAAGGCCTGTGCGAGTGGCCTGCACCAGCTCATAAGTGAAGTCTCCTGGAGGCATGGGGCCCTGGGATGTCATTGTGGTACACGGTCATTGAGGCAACGACCTGGGCACACGGAAGTCGTTGCTGCTGGTGGCTGGCATGGAAGTGGAGATCAAAGGTTGGCTGGCAAGGTGGCCAGTGGTTACGGTGGTGTGGTCCTCCATTGTTCAGAGGAGGAAATGGAGGCACACTGTGTCTTGGAGGGCAGTTGAGAGCCCATATAAAGGTAAACAAGAAGATGAAGCATTGGTTGGTGGTCTAGGAGGTACCACCATTGGGTATGATGATCTACTGGATCACAAGTGCATGGGCATGTGAAGGCATGCAGGTGAACATCTTCTTGGACATTGGCTTTGGCAATTTTAACAATTTGTTGCAGGAATCCCTGGAGCAGCGGTTAATGGTAAGTAAGGTTTGGCGGCGGAAAAGTAGGGCTGGTGCGGGGGGGCCCCTACTTTTTGTGGCGGAAATCACGATCCTTTCAGCCCAGGTTTGCACTTTAGGTTAGGGGCCTCATTGACAGGGACAGTTCTCCTATACGGGAGTGCTGCTGCCAATGGGGGAGGGGAGGGGAGGTCTGGTCCGGGCTACCCTCAGTAAATGGTCGCTTTTATAAATGGTCGCTTTTAGTTTCCTGGCTGAAAGGGCGTGATTTGTGTCGGGCCTCCCTGTTTATGTTTACAATGTTAAATAAAGTGCAGCGTATGCTGCAATTTCCGATAAACATGTGTTTATTGTGTTTTTTTGGGGGGTATGGGTCTATGGGAGTGGGGTTAGCAGGTTCCTCCCTTAAGTGTGACGAGTTGGGGATAAAGGGGCCTCCCAGCGAGGAGCCATAAGGGGGGTCTCTGCGACCACGACAGGGTTAGTGGGGTTTTGTTAGTTGGAAGTGCGAGCGTAATGGTGGCAGTAGTTTGGTTAGGTTACAGGTAAGCTAAGAAACTAAGATGGCCCCCGATAGAGGGTGGGGGAGGGGGGAACAGGTATGGCCTTTGTGTAGAGACAAAGGGGTCATTAGTATGTAGAGGGGGGAGGTAGTGAGCTGAGCTAGGTGGTAAAGGGGGCGGGGTTGGAGAGTATAAAAGGACAGGTAACCGGACCAGGGGGACACAGCACTTTTCAAGATCCCACCCTCCCACCCTTGTTATATATTGAATGGATTGTATTTATCTGTATGTTTGGTTGTATTGACTTTGCTATTGTGAGGCGCAAATCACGATTCTTTCAGCCCAGGTTTGCACTTTAGTTTAGGGGCCTCATTGACAGGGACAGTTTTCCAATACGGGAGCGCTGCTGCCAATGGGGGAGGGAAGGTCTGGTCCGGGCTACCCTCAGTAAATGGTCGCTTTTATAAATGGTCGCTTTTAGTTTCCTGGCTGAAAGGGCGTGATTTGTGTCGGGCCTCCCCATTTATGTTTACAATGTTAAATAAAGTGCAGCGTATGCTGCAATTTCTGCTAAATATGTGTTTATTGTGGTATTTGGGGGGTATGGGTCTATGGGAGTGGGGTTAGCAGGTTCCCCCCTTATAAGAGCAGATACTGAGGATTACACCCAGTATACAGGACAGGAGAAGTAGTACTGTGCACTGTCCATATATACAGAGTAAGAGCAGATACTGAGGATTAGATCCAGTATACAGGACATGGTGGGGGCTGGATTCGGGTGTCCCTTCCTTCAAACACTCTAAGGGTACGTGCACACTGCGGAATGGCGCACATCTCCGCACGTTTCATAGACTCTATTCTATGCACGGGCGGATTCCGCTCTCCATCCAACGTGTTCATTCTTTGGATGGACGATGGAATCCGCCCGTGCATAGAATGGAAAATATGACATTGGCGGAGAGGCACACACCTGCCCGCATCAGTCCGCCAGCGGGTGCCAGCTGCGGAATGCACAAAGGGTTATCCTTCGCCATTCTGCAGTGTGCACCTACCCTAAATCTGTAAGTGTACCCAGAGGTACTCTCACAGAGTTTGTAGAATTTCACGCCATACCGTGATCTCTTATTGAGAAGGTACTGGAGGAAAAGACATGTCTGGGGGGCAGCGTACACTACGCTACCCCCCAGACACGTCACTGGATGATGAGGATGAATGGAGGAAAAAAGGATCCCCCCCCCATTCATCCTCACTGGCTGTTTCGGTGTCGGAGGCAATAAACGCGTATACGTCCGACACCAAAAACACCCTGGGGGAGATGTCCTCTCTCCCCTCTACTCTTCGCCCTCGGAATTGAACCCCTTGCAATTATGGTTAGGTCGGATCATCTTATAGAAGGGTTTGGGGCGAGGGGTGGAGGGGACAGGATATCCCTGTATGCTGATGATCTTTTGTTTTTTTTTAAAAACCCTCTTGTAGCAGTCCCTAGAGTTATAGAACTAGTGGAAGAAATGGGGTCATTCTCAGGATTATTGATAAACTGGCCCAAGTCCACTTTGATGACCTTAGGTAATAAACAGGAGATATTTTTTCCATTATTATCTAACTTGGAAGATGGGGCTAGTTTTAGGTATCTGGGGATCCAGGTTTCAAGGGACTTGGTCCAGTTTAATAAGCTAAATATAGAGCCCACCATTAATATAATGGAGAAAAAAGTGAGTATATGGGGAAGATTGATGATCTCTAAAGCAGATAAAATTGTTCTAATTAAGACAGTTCTGTTACCAAAACTCCTGTATGTATTTGGGGCTACCCCCATAGTGTTAGAGAAAAAATATTTTAAAAGAATAAAAGTGATGTTGAATGCATTAATATGGGGACGGAAAAGAGTAAGAATAAAGCTAGAGAATTTATATATCCCAATGACAAGAGGTGAACTGGGAGTCCCAGATATGGAAAGATATTATGCTTCTCAAATATATTGGTTGGCTAGGTGGAGGCAGGAAAGTTTTTTTTGTATTTGAGTAAAAGCATCAGCAATGGAACCTGGGACATTTTTCAAATACTGGAAACAGGAGTTTTGGGGAACATAGCTTGGAAAAAATTGGTAATGGTAAAGACCTTAGTCAGAACATGAGACTGGCTGAAAAAAGCACTAAATAATCAGGGAACAATGGAGTTTGCCCCACTGTGGTTAAATGATGAGTTAGGGGAAATTAGGAAATTGGGAGTAGTTAAAGTATTGGAGGAGGTGGGGGTGAAAACAGTTAGAGACATAATGGACGGAAATTACATCAAAAGTTGGGATACTCTAAAAATAGAATATAGGATAGAGGAAAGACATTGGTTCTCTTATGTTAGATGTAGAAAAGCGTTAGTTGTAAGTCAGAATAATAGTAAGCTGCAAGTATGTAGCCCCAGCCCACTAGTGGAAAAACTAAGGGGCGGGACAATTAAAAAGAAAGAGATTACAACAATATACTCGCACCTTATAAAGGAACAACAGATTGGGATAAAAAGTAAGGAAAAATGGGAGGGAGTAATTGGGGAACTAGATGAGAGCAGGTGGGAGAAAGTGCTGAAGAGTATTAAGGAAGTCTCAAGTGTGGGTAATCATAGAATTATTCAATTTAATATAGTACATCAATTATATTACACCCCAATGTTCCTTTGTAGAATAGGGAAGCGAAAGGATGGAAAGTGTCCAAGATGTGGTTGTGGGGAGGCGGATTTTGCACATATGCTTTGGACATGCAGCGTCTTGCAAGAGTACTGGGGGAGAGTGCACGAAAAAATTGAAGGGAAGAGTAAGGTGAAATTTGAGCTGAACCCGGTCACTGCTTTGTTGGGAGACACCACTAACATCATTGCGAGAAAAAGGAGTAAGAAAACTGTACAAAAAATGCTTTTCTATGCTAGATTTATTATAGTTAAACAATGGATGGCTCCGGGGACTCCAAGTTGTGAAAAATGGGAAAGATGTTATGAAATGTATGAGGGAGTAGGGAATTAGAGGGAGGGGGCGAGGCGAGTTTTTCTTTTTTTTTTTTGGGTCAGACCAGGGGGGTGGGGGGGGAGGGGTAATTTGGGGTATTTATTTGTACGGTGGTTAATTTGTATTATGTGCTTGTATATGTAAAATTGTTATGTCACTTTTGTATGGGAAAATATTGAAAAATAAATAAAAAGATATGAATGAGAAAAACACCCTGGGGGCCATTTTTATACGGGGATTGGTATATGGGGTATGTAGTGGTGTAGTGTAAAACTTTATTCAATGTAGTGTAGTGTAATGTAGTGTTTTTACGTTTTATTTTAACAGTAAAAAAAACCTACGCCAAAAAAGGTGTTGCTGATCAATGCCGCATTTATGTGCGGCACTTATCAGCAGGCCGTGGCAGTAGGATTTAAAAAAGGAGGAGTTTCTGATCAGCTGCGCACTTACGTGCAATGCAGATCAGCGCTCAGAGGCGGTAGGGTGCGGAAAATTGAAACAAAAAACATTTACTACATGCCTAACATCCTATAGCTACTGATAAGTGTATTATATAAACGTATCAGCCACTAGGGGTCGTTAAGGAGTTAAGGTGTGTTTTATTTGATTAAAACAAAAAAAAAAAAGTTATATGGGACTAGCCGAGTGTAATATGTTTTATTTATTTATTATTTTTTATTATTTTTTTATTTATTTTTAGGGTTAACAGTTTTGTGATGATTATAGCAAACTAGCTCATGACTTTATATATTGTCTTATCTCTAGTAAAGCCAAACACATATCCATGGCTCCAGCCTGCGCGCCTTATGCCCCACAATAAATATTTTTTTTGCTAAGTGCATTGAATCCAGCATCTCTGTTGCCTCTTGATGTGGATTCAAATGTGGGAGGGGATAGAGGTGAATGCGAGTAGCCCATTTAGATTTTTTTTTTTATTATTTTAAACACTGTATAAACTTTTTCTTTTTGAATAAAGATGTTTTTGTTACTTATTGTGTTTGATATTTTAAATCTGAAGGATAAAAATGTAATTGAAAGCCCAAATATTAATGAAAGTTTAAAAGTTTTCATTGTAGATTATCCCAGACTTTTCAAAGATGGATAACACAAGACGCAAGGATATATGGTGACCGCCATGCAGCGTGACGTCCCACTGCAGAAACCGCTCCTGCCATAAGCTGGAGGTGAGCACAATCACTGAGACATGTAAGATGGTTGAAGGTAACTGTGCAGATGTCTATATGAAGCCCACCATTATGGGTTAATTGGCAAATTAGAGATGTTTGGTCCCTGGGCTTATCAATAAAAAAAAAACCTGTTCAAAGAAGAAAAGCTGCCATAGAGCAGCTGGCGCAACGTTCAGGTTCACACAGTCAACTCCAGAGACGGATGATGGATGAAGCTGCCGATACTGTTGTTTCTGTGCTCTTCCTGAGGTAACCGTACATAGTGTACAAGGGAATAGGGAAATGTTTCCGGTCTCTTCCTGAGGTAACCGTACATAGTGTACAAGGGAATGGGGAAATGTTTCTGGTCTCTTTCTGAGGTAACCGTACATAGTGTACAAGGGAATGGGGAAATGTTTCCGGTCTCTTCCTGAGGTAACCGTACATAGTGTACAGGTGGATGGGGAAATGTTTCCGGTCTCTTCCTGAGGTAACCGTACATAGTGTACAAGGGAATGGGGAAATGTTTCCGGCAGGGGCTGGCTGGCAGATTTTAGCCTGGGGGGCAAGCACACGGCACTGGCCCTTGACTGGCAGGCTAGCGGCCCATCCACCACCCTGGCCCTTACCTGGTATTACCCTCCCCAAATAAGTGCGGGAAAGGAAGATTACACATGCGCCACAGAATTATAGTATTGTGGCCAGTGTTCCCAGCCACGAAAAGCCCTTGTGATATACATCTATTGGATTAAAGGGAACCTAGCTCCAGGTGCACAGCATAGTACCTTAGGGTGCCTTTAAACAGAGAGATTTATCTGACCGATGTTTGAAGCCAAAGCCAGGAACAGACTATAAGCAGAGAACAGGTAATAAAGGAAAAACTGAGATTTCTCCTCTTTTCAACTCCATTCCTGGCTTTGGCTTCAAAAATCTGTCAGCTAAATCTGTCTGTGTGAATGCACCCTTAAGGTACCATGCTGTGTACCCGGTGACCCTGTTATCAGTGCTGTAATGCCCTTTTGGTTCTCTTATCATGTTAAAACCATCAGCCCTGAATCTCTGCAGCACCAGCTGTTATCAGAGGATGTACTACAACACCCAGCATATCCTGAGGGCTGCAGACTGTAAGTAAATGCTGGGAGTTGTAGTGTTTGCAGCTGTTGTACTTGGAGGATTCCTGGTGTATTGTATACTGGAGGCTTTGTGAGAGATCAGTATACAGAGTTCTGTGGGGGATCAGTATGTGGATGTGACCCCAGAACAGAACTAATAGAGGATAGAAGAAATATACCGTTACTGACCAAATCCAATACACCAGTATATAAGAAACATATATTGTCACTGTGACCACAACCATTACCACCCCATACTAACTAATACCACCACACCATAACTGAGATCCAGTATAACAAGACCAATAATACCAGTATAAAAGAAACAAATATCACAACCCCTTCACCACCACCGCCATTACTAACTAACATCCACTGTACAAATACCAGGATCATCCCCATAGAAGGTTCTCATTATTAAAATGTGTCTGCTGGTTGTGATCTCATGTGTAATCAAAGATACATAATGAACTGCTAGATAGCTATTTCCTACTGGATATCTATCTATCTATCTATCTATCTATCTATCTATCTATCTATCTATCTCCTATCTATCTATCTATCTATCTCCTATCTATCTATCTATCTATCTATCTATCTATCTATCTATCTATCTCCTATCTATCTATCTATCTATCTATCTATCTATCTATCTATCTATCTCCTATGTATCTATCTCCTATCTATCTATCTATCTCCTATCCATCTATCTATCTATCTCCTATCCATCTATCTTTCTATCTCCTATCTATCTATCCATCTATCTATCTATCTCCTATCTATCTATCTATCTATCTATCTATCTCCTATCTATCTATCTATCTATCTATCTATCTATCTATCTATCCATTATCTATCTATCTATCTATCTATCTATCTCCTACCTATCTATCTCCTATCTATCTATCTATCTATCTATCTATCTATCTATCTATCTCCTATCTATCTCCTATCTATCTCCTATCTATCTCCTATCTATCTCCTATCTATCTCCTATCTATCTATCTATCTATCTATCTATCTATCTATCTATCTATCTATCTATCTCCTATCTATCTCCGGTATAAGAACACTGACAATAGAACACATTTGTCAAACTCCGTCCCTCCAGTTGTTACAACACTACAAATCCCATCATGACTGGACAGATAAACCATGACGGGAATTGTAGTTTTGCAACATCTGGAGGGACATAGTTTGACACCCCTGATAAGTTATAAGACCTTATAAGTTATTATAGTGCAGTTACATTCAGTGACTCACAGTAGGCGTCTTCTCTGCATGAAGAGACGTCCACTTTTCCTTTTCTTCTCCATCCGGCTCCGGCCATCATGAAGGCTTCCCTGGCCATGACTCCTCTCCACGGGATCTGTCAGACAGACATTTTAGGCTTCTTGCTCCAGCAACATCCTCATCAATACATCCCTCCATATAGAATAGCCCCCCGCTGCACATCTCTCCATATAGAATAGCCCCCCCCCCCCCCGCTGCACATCTCTCCATAAAGAAAAGCCCACCTGTGCATCCCCCATATAGGATAGCCCCCCCCTGTGCATCCCCCCATTTAGAATAGCCCCCCCCCTGTGCATCTCCCCATATAGAATAGCCCCCCGTGCATCCCCCCATATAGAATAGCCCCCTTGTGCAACCCCCCTCGTAGAATAGCCCCCTGTGCATCCCCCCTCATAGCATAGCCCCCTGTGCATCCCCCTTCATAGAATAGCCCCCCTGTGCGTTCTCCTTTATAGAATAGCTCCCCCTGTGCATCCCCCTTATAGAATAGCTCCCCCTGTGCATCCCCCCCTCATAGAATAGCCCCCTGTGCATCCCCCCTCATAGAATAGCCCCCCTGTGCATCCCCCCCAATATAGAAAAGCCCCCCTGTGCATCCTCCCATATAGAATAGCCCCCTGTGCACCCCCTCATAGAATAGCCCCCTGTGCATCCCCCTCATAGAATAGCTCCCCCTGTGCATCCCCCTCATAGAATAGCCCCCATGCACCCCCCTATATAGAATAGCCCCCATGCACCCCCACATATAGAATAGCCCCCCTGTGCATCCCCCTTCATAGAATAGCCCCCCTGTGCATTCTCCTTTATAGAATAGCCCCCCCTGTGCATCCCCCCTTATAGAATAGCTCCCCCTGTGCATTCTCCCTTATAGAATAGCTCCCCCTGTGCATCCCCCCCTCATAGAATAGCTCCCCCTGTGCATCCCCCCTCATAGAATAGCCCCCTGTGCATCCCCCCCTCGTAGAATAGCCCCCTGTGCATCCCCCTTCATAGAATAGCCCCCTGTGCATCCCCCCCTCATAGAATAGCTCCCCCTGTGCATCCCCCCCCTCATAGAATAGCCCCCTGTGCATCCCCCCTCATAGAATAGCCCCCTGTGCATCCCCCTTCATAGAATAGCCCCCCTGTAAATCCCCCCCTCATAGAATAGCCCCCCTGTGCACCCCCTCTTATAGAATAGCTCCCCCTGTGCATCCCCCCCTAATAGAATACCCCCCCTGTGCATTCTCCTTTATAGAATAGCCCCCCTGTGCATCCCCCCCTCATAGAATAGCCCCCTGTGCATCCCCCTAATAGAATATCCCCCTGTGCATCCCCCCTCAGAATAGCCCCCCATATAGAATAGCCTCCTTGTCCATCCCCCCTCATAGAATAGCCCCCCTGTGCATCCCCCCTCATAGAATAGCCCCCCTGTGCACCCCCCCTTATAGAATAGCTCCCCCTGTGCATCCCCCCCTCATAGAATAGCCCCCTGTGCATCCCCCCCTAATAGAATAGCCCCCCTGTGCATCCCCCCTCATAGAATAGCCCCCCTGTGCAACCCCCCTTATAGAATAGCTCCCCCTGTGCATCCCCCCCTCATAGAATAGCCCCCTGTGCATCCCCCCCTAATAGAATAGCCCCCCTGTGCATCCCCCCTCATAGAATAGCCCCCCTGTGCACCCCCCCTTATAGAATAGCCCCCCTGTGCACCCCCCCCTTATAGAATAGCCTCCTTGTCCATCCCCCCTCATAGAATAGCCCCCTGTGCACCCACCTTCATAGAATACCCCCCTGTGCATCCCCCCAATATAGAATAGCCCCCTGTGCACCCCCCTTCATAGAATAGCCCCCCTGTGCATCCCCCCAATATAGAATACCCCCCCCCCCCGGTGTGGCCACATGTTAATGGGCTTAAAAAAAAAGAAAAACAACTCACCTCTCCTCGGGCCGGATCTTCAGTGTGCAGCAGCTTCTCCCTGCTGCTGCTGCAGCGCGGCGGCTCCTCTCCTCTCCCTTTCCTATCAGGTCCTCAGCGGTGCGCGTCAGGGAAGTGACGTCACCACTGGGGACCTGATGTAGGTGCCTGCAGACGTGCCTGCGTACAGCACGTCTGCGGCTCCTGGGGGATCAGGCGGCCCGGAAGAGACTGAGGGAATAGCGCGGCGGCCGGCCGCGCTATTCTTTCAGTCTCAACTACTGCAGAGAGTCGGCCGCGGGTCGCGGCCCACTCATTGGTGGGGAAGACCGGCCCGGGGGGCACATGCCCTCCTGCCCCCCGGCCCAGCCCGCCCCTGGTTTCCGGTCTCTTCCTGAGGTAACCGTACATAGTGTACAGGTGGATGGGGAAATGTTTCCGGTCTCTTCCTGAGGTAACCGTACATAGTGTACAAGGGAATGGGGAAATGTTTCCGGTCTCTTCCTGAGGTAACCGTACATAGTGTACAAGGGAATGGGGAAATGTTTCCGGTCTCTTCCTGAGGTAACCGTACATAGTGTACAGGTGGGTGGGGAAATGTTTCCGGTCTCTTCCTGAGGTAACCGTACACGGAAATGCAGCCCCCAATACCCCCCCTGAAATAAGACTAACAAGCACTTGGAATATAAAGGCCGTGGCACTTTAATAAGGGTAAGCAAATACACTGTTAAGCACCAATATCATAAATAATCAAATAATTTAATCAATAAATAAATCAATAAATAACCGAGCCATAGCTTAACAGAAGGACATGCCCGCCCTGAGAGCAGGGCGACAATACCCCCTCTATCAAAGTGCCACAACAAAGTCCTTGAACATAAGGGAGGGCGGGTGGGAGCAGCTTCTTCTGTACAGCTACTCTGACTGACACAGCTGAGAGCCGGCTCCCCTATAAATACCATTCCAAATCTCCCGCTCTCAGCCAGCTGACCAATCCAAACAGAGGGCACCTTTCTATTTTTAGCTCACTGTATTCCCACACAGCTGTAATCACCAATCACAACGCTGACTGTTGCTAAGCAGAATCTCCAAGGCTTGTGTTACCTGTAGGAATAGAAAGAAGGGGGGGGGGGAGAGAACAACTACCACATACATGTAAAACCAAACTTGTACTAAAAAGGGGGGTGGGGGCGCAATCCCGTGTGTCCCCCTTTTATAAAGGGGGGCCCTTTACATAGTGTACAAGGGAATGGGGAAATGTTTCCGGTCTCTTCCTGAGGTAACCGTACATAGTGTACAAGGGAATGGGGAAATGTTTCCGGTCTCTTCCTGAGGTAACCGTACATAGTGTACAGGTGGATGGGGAAATGTTTCCGGTCTCTTCCTGAGGTAACCGTACATAGTGTACAAGGGAATGGGGAAATGTTTCCGGTCTCTTCCTGAGGTAACCGTACATAGTGTACAGGTGGATGGGGAAATGTTTCCGGTCTCTTCCTGAGGTAACCGTTCATAGTGTACAAGGGAATGGGGAAATGTTTCCGGCCTCTTCCTGAGGTAACCGTACATAGTGTACAGGTGGATGGGGAAATGTTTCCGGTCTCTTCCTGAGGTAACCGTACATAGTGTACAAGGGAATGGGGAAATGTTTCCGGTCTCTTCCTGAGGTAACCGTACATAGTGTACAAGGGAATGGGGAAATGTTTCCGGTCTCTTCCTGAGGTAACCGTACATAGTGTACAAGGGAATGGGGAAATGTTTCCGGTCTCTTCCTGAGGTAACCGTACATAGTGTACAGGTGGATGGGGAAATGTTTCCGGTCTCTTCCTGAGGTAACCGTACATAGTGTACAAGGGAATGGGGAAATGTTTCCGGTCTCTTCCTGAGGTAACCGTACATAGTGTACAGGTGGATGGGGAAATGTTTCCGGTCTCTTCCTGAGGTAACCGTACATAGTGTACAAGGGAATGGGGAAATGTTTCCGGTCTCTTCCTGAGGTAACCGTACATAGTGTACAAGGGAATGGGGAAATGTTTCCGGTCTCTTCCTGAGGTAACCGTACATAGTGTACAGGTGGAGGGGGAGATGTGGATCTGTTTGTTTTTAAGTCTTTTCCAAAGACAAGCAGTGACAAGCTAAGAGACCAGCGGATGGAGAGGAGGTACAGGGTGAAGATGGTATCCAATAACTATTTGCCGGCAGCCTTGTATCTTACTGTAAGTTATCTGACAAAACCAGCAGAAGGAAGCCATGTGTAATGTGGTGTAGTATCCTCACATTGGGCGGCCCAGGGGACAACAAATATAGCAGAGAGGGTTGTGTACGGCTGTATTATCTACACCTGTCATAACCTACTGTAAGTAACACCGTAAAGTGCCTGTCTGCATAGTCTGTCATCTTCCTGCCTGTTTCAGGGAATGTAAGTGGACGTCATCTACCTGCCACAGGTGGTCTATATAGGTATGTCCTTGTCTGTACTGGTGTCTTCTTTACAGGTCAGCCAAAGCTATGGGAGAGAACAAAGCCAATGTCTGAGGTGATACTAATGGCCTTAAAAGAAGCTATATAACTGAGGCCAAGAGTCCAAGTGTCTGTAAAGAGGCCTGTCAGTCAAAAGATAGGTTTAATGTTTAAGGATCCATACCAATGTTACTAACCATTACAAAAAGGATCATGTGGTATATTAAAAAAAAAAAAAATGTTTGAAACCTTAGATGATGTATATTATATACTTTGCTTTATTTCTATGGTGGTTATATTATGTGTAATATGTGATGATCTCAGTGAAACAAGAGACAATTCAGTAGGATCCAAATATTATATCGGTAATAAGCGCCCAGTTACTTCATATTATTGGTCTATGTATTATAGTATATGATTATTTACAGGAAGAGATGTGACTATGTGACCAGTCTTTAGACCTGTGTGATCTAATCATAAAGACGTTTCCTAGGTACAAAATGAAGTAAAAAGACTCAAAAGAAGTGGAAAATTCTGAGAATCCGGTACTGACGATTGTGAATTCACTAATTGGTTATTATAAGTGAATCTAGTGGTTACATAGTAGGTCACATTGTGGAGATTTTATTGCATTTATCTGTTACGCTGTTTTTGATTTATGTATCAATCAACTTTTTATTTTTCTTTTGCCATGAGATAAGATTTGCTCACATCTAAACTTTTCCTTTTCAGAAACGTTCTAAAGTTAGTTGTTGTGACTTTCCAATACCCACATGATGCCAAAGTGGTAAAGTCCTTGTGATAGAGTCGAGTCTGTTATATGCAGTGATAAGACAATAAGGTTTGGTTATTTAGATAAAATCCGGAGAGGTATTTGTCATATATATGTTGGTTTGGGTATTGATGATAAGCTTTTATTTGTTTGTTGTAACTAAGCTGTATATTGGCGTATACTGTACAGACTCACCCATTGTTTAGTATTTTCTTTCGGTTATTGCAGATCTACCTATCACATCTGCAAAGTTTGTTCCGCCATCTATAACTTTCAATAAAACATATAGTACTATTTTTGTAAATCCTATGGTGATGCCCATAAACTAATGGGAGTCCTTCAGGGTCTCTTCCAAGTGGTCTTATGCATAATACTGATCTGTTTGCCAGTAAAACTGTTTATGTGTATTCTCTCTCGTATAAAACCTCGATGAACAAAAAGAAGGTCTACCATCATATAGGAAACTAACGTGAAAATGCTTGAAAAAGATCTCAATGAGAGATCGAAACGTTGCACATTGATGGGTGAATAAAGCCATTTTTTCTTCACTTTAAACTGGAGTGCCGCCTCGCTTGACTTGTTGTGGATTTGGAAGTCTGGGTCTGGCTACCTGAGTTCGTGCACCCACCTGAGCCTTTGAGCCTACACAGTGCCATCTTGCAAACCTTTATATATATATATATATATATATATATATATACTGCCCTCTGAGTTAGATGATCAGAGCGTGATCAGAGGGTGACAGAGAAATGTTCTGGATGAACAAAAGGAATGCTGGCAGCACGTCAATGAGAACAGCTCCTTGAACTTATCATCTTAGTCATAATACCCAAGGAGAAGAGAGCCAGTAATCTATAAACAATTTATGGAAAATAACACCTTGTGCTAGCCTGACTGCGCCGTACAGGAAACTGCTACCATTTATGGACTGGCCTATCAGAGTGTGACATGTATGTGTCTTGTGACTTGGAACCCTGCCTGTATTGGATGTTTACATTTCTTATGAATACACTATGCATGAGTAGTACTGCCCCATATTCTGTCTATAAAATGTGATTACCATAATAAAACTTATCCATTTATCCAGGCTTATAATCATAATACATTGTCTTATCTGTGTCTGTGATTTATAAGTGATGAGTTGGTAGTACTGCAGGTTACAGCTCTAGATTTATTTACAAACCATCCATTCTGGGAGGACCTGGCTCCATAGAGTCCGTTCAACATCTAAATTTAACCTTATCAGTAATGATTGCAACTGTGGAACAATAAGGTCAAAGTCAAATCATATAGCAAAATGCCACCAAAAATGATAAGGTAACAGGGTGATGATGGGGTGTCAAGGGAGAGAGCCCCACGTGTTCTGTCCGCCCAACCTCAGGGGTAATTTGCACACAGCGCCAGCACCTAATGTGAAACAGGACAAGGCAGGTTGATGAAGCAGAGGCGAGAGTGCATGGAGGGGGTTGTCGTAGAAGAGCTGTGTCTTGTTGAACAAAAAATATTGCATGCCTATGAAAACGCTCCTGGAAGAGGTGCCCCTTACGGTAGTGGGGCAGCAGCCAGGTTCCCACAGACGAAGGATGGGGCATTAAAGCCCACCCTCGCTTTTGTAAAGCTGTTGGCCTTTTTTGCAGTTTACTAATTCATGTTTTTGTCCTGGGCTAAAGAGGAGTCAAAGGCGGAGGCGAAGCCCAGACACTAAAAGTGCGGCCCGGCTCCCCCACTCCTCCCGACTCTGGATACTTGACTGACATACAGGGCTCAGCTTCCAGCAAAGGACCCTGAATTCGGGTCATAGCAATGAGGGTCCATGGGGGGGTCACGTGATGCTCGTTGCCGCCGCCTGATCTGTAATAGGACAAGGCAGGTCGATGCAGCAGGGCTGTGTGTGTAGTGCGCCTACAGTCATATCTAACAGTCAAGAGTGTCTTTTCTTCCAAAAAACACTGCAAACCTTTGGAAATGACTTGGAAGAGGGGCCCCGGGCTTTCTCTAAAGAAATAAGAGGTAAAGGACCCAACAAACAGTAATCATTGAGGCCTTACACCATTGCAATGCCTTCCTAACACTTTTGGCTTTTTCTCTTTGCACACAACTTTTACTTTTTCATTTCTTTTCTTTTCTGGGGGACAGAAGAATCACAGCCATTTCCCCATGCCCTCTATCACTGCAAAGCCCACCACCTCTCCACCCCACCGCCCACTACTATGACCCCTTCAACTACCTACTCATCTGCCTGCCTTCACTGAGGGAGTTAAGGGCAGACGTCGCACATTAGCGGAGTACGGGCTTTTCATTTTTAACAACAAATCATCTTTTGGGCTTCACTGCTAGAAGAACAAAGACATAAAGTTGGACACTACACATACTAATCAGACGCCGTCGCTGTAGGCAAGGGATTCATCATGGGGCCACCCCCCAATGGGCGCCTCATTATTATGCCCCTGGTGCCGCCACCTGAGCCGCACGCAGGGGCCGTTGCCATAAGCCGAGCCATGTATGTTGATCATCCAGAGTCGGGAGGAGAGTGGGAGCCGGAAGGCAGATGCCCGGGGCCCCACTTTCAGGAGTGTTTCCATAGGAATGCAGCATTTCTCGGTCGACAAGACACAGCTCCGCTACGTCAACCCCCTACGCTCACTCTTGGCTCTGCTTCATCAACCTGCTTCATCCAGAGTCGGGAGGAGAGGGGGAGGCGGAGCCCATCCTTTAAGCGGGGCCCTTCTTTAAGGTGTGGCCGCAAAGCACAAGCTCAGCTCTGCTACGTCCACCCACTAGCGCACTCTCGGCTCTGCTGCATCAAATGTAGAAGCCAACAATCGGCACTCTAGCTGGCTGAGGTGCCCAGGGGAAAATCCAACAGGTCAATGAAGTCAATTCTGGCACTCCCGTTTTTTGGGGGAACTGAAGATGTGCTTTATTCACACACATGCTACGCTGCACGCATTCCGCTCTGCTGCATCAACCTGCCCTGTCCTGCTACACAACTGGTGGCTGCACCGTGCAAACTAACCTGGCACCGGCGGCGCTGTGGGCAGGGGGATACATCACGTGGCCCCCCATTACTGTGCCCCTGGCGCTGCCACCTGACCTGTGTGCAGGGGCCTTTGCCGTAAGCCGAGACCTGTATGTTTATCATCCAGATTCGGGAGCAGAGGGGAAGCAAGGAGGCGGAGCTGTGCTGCTGCACTTTAGCAGCCGGGCTCCGCCTCTTTGACTCTTTAGCCCAGGACGAAAACATGAGTTAATAAACTTGAAAAAGGCCGACAGCTTTACAAAAGTGAGGGTTGGCTTTAAAGGGAAACCATCAGCAGGTTAGAAGCATCTAATCGGCTGATATGTCCCTAGAGCCCAAGGGGCGCCGATGATGGAGGTAAGTTTCCTACCTTCATCCTGGGCACTGATTTCGGGGAACTTTGTAATTCGATCCATATGCTAATGAGGCTGCTTGGGGCGATGTGTGTGGAGGGGGGGTGTACCGAGGGTGGAGCTACCACACTCTGTACACCCATCCGCACCACCCCTTCTAATGAATATTCATGCGGCGCTCCGCAGCAACGAGTGCTGTCACTGCAGAAGACCCCGGTACTCATGAGAAGGGGCACACAAAACGCGTTCTTGGCATGTGGATCTGACTGCAAAGCTAAAAAAAGTGACACCCAGGATAAAGGTAAGAAACTTCCCTCCATCCTCAGCACCCCGTGCGCTATAGAGACATTTTAGGGGGGTTAGATAACCCTAACCTGCTGATAGTTTCCCTTTAATGCCCCATGGTGTTTCGGCCCCTGGCTGCCGCCCTCTACCGCAGGGAAAGCCCGGGGCCCCTCTTCCACGTCGTTTCCAACGGTTTGCGGTATTCTTTGTCGAAAAAAGTCACACCTGACTGTTGGCGCACCACACACACACAGCCCTGCTTCATCAACCCCCTAGGCCAGGCATGTCCAAACTTTTTTCGAAGAGTGCCAAATTTGATGAAGTGAACATGTGCGAGGGCCGACCATTTTACATGCTACATGCTATATGCTATATAACACAGGCAGATAATAGCAAGCTGGATACCTGGGGGGCCGTAAAAGTTTGGAACGCGGGCCGCAAATGGCCCACCGGACGGACTTTGGACATGCCTGCCCTAGGCGCACTCTCGGATCTGCTGCATCAACCTGCCTTGACCTGTTACAGATCAGGTGTATCATGTGCGTGCACCTTATGACTATGCCCCCCGCTTCCGTCATATGACCCGAATGCAGGGTCCCTTGCTGTAAACCGAGCCATGTATGTCAGTCAATCGTCTGAAGCTGGGAGGCTGGGCTCCGCCTCTGGCTGCTGCCCTCTACCCCAGGGAATGCCTGGGGCCCCTCTTTCAGGAGCGTTTCCATAGGTATGCTGCATTTTTTAGTCAACAAGATGCAGCTCTGCTACGTCAACCCCCTAGGCGCACTCTTGGCTCTGCTTCATCAACCTGCACAACTCCCTAGGCGCACTCTCAGTTCTGCTTCATCAACCTGCCTTGTCCTGTTTAACGTCAGGTGGGGGCATTGTGCATGCCAAGGAGGGGCCAGCGCTGTGGGCAGGGGCTTCATCAAGCAACTGCTTCTCATTTGCGCTGGCGGTGCAGCCACCTGATCTGCATAGGTATAATCCTTCCTTCATTTATAACAGCAGCAACTTATAAGGCAGCGCTTTACGGGGCACCCATGGCTCACATGGCTTCCTGTCCCCCTTCAGGGTTGACGGTGTAAATTCCCAATCCCCCTGCTGGCTGTATGTTTTGGATTTTGGCAGGAAAAGCAGGCCCGCCCCGCGCACACCCACACAGGGAGAGCATCCACACTTCTTGCCCATGCGGGAATAGAACCCAGGACCTGAGCGTCCCTAAGCATCAGCTGTCAACTGCCACAGACAAGCACAGGCTGAGGCTTCAGCCAAAGTGCCGTATGCAAATGAGGAGCCAGCCAGAGGGCCGTATGCAAATGAGGAGCCAGCCAGGGGGATGTATGCAAATGAGGAGCCAGCAGTTGATGGTGCTAGTGGTGGCACAAATGTCAGCAAAGCGTCACTTCAGGGGACGATTAAGACCCGGAAAGAGTGTGGCCATGATTTTTTTGGCCAGCCTTTTTTTTATGGACTGGTCCAAAAGAAAATGGCCCCCAGGTCTCTCCTCAATGTAGTGTCCGAAGCTCCTGAAGGGGTTTAAATACCAAGCTAGCCCACTCATATAGAGTGAAGGGATGGCAGAGCAAGGACCCTCATTGCTAAAAAAAAAATGAGGTAAAGGACCCAACAAACAGTACTTGAGGCCTTACACCATTGCAATGCGTTCCTAACACTTTTGGCTTTTTCGCTTTGCACATAACTTTTACATTGCTTTTACTTTTTCAAAGCCATTTCCCCATGCCCTCTATTGCTGCAAAACCCACCACTCAGGCTCAGGCTCTAAAGTGTCAGCTCAGCATGGCACATTTCTGTAGTGGGCCCCCCAGCAGTATCAGCACCCGGGAAGTGTGGGCCCCCTGCTCCTGGGGGGCCCACTTAGTCACTGGATGCTCTGCCCGGCCGAGGGTCTCTCCTCTCTCTTCCCTTCCTCCTGCACACTGCTGCTGCTGACAGCCCCTCCCCCTCCTGTACTCCACTGTACTGTATACTTTGAGGTGGAAAAGAGAGAGGAGAGAGGTGTACCATGTGGTGTACCCCCAGAGGTGTTATATCAGAGGGACAGCCGGTCACTTGCTAGGTGTGACACCACTCCGGTGGTGGATGGCCGAGATACAGCCGGACCTTATTATGTTGTCACGTGATGCCAGTGCCTGGTGGGCACACAGGTGTGAGGGCACGCCTGCTTTTAGTGTGTAAGGCCGGTTGTACCCTTTTCCCCTGTGGTCAGTTTCCTGCTGGGTTTGCTATCGGGTCCCTTGGGATAATGTCGCAGACAATGTAGTCACGGATGGCCAGAGCGGTGTAATGACCCTCCCGTATAATAGGACCCGCCACCTACAGAAAGGGGAAGTGTCCCAAGGTTGCGGTGTTTATGCTGTGCAGGTGGTGATGAATAATCACAGACTCTTGAGATAACGTTGAGTTAGTTTACTACTTGTAAATGTGCAGCAGGTAATAAAGACGATCTTTGATATACACTTGACAAATTTGCTATAAAAATACTTGAACACAAGGCAGCCAGATCCGTAGGATAAGTGCAGTGTAGGATATAGTCGTGTTGATAGAGTTGTGTTGAGGTAGAGTAGCTGAGAGGAGGATGCCATGAGAGCCTCAACCCATGTAGTAATGTGCTCTGCCGGGATGATGGAGGATAAAGTAGAATACTTGTAGAAGAAGAAGAACAACACCTGTGCCCATGTATTGACCTTTGTTTAACCCCTTGAGGACCATTTTTGTGTTTTCGTTTTTTCCTCCTCCACTCGAAGAGCTCTAGCACTTTCAGTTTTCTATCTACAGGGCAGGGGCGTAGCTAATGTCCCTTGGGCCCTGGTGCAAGAGTTCAACTTGGGCCCCCCCCCCTTCCTTGACCAAGCTATGCGATAGATAGATAGATAGATAGATAGATAGATAGATAGATAGATAGATAGATAGATAAAGACTGATATTACCAATAATACCAGTATATAGGATGGAAATATAATCACCATACATATTACCGCCATGCTGTTACTGACCAAATCCTGTATACTGAGACCAATATTACCAAGGCGCAAATATTACCGCCACACCACAACCACTACCATCACCACCATATTGTTACTGACCAAATCCAGTATACTGAGACCAATACTGACTAATACCACCACATACTACCACCACTGCTGCTACTGACTAACACCACCACATACTGACTAATACCACCGCTGGTACTGAATAACATCCACTGTACACAGATCACTATCACCTCATCCAGAAGAGGCAGACCCAGCTCTACACAGGTTCTGTACACCATATACATTACAGTGCAGTTACATCAGGTGACTCACAGGGGACGTCTTCTTTGATCGGAGTTCCTCCCTTTTCATCATCTTCTCCATCTGGGCCATTATGAGAACTTCTCCGAGCCACGAATCCACAGAATCTGCCAGACAGAGATATTAGGCTTCTCACTCTGTCACCATCCTCATCTCTATACAAACTGCACATCTGTATTGGCCCCTTTACACCCTCAGTTAGTGGGTAGGCTGACTCTGTTACCCCCCCCCCCCCCTATAGTATATGCCCCCCTCTGTGTAGAGATGGCCCCTTGTTCAGTCTTCCATATATATGGCCCCATGTGCATCTCCTTGACAGCCCCTCTCAGTGTAGTCCCCCCTTTTAGATGGTCCCCTCTCTGTTGTCCCCCTTATCTTTTCCCCCATATAGATGTCTTCCTTATGTTTCCCCCCCTTGTAGATGCCCCCAATGTGTTGTCTTCCTATACTTTCCCCCTCATGTATATGCCCCCACTGTGTTGTCTTCTTATACATTCCCCCCTATGTTACCCCCCATGTATATGCCCCCACTGTGTTGTCTTCTTATACATACTGTACCCCCCTATGTTGTCTTCTTATACATCCCCCCATGTATATGCCCCCACTGTGTTGTCTTCTTATACATACCCCCCATGTATATGCCCCCACTGTGTTGTCTTCTTATACATCCCCCCATGTATATGCCCCCACTGTGTTGTCTTCTTATACATACCCGCCCTATGTTACCCCCATTTATATACCCCCCACTGTGTTGTCTTCTTATACATTTCCCCCATATATATGCCCCCACTGTGTTGTCTTCTTATACATTCCCCTCATGTATCTGCCCCCACTGTGTTGTCTTCTCATACATTCCCCCCATGTATATGCCCCCACTGTGTTGTCTTCTTATACATTCCCCCCTATGTTACCCCCCATGTATATGCCCCCACTGTGTTGTCTTCTTATACATACCCCCCTATGTTACCCCCCATGTATATGCCCCCACTGTGTTGTCTTCTTATACATACCCGCCCTATGTTACCCCCATTTATATGCCCCCACTGTGTTGTCTTCTTATACATACCCCCCATGTATATGCCCCCACTGTGTTGTCTTCTTATACATTCCCCCCTATGTTACCCCCCATGTATATGCCCCCACTGTGTTGTCTTCTTATACATACTGTACCCCCCTATGTTGTCTTCTTATACATCCCCCCATGTATATGCCCCCACTGTGTTGTCTTCTTATACATACCCCCCATGTATATGCCCCCACTGTGTTGTCTTCTTATACATCCCCCCATGTATATGCCCCCACTGTGTTGTCTTCTTATACATACCCGCCCTATGTTACCCCCATTTATATACCCCCCACTGTGTTGTCTTCTTATACATTTCCCCCATATATATGCCCCCACTGTGTTGTCTTCTTATACATTCCCCTCATGTATCTGCCCCCACTGTGTTGTCTTCTCATACATTCCCCCCATGTATATGCCCCCACTGTGTTGTCTTCTTATACATTCCCCCCTATGTTACCCCCCATGTATATGCCCCCACTGTGTTGTCTTCTTATACATACCCCCCTATGTTACCCCCCATGTATATGCCCCCACTGTGTTGTCTTCTTATACATACCCGCCCTATGTTACCCCCATTTATATGCCCCCACTGTGTTGTCTTCTTATACATTCCCCCCCATGTATATGCCCCCACTGTGTTGTCTTCTTATACATTATACATTATACAATTTTTTCATTTTCGTTTTTTCCTCCTTGTGCTTAAAAGGCCATAGCACTTGCATTTTTTCACCTAGAAACCCACATGAGACCTTATTTTTATGCCCCACTAATTGTACTTTGCAATGACCGGCTAATTTTTTTCATAAAGTACACTGCAAAACCAGAAAAAAATTCAATGGGTGGTGAAATTGAAAAAAAAACAAAACGCATTTCTTTTATTTGGGGTTTTTTCGTTTTTACGCCGTTTGTCCTGGGGTAAAACTGACTTGTCAAATATGTTCCTCAAGTTATTACGATTACAACAATATGTAACATGTATAACTTTTATTGTATCTGATGGCCTGTAAAAAACTCAAACCATTGTTAACAAATATATGTTCCTTAAAATCGCTCCATTCCCAGGCTTATATCGCTTTTATCCTTTGGTCTATGGGGCTGTGTCAGGTGTCATGTTTTGCCCCATGATGCGTTCTTTCTATCGGTAACTTGATTGCGCATATGCGACTTTTTGATCGCTTTTTATTACAATTTTTCTGGATTCGATGCAACCAAAAATGTGGAAATTTGCACTTTGGGATTTTTTTGCGCTTACACCGTCCGTGCGAGATCAGGAATGTGATTAATTAATAGTTTGGGCGATTACACACGCGACAATACCAAACATGTTTATTTATTTATTTATTTATTTATAACATGGGAAAAGGGGTATGATTCTGAATTTTATTAGGGGAGGGGGCTTTTTATTAATAACAACACTTTTTTTTTTTTTACACTTATACTAGAAGCCCCCCTGGGGTTATTCCCCCAGGGGGACTTCTAGTATAAGTACACTGATCTCTCATTGAGATCTATGCTGCATAGATATGCAGCATAGATCGATGAGATAGGCACATTGATTGCTTCTGGCTGCTGTAGCCAGGAGCAATCGAGCGCCGAGCCGGGATCAGCGCCATTACGGCGCAGTCCCCGGGCAGAGTAAGATGTGTGGATCGCTCCCCGGAGGAGCGATCCACCCCACTAGACACCAGGGATGGCTGCATTCAAGTAATCGGATGCAGCTGTCAACTTTGACAGCTGCATCCGATTACTTTATTAGCGGGCACGGCGATCGGACCGTGCCCGCTAATAGCATCGGCCCCAGGCATTTAACATTTGTAAAAAAAATCAAGTTTGTACATCGCCATTGTTTGTCGAGCACAGGGCCCTTCCTCCAGCACAACGTCATTACCCCCCCACCCATATAGCGTGCTCCCTTCCTTCCAGTACAGCGCCCTTCCTTCCCTCCCTCCAGCACAGCGCCCTTCCTTCCCTCCCTCCAGAACACTGCCCCTCTTTCCTCCCTCCAGCAGAGTGCCCCTCTTTCCTCCCTCCAGCAGAGTGCCCCTCTTTCCTCCCTCCAGCAGAGTGCCCCTCTTTCCTCCCTCCAGCACACCGCCCTTCCTTCCCTCCAGCATACCACCTTCCCTCTCTCACAGCGCCCTTCCTTCCCTCCCTTCAGTATACCACCTTCCCTCTCTCACAGCGCCTTTCCCTCCCTTCAGTATACCACCTTCCCTCCCTTCAGTAGTATACCACCTTCCTTCCCTTCAGTATACCACCTTCCTTCCCTTCAGTATACCACCTTCCCTTCAGTATACCACCTTCCCTCCCTCACAGCGCCCTTCCTTCCCTTCAGTATACCACCTTCCCTCCCTCACAGCGCCTTTCCCTCCCCTCAGTATACCACCTTCCCTCCCTTCAGTATACCACCTTCCCTCCCTTCAGTATACCACCTTCCCTCCCTCACAGCGCCCTTCCTTCCCTTCAGTATACCACCTTTCGCCGGAGTACCCCTTTAACCCTTAGACGACCCAGGGCGTATAGTTACGCCATGGAAGTCTGTCCCCAGACGACCCTGGACGTAACTGTACGCCCTGGGTGTTTCTCCCGCTATGAAGCGTGCTCCGGAGCGGAGCGTGCTTCATAGCAGGTGGGGGCCGGCTGCAATCAGCAGCCGGGACCTCACCGGTAATTACACGCTGCAGCGATCGCGCTGCCGCGTGTCATTAACTCCTTAAACGCCGCGGCGGCGATCGCGGCGTGACCGCGGCGTTTAAGTGTAAGTGACAGGGGGAGTCCCCTGTCACTTACCGATTGGGACCGCCGCAGTCACACCGATCGGTAAAACGGACCGCCGGAGGTCTCTCACCTTCCTCCCTGCGGTCCGATCGGCGATCTGCTGCACTAAGCCTGCACAGTCGAGCAGATCGCTGATAACACTGATCAATGCTATGCCTATGGCATAGCAATGGTCAGTGTAAAAATCAAAGTACTGGATGTAAAAGTCCCCCAAAGGGACTTCAAATGTGTAAAAAAAAAAAAAAAGTTAAAAACACCAATACACTACCCCATAACCCCTCCCCCAATAAAAGTCTAAATCACCCCCCTTTCCCATTATATAAATAAAACATAAAAATAAATAAATAAACATATAATATACCGTAGCGTGCGTAATTGTCCGATCTATTAAAATATAACAAGCGTCATTGCGAAAGGCTAAACGGCGTACACGAAAAGAGGGAAAAAAGTGCACGGATTACCGATTTTATGTTACATTATATATTTTGGGCCTGGTCCTCAAAGGATTAAAGAAAGTTGATGCTGATGATTGCCATGCCTGGTTAAATGATGTCACGAGACCACCGGTCTGTAGCTGATGATTGACATGCTTAGGCCAGTGACGTCAGGACAGGGGTGGTTTATAGCTGATGATTGACACGCCAGGGCCGGTGACGTCAGGACAGGGGCGGTCTGTACCAGATGATTGACACGCCAGGGCCGGTGACGTCAGGACAGGGGCGGTCTGTAGCGGATGATTGACACGCCAGGGCTAGTGACGTCAGGACAGGGGCGGTCTGTAGCGGATGATTGACACGCCAGGGCTAGTGACGTCGGCGCGAGGTTCTTTCCCGTGTCCCAGAATTCATTGCGGCTTCTTCCCGCGGTTTCAATTCGAAGCCGAGTGCTGGCGCGTGGGTGACGTCACGTGCGGCGTGATCGACGTGCTGCGCAGCCAATGAGCGCCGCGGACCGGGTGCCGCCGGGCCAATGGCGGTGGAGGGCGGGACGGTCTGTGTGTGAGCGCGGTATACGCGGGTCCCGGTGGTGATGGCGCTCCCCCGGCGCTGAGGCCCATGGCTCCCCAGAAGCACGGCGCCAGCTCCGGCCCGGCCGCCCTTGGGGCCCCCTCCTCCTCAGGCGCCGGCTGTGGTGGGGGAGGAGCGGCGGCTGCTGCTGCGGCGCTGCCCCCGGTGAGGAGACCCAAGATGGAGCAAATCCAGGCCGACCATGAACTCTTCCTGCAGGCTTTCGAAAGTCAGTATATCCCATATGTGTGTATGCACACCTATACCTCACATATACCTGCTGTGTGAAACACACACAAACAGATACACATAAGTATATATATCTATATCTTGTGTATACCATATATATATATATATATCTGCTGTGTGTACCTCACACACACATTATATCTCTATCTGCTGTGTATACAAAACACACACATATATATATATATATATATCTCCCTCCTATGTATACCTCACATATACCTGCTGTGTGAAACACACATACACACATAAATATATATATATATATATATATATATATATATATATATAATCTTGTGTATACCATATATATCTGCTGTGTGTACCTCATATATATATGTGTATATCTGCTGTGTGTACCTCGTGTGTGTATCTGCTGTGTGTACCTCGTGTGTGTATCTGCTGTGTGTACCTCGTGTGTGTATCTGCTGTGTGTACCTCGTGTGTGTATCTGCTGTGTGTACCTCGTGTGTGTATATATATATATATATATGTATGTATACCTGCTGTGGGTACATCACATATATACAGAGTGGTCCAAAGAAATATATCCACTGTTTAAAAGTCCATAACTTGCAAACTAATTGACGGAATTGTCTGATATTTGGTAGTGTACTAGTTTGTAGTTCCGGCAGTCACCACACAAGCGTTGTATTGTTTTGTCAGATGACAGTCGCGGATAGTCTGTGTTGTGTTCGTAGTGGCACCTAGTTACTCGAGTAAACATGGCTGGCGCAAGGCTTACATTCGATGAAAGGAAGTCAGTTTTGAAGTGGTATTTTAAGTACAAAAACATTAATGAAGTTCAACTGCAATGGCGAAATGAGTATCAAACAGAGCCGCCGACACGTTTAACGATTCGTCGCATTTTAAACAAATTAGAAGCCGACGGCTGTGTTAAAGAGAACCAATCACCTAAAATTAACTGTCCCTATAATAAAAGTTTCTCTCTCCCTAAGTCTATTCCTGAAGATACAGACTGCATTTACAGTCTGTATTTTATACTGTACCCAATCCTGTATAGTAGTAAAAGTATTGCTGGGCGCCGCCATCTTGATGACGTCACTTGCGTTCCAGCGGTGCGTTCCAGCAGTGGAACGCAACTGACGTCATGAAGATGGCGGTGCCCGGGAATACTGCACCGCTATACAGGATTAGGTAAAGTATAAGATACAGACTGCAAAGGCAGTCTGTATCTCCATAAGGTCTACTTATAAAGATACAGACTGCCTGTGCAGTCTGTATCTTATACTTTACCTAATCCTATGTAGCAGTGTAGTGAGCCGGGCGCCATCTTGATGACTGGAACGCACCGCTGGAACGCAAATGACGTCATCAAGATGGCGCCCGGCATTACTGCACCGCTACAAAGGAGTAGGTAAAGTATAAGATACAGACTGCAAAGGCAGTCTGTATCTTTATAAGTAGACCTCATGGAGATACAGACTGCCTTTGCAGTCTGTATCTTATACTTTACCTACTCCTATGTAGCGGTGCAGTAATGCCGGGCGCCATCTTGATGACGTCATTTGCGTTCCAGCGGTGCGTTCCAGTCATCAAGATGGCGCCCGGCTTACTACACTGCTACATAGGATTAGGTAAAGTATAAGATACAGACTGCATTTGCAGTCTGTATCTTCATGAGAAAACTAATAGGTTTAATTAGGACAGATATACACAGCGATCTCGCGCTGTATAGCGCGAGATCGCTGTGTATTTACAGAGCGGCGGGCAAAGGCTCATGGGAGCTCTTCCTGCCGCTCTGCATGCCGGGAGCTTCCTGTCACGCGCCGGCTCTTTTGAAAAGAGCCGGCGCGTGACAGTGAAGAGAGACATGAATAAATTAAAAACGCGGACAGAAAATTCCTTAATTCTATTTACAAATATTATTAAAAAAGTAATTTAAATAGAATTAAGGAATAAAAAAAAAAAAAAAAATCTTCCGTGATTGGTTCTCTTTAAAGATGTACACAAACAACGATCCGGACGACCTGTAACAGTAACAAGTCCAGTGAACTCCCGTTGTGTGTTACAACAATTCACTCGCTCACCACAGAAGTCTTTGAGACAGTGTGTCCGTGAAACTGGAGTGAGTCTCTCAAGTGTTGGGCGAATTTTGAAGACAGCAAAGTGGAAGGGCTACATCCCACGATTGCTACACGCAATGAACGAGGACGACCCAGATCGTAGAATGGCGTACTGCGAGTGGTTTAACATGGTGCGCAACGATTACGAGTTTGCAGAGATGATTGTGTGGTCTGATGAGGCACAGTTCAAACTCAATGGTACAGTAAATCGCCACAATTGCATCTACTGGGCCGCCGAAAATCCGAACGTCCTTGTCGACAAAGCCGTGAATTTGCCAGGAGTAAATGTATGGTGTGGGTTGTCGTACCGGGGCTTGATTGGGCCATTCTTCTTTGACGGCACAGTTACCGGTGAGGTGTACCTTCATAAGCTTCAGACATCCATTTTACCTGCCATCCGAGACCTGTATGGAGACAGAAGATTTTACTTTCAACAAGATGGTGCCCCAGCCCACTACCAACATCGTGTTAGGGCGTATCTCAACAAAAATCTACCAGGAAGATGGATAGGCCGTAGAGGTGCTGTGGAGTATCCACCACGTTCCCCAGACTTAACTCCTCTGGACTTTTACCTGTGGGGAACACTAAAGGACGTTGTTTATCGACAAAAGCCACGCACATTGGATGAACTTTGAGAATCAATCGTACATTCATGTGCAAATATCGAACTGAACACGTTGCAGTCAGTAGTTCGTGCTGCAGTTCGGCCGCATCGTTTGTGTGTGGATGTGAATGGTGACCGTTTTGAACAGCTACAGTGATATCTTTAAGTTGGACTTTAAGCTACACTTTCACCAAATATGAGATAACTTCGTCAATTAGTTTACAAGTTATGGACTTTTAAACAGTGGATACATTTTTTTGGACCACTCTGTATATACCTGCTGTGTGTACCTCACCTAATATATATACCTGCTGTGTACACCCGACATATGTATACCTGCTGTGTGTACCTCACATATGTATACCTGCTTTGTGTACCTCACACAGGGCTGGCTGGTGAAGGCTCAGCAACCTCTGTATCACTGGGGCTGGGGAAGGCTCGGCTACCTTTGTATCACTGGGGCTGGGGAAGGCTCGGCTACCTCTGTATCACTGGGGCTGGGGAAGGCTCGGCTACCTTTGTATCACTGGGGCTGGGGAAGGCTCGGCTACCTTTGTATCACTGGGGCTGGGGAAGGCTCGGCTACCTTTGTATCACTGGGGCTGGGGAAGGCTCGGCTACCTTTGTATCACTGGGGCTGGGGAAGGCTCGGCTACCTTTGTATCACTGGGGCTGGGGAAGGCTCGGCTACCTTTGTATCACTGGGGCTGGGGAAGGCTCGGCTACCTTTGTATCACTGGGGCTGGGGAAGGCTCGGCTACCTCTGTATCACTGGGGCTGGGGAAGGCTCGGCTACCTCTGTATCGCTGGGGAAGGCTCGGCTACCTCTGTATCGCTGGGGAAGGCTCGGCTACCTCTGTATCGCTGGGGAAGGCTCGGCTACCTCTGTATCGCTGGGGAAGGCTCGGCTACCTCTGTATCGCTGGGGAAGGCTCGGCTACCTCTGTATCGCTGGGGAAGGCTCGGCTACCTCTGTATCGCTGGGGAAGGCTCGGCTACCTCTGTATCGCTGGGGAAGGCTCGGCTACCTCTGTATCGCTGGGGAAGGCTCGGCTACCTCTGTATCGTTGGGGAAGGCTCGGCTACCTCTGTATCGCTGGGGAAGGCTCGGCTACCTCTGTATCGCTGGGGAAGGCTCGGCTACCTCTGTATCGCTGGGGAAGGCTCGGCTACCTCTGTATCGCTGGGGCCGGTGAGGGCTCGGCTACCTCTGTATCGCTGGGGCCGGTGAGGGCTCGGCTACCTCTGTATCGCTGGGGCCGGTGAGGGCTCGGCTACCTCTGTATCGCTGGGGCCGGGGAAGGCTCGGCTACCTCTGTATCGCTGGGGCTGGGGAAAGCTCTGAATGAAATACCGCCATGCGCTGTGCCCCCTAAGCATTTTGTATCACACTCAGTCCTCCCGCAAGTTTTAATACACCTGGCGCCCTCAGTGCAGCTGATGATCTACTCGGTACCCTCCCGGCAGGTTATAATGCTCTGTGCACCTTTCTTCTCCAGAACCCACCCAGATCTACCGGTTCCTGAGGACCAGGAATCTTATTGCAGTAAGTAATCCTCTTACGTGTGATGTGTGTGCTGGATCCATGTGTGTTCTGATCCTCTATACCAATTTCCTCCCTCTGCCCATGTCCACTAGCCAAACTTAACTCCATATCCCTCCATCCTCTCCCCTGGTCTTCCCCCTCACCACCTGACCTCTCTCCTCTTACTCCCACCTACCCACCTGACCTCTCTCCTCTTACCTGCCCACCTGACCTCTCTCTCTCTCTCCTCTTACCCGTCCACCTGACCTCTCTCTCTCCTCTTACCCGCCCACCTGACCTCTCTCTCTCCTCTTACCTGCTCACCTGACCCCTCTCTCTCTCTCTCTCTCTCTCTCTCTCTCTCTCTCTCACCCGCTCACCTGACCCTCTCTCTCTCTCTCCTCTTACCCCCTCACCTGACTTCCTCTCTCTCTCTCGCTCTCGCTTTCTCTCTCTCCTCTTACCCTCCCCCTCACCTGACCACCTCCTCCTCTCTCTCTCTCATCCACCCCCTCACCTGACCGCCTCTCTCTCCTCTTACACACCCCCTCACCTGACCGCCTCTCTCTCCTCTTACACTCCCCCTCACCTGACCTCCCCTCTCTCTCTCCTCTTACCCACCCCCTCACCTGACCTCCCCCTCTCTCTCTCTCTCTCTCTCTCCTCTTACCCTCTCCCCCTCACCTGACCACCTCCTCTCTCTCTCTCACCCACCCCCTCACCTGACCTCCTCTCTCTCCTCTTACACTCCCCCTCACCTGACTCTCTCTCTCTCTCTCTCTCCCCCTACCCCACCCCTTTGTCTGACCTCTCTCTCTTCTTACCCCCTCACCCCCCCTCCCACCTCCTCTCTCTCTCTCCTCCTACCCCCCGCCGGACCTCTCTCTTCTTACCCTACCCTCCGTCTGCCGCCCTCTCCTCTTACCCCCACCTGCCTGACCTCTCTCCCCTTACCCCACCCCCTTGTCTGACTTCTCTCTCTTTTCTTAACCCCCCCCCAGGGGGACATCTCTGCTCTCACCCCCTCTCCCCTTTCCCGTGTGACCTTTCCCCTCTTATACTGCCCCCCATCCCTGGACTGGTTGTATGAGCTGTAAGTTCTCTGGAATCTTTGTCCTGCTGTTTTGTACATCATGTTTTTGTCCCCTGTAGCCTATCTTCTTGCATCGGACGCTCACGTACATGTCTCACCGTAACTCCCGATCAAACGCCAGAAGGTAAGGAGCACCATTCCTTGTTTTTGTGAGTCCTCACCTGCTGCTGCAGGCGCTATCCTGTTACATGCTGTTGGATCCATTTTGCTCGTGTTACACAATACCCTCCCCGGTCCTGCACACCCCCTCAGCTTATATAAGAGCTTGGTATGTCCCAGGCTTTATGACCTTTTGATGTGACGTAACACTGCAACCTCCCCACATCGCTGCTGGCCTCTTTATTATACTCGCCTTCTGTTTATGTGACCTGAACTATTTCCTTCCCACAGAAAAACTTTTAAGGTGAATGACCTACTGTCAAAAGTGGAGAAGATGAGGGGCGAGCATGAGGCGGACAGGTAAGCCCCTGGATGACTATTATATGTGGGTCTCTACAGTTCTAGCAGTTTCTCATTCTGTTCTCTCTCCTGCAGTTTGTCAGCTCATCTGCAGCTTACATTCACTGGCTTCTTCCATAAAAGTGGTAAGTGGCGGGTCATGGGGCATATGAGGTACATCGTGTGGTGTGGGGCTGATGGTTTGTTGTGTTCTCCTCAGATAAGCCAACTCCGAACTCTGAGAATGAACAAAACTCTGTAACCCTGGAGGTTCTGCTTGTGAAGGTGTGCCACAAGAAACGCAAGGTAAGTGCTGCTCCATGCACTGTAGTTTGCATGCCCAACCCTCCAAAGCCCCCTCAAATTTAGGCACTGTCCTGTGTGCATGTTCCTGGGATCGTCTGCATGTTTGTTGTGGTGCTCGGCTTTGTGTGGGCTGCCCCCGCGCTCGGCTGTGTGTCCAAGAGTGGCTGCCCCCGCGCTCGGCTGTGTGTCCAAGAGTGGCTGCCCCCGCGCTCGGCTGTGTGTCCAAGAGTGGCTGCCCCCGCGCTCGGCTGTGTGTCCAAGAGTGGCTGCCCCCGCGCTCGGCTGTGTGTCCAAGAGTGGCTGCCCCCGCGCTCGGCTGTGTGTCCAAGAGTGGCTGCCCCCGCGCTCATATTTTTTTTTTTTTTTTTTTTTTTTTTTTTTAATCTAGCCACAGTACTAACCAATTGTACATGTCTTTATGCTATTTGCATGTTGTTTTTATGTAGTTACAGCTGTAGTGCTAATAATTTGTATATATTTTTTGTCAGCTCTTTAGGAGTTAACCCTGATGGGTGGAGTAGCTCCACCTATCTTATTGACATCACTATTTCTTTTTGGTATAAGTTGTGCTGTGTCTCTCTCCTGTAATGTTATATGGCTCTTGAAAAACGCGTTGGGTCTTAATAAAGTTTTACATTATTCACCTGGTCGCCATTAGTCGGACCTGCGCCTAGATCCCCGTTGTTGGAGTTTGGTGGTTTCCTCATTGTGCTCTCATTGATTTACCAAGGAGAAGTCGTCTGGCATGTGTAGTCTGTATTTTTACTGCAGAGCTGCACTCAGTTTTGCAGCTCTTGGGTTGTAACTTCTTAGTGTTGGGGATGGGGTGGTATGAATCCATTACATTCCTTCCTCGTCTGTAAGGTCCGCAAATTTGTGGATGTGTGAATTCCCCCTAACCTTGTTACTTTGCTGTAGGGAATCCTAAATGCTTTCTGCATCTCAGGAGCTCTGCTAAGCTGCTGCCAGGTAAGAGTATTTGAATAATGTGTTCTTTTCTGGCCTCCAGGACGTCAGTTGCCCCATAAGACAGGTCCCCACGGGCAAAAAGCAAGTACCTCTGAACCCTGACCTCAGCCACTCCAAAATCAGCAACTTCCCCTCACTGGCAGTGTCCAGCAATGAGTTTGAACCCAGCAATAGTCACATGGTGAAATCATACTCCCTGCTCTTCCGAGTCACTCGACCTGGACACCGTGACTTCAACGGCATGACCAATGGGGAGACCAATGAGAACCTCGGTGAGTGCTACTGATTCTGTATTATACTCCAGAGCTGCACTCATTATTCTGGGGGAGTTATTGTGTACATATATTACAGAGTTACATCCAGAGCTGCACTCACTATTTTTTTTTTTTTTCCTTTTTTTGGGGGTGCACTGTAGAGGTCACAGATGATGTCCCAACTAGACGGAAGAGGACATCATCGAGTAGAGATGAGGAGAAGACTTTTGTGGCGCAGATGACTGTGTTTGATAAGAACAGGTGATGATTTGGAGTCACTCGCATTTTTACCAGCTCTTGAACTCTACCAACTAGTGGTTAATGTCCGATTGTCCTTGTTACAGGCGTCTGCAGTTACTGGATGGGGAGTATGAAGTGGCCATGCAGGAGATAGACGAGTGTCCAGTCAGCAAGAAGAGGGCCACGTGGGAAACCATACTTGACGGCAAGGTAAGGCAGGGTAGATGAGGATCCTGTATATAGGCAGGTGTCCGCAGCTCCTCACCGTCATCGTCTCCCCACAGAGGCTGCCTCCATTTGAGACCTTCTCCCAGGGCCCAACCTTGCAGTTTACCCTCCGATGGACAAGTGACTCAACAGATAAATCCACAGCACCGATCGCTAAACCTTTGGCAACTCGCAACTCCGACAGTGGCCCCCAAGAGCCCCGATCTGTGTCTGTTAAACCTGCACAGGCTATAGGTGAGGGCTGTGGGTGACAAGGAGTGTGGATGTCGGGGGGGGGGGGCGGGGGGTTAGCGGCGTAATGTCAGTGGCGTAATGTCAGTTGTAGCCTATTTCCCGATATGTATGTATGACTTACATGATGGGAGCTGTAGTGTGTACACAGCCTTCCATGGACTCTGACAGTCACAGTCTGTGCCTCATGCAGTCTGTTCCACCTGCGGCCTCCTCTTTAAATGTTCAGTCTGCTGCCTACAGGATTCTCTTGTATGGGAAGGGTCTGGGACCCCAGCTTACAACCAGGTTGTCTAAAGTGGTGGTTTTCTTTAGTCAGCAGCTGTATGGTTAATGTTCATTGGGATCCTTTCATTCCTCCGACCCCTCATTGTGTGGTCTGTGGTGGACTTCCACAGCTCATAGGGAGTTAACATGAGACCCTTGAGGTAGTGCTGACCATGGGTCCCCTCCTTTCTCCCAGGCAGCCCTGACAATGGACTGTGCTAAGTTTAGCTTTACTTTTGTAGTAGCGTGCTTCACATTAGGACTCATTGTGTGGGGAGCTGAGGTAGGGGTCTGAGGGGGGTCTTCCCAGAGGCTGTGTACCATCTTCAGTTACTCCCTGACAGTTTCTTGTTGTCTTTCCAGCTGTAAAGGAGACTCCATCCTCCGAAGTCCAGGCGAAGAGGGAGAAAGATCTAACCACAGAAGCCAAGCAGAAGCTGCGCATATTCTACCAGGTGATAGGCCCCACCTGCTGTGTAATTGGGGGGGGGGCAAGGCCTTCTTGCTTTGTAATGGGGGGGGGGGTGCGCACAGCCTTAGCCTTCTTGGTTTGTAATGGGGGGGGCACAGCCTTAGCCTTCTTGGTTTGTAATGGGGGGGGGGGGGGGGGGCACAGCCTTCGCCTTCTTGGTTTGTAATTGGGGGGGGGGGGGGGCACAGCCTTCTTGCTTTGTAGTGGGGGGGGCACAGCCTTCTTGCTTTGTAGTGGGGGGCGGGCGCAGCTTTCTTTCTTTGTAATTGGGGGGGCACAGACTTCTTGCTTTGTAATGGGGGGCACAGACTTCTTGCTTTGTAATGGGGGGGGCACAGACTTCTTGCTTTGTAATTGGGGGGGGCATAGCCTTTCTGCTTTGTGATTGGGGGGGGGGGGCGTAGCTTTCCGGCTGTGTAATGGGGGGTCACAGCTCTGCTGCCCTGATACCCTGTCATGTTCTCTTTAGTTCCTGTACAACAACAACACGCGGCAGCAGACAGAGGCGCGGGACGACCTGCACTGTCCCTGGTGTACACTAAACTGCCGCAAGCTCTACAGTCTCCTCAAGCACCTAAAACTCTGCCACAGCCGCTTCATCTTCAACTACGTGGTAGGGAGACTCCCAGGGATACCAGAGGGTTTGCTATCAGGCACTCTCCTACTGGGGGATTGTGGGTCAGGTCTCCATGGATTAGTTGTGAATATTCATGGTTTTCTGTGCTACTTTTCTAGTATCATCCAAAAGGGGCCCGAATTGATGTGTCCATCAACGAGTGCTATGATGGGTCTTACGCTGGGAACCCTCAGGATATTCACCGCCAGCCAGGTTTTGCCTTCAGCCGAAATGGACCTGTGAAGAGGACGCCCATAACCCACATCCTTGTGTGCAGGTGAGGACTGGTGGTGTCTGTATGGGGACTGGCTACAAGATTCCGTATGGAGGCTGCCTGCTGTGACTGTGGGCTCTGTATGTGAAGGCTGCCTGCTGCGGCTGTGGGCTCTGTATGTGGAGGCTGCCTGCTGCGGCTGTGGGCTCTGTATGTGGAGGCTGCCTGCTGCGGCTGTGGGCTCTGTATGTGGAGGCTGCCTGCTGCGGCTGTGGGCTCTGTATGTGGAGGCTGCCTGCTGCGGCTGTGGGCTCTGTATGTGGAGGCTGCCTGCTGTGGCTGTGGGCTCTGTATGTGGAGGCTGCCTGCTGTGGCTGTGGGCTCTGTATGTGGAGGCTGCCTGCTGTGGCTGTGGGCTCTGTATGTGGAGGCTGCCTGCTGTGGCTGTGGGCTCTGTATGTGGAGGCTGCCTGCTGTGGCTGTGGGCTCTGTATGTGGAGGCTGCGGCTGTGGGCTCTGTATGTGGAGGCTGCGGCTGTGGGCTCTGTATGTGGAGGCTGCCTGCTGCGGCTGTGGGCTCTGTATGTGGAGGCTGCCTGCTGCGGCTGTGGGCTCTGTATGTGGAGGCTGCCTGCTGCGGCTGTGGGCTCTGTATGTGGAGGGTGCCTGCTGCGGCTGTGGGCTCTGTATGTGGAGGCTGCCTGCTGCGGCTGTGGGCTCTGTATGTGGAGGCTGCCTGCTGCGGCTGTGGGCTCTGTATGTGGAGGCTGCCTGCTGCGGCTGTGGGCTCTGTATGTGGAGGCTGCCTGCTGCGGCTGTGGGCTCTGTATGTGGAGGCTGCCTGCTGCGACTGTGGGCTCTGTATGTGGAGGCTGCCTGCTGCGGCTGTGGGCTCTGTATGTGGAGGCTGCCTGCTGCGGCTGTGGGCTCTGTATGTGGAGGCTGCCTGCTGCGGCTGTGGGCTCTGTATGTGGAGGCTGCCTGCTGCGGCTGTGGGCTCTGTATGTGGAGGCTGCCTGCTGCGGCTGTGGGCTCTGTATGTGGAGGCTGCCTGCTGCGGCTGTGGGCTCTGTATGTGGAGGCTGCCTGCTGCGGCTGTGGGCTCTGTATGTGGAGGCTGCCTGCTGCGGCTGTGGGCTCTGTATGTGGAGGCTGCCTGCTGCGGCTGTGGGCTCTGTATGTGGAGGCTGCCTGCTGCATCTATAGATGAGATGGTGCCATGCTCCACTACCGTATGCTGTAGATCCCTCCTGTCATATTTCTAGCATAGGGAGGGGGGGGGTGATGCTGCAGGGATATAAGGGTCTATAGGAGCCAGTGTCACTGCATAAATTTTTCATGTCTACTTCTAGGCCAAAACGCACAAAGGGCGGGATGTCTGAATTTTACGAGTCCGAAGATGGCGAGGTGGAGCAGCAGCGGACCTACAGCAGCGGCCACAATCGCCTGTATTTCCACAGTGACACCTGCCTCCCCCTCAGACCCCAGGAGATGGAGGTGGACAGTGAAGACGAGAAAGACCCTGAGTGGCTGAGGGAGAAGACAATAACGGTAAGTGTGTGTGTTGATGGGGTCCTGCACCGTGGTCTGTTGC
The DNA here is from genome assembly GCF_027789765.1 of Dendropsophus ebraccatus. Classification (NCBI taxonomy): domain Eukaryota; kingdom Metazoa; phylum Chordata; class Amphibia; order Anura; family Hylidae; genus Dendropsophus; species Dendropsophus ebraccatus. Next base: position 61,047,921 of record NC_091467.1, on the reverse strand, counting down.
AGCGCGCACCAATTCTAATAGTTTTTGCCAATCTCCTCCTTTAGCAAATTGAGGAATTCTCCGATGTAAATGAAGGGGAGAAAGAAGTGATGAAAATGTGGAACCTGCACGTTATGAAACACGGGTAAGCGATATGGGGGGGCATCATGCTAAATTCTGTGGCTGCATACACTTAGGTGAGTGAGCAGCGCTGTAGAGCTGTATGGTGTGGGTGGGTATCGCCCTGTAGATCTGTGTGGTGCAGAGGAGGTATTGTGCTCTAGACTGGGATTACACGAACGTCTGACTGATTCCGCCACATGCTGAAAATCTCCGCTAACCCCCTTCACCTAGTATGCACAGGAAAATAGCCCCTGACCACCTGTCAACCAGGCCTTATATTCCTAAGCCCTTTAACCCTTCTCACCTTTCACAACACGGAGAAGATAACCCCATCTTCCTCACATACACTGACCTGCCCTAACCAGTCCCTGACTATACTTGGTCTTGGAAAGTCCCTCCTTTTTAAGCAGGAAAAAAGTAATGTCTTCCCTGCTCCCTATTATCTCATAAGGACCGGGGTCAATCCTAAGGGAACTGGTCACAGATGTAGAGGTGTATAGTGAAATATTCTCGGTTGTAGCTGTGTATAAAGGAAATGGTCTCATTCACTGACAGTAACTGAAGTGCTAGAAGGTTTTGTCAACAGAAGAGCAGCAGTGCTGGGAGTTGTAGTCCCTCTTACTAATCCCTATTGTTTCCGGCAGGTTCATTGCCGACAATCAGATGAATCATGCCTGTATGTTGTTTGTTGACAACTATGGACCCAAAATAATCAAGAAGAACCTTTGCCGAAACTTCATGCTGCACCTGGTGAGCATGCATGACTTCAACCTGATCAGCATCTCCACCATAGACCGGGCGGTATCTAAGCTGCGGGAGCTGCAGGCCAAGCTGGATGAGTCTCTAAACTCCAGCCCTGAGGAGATGCTGGTGGTGGTGGCGGTGGCTGACGAAGCCACCGCACCCCAAGCCAACGGCTTCACCGAGAGCAACGGACGAGAGCGGGCGCTGGAGAACGATCACACATCAGGGGCCCTGAAACAGAGCAAAAAGCAGCGTCTGTGAGGACGAGCCGTGCTTCCAGCCCAGGGCACCCTGCAAAGCAATACCCCCAAACCATGTACCCCCCCCAGCAGCCAGGGGGTGCACACTTTTTTACGTTTTCTTTTTAATCCTCTGTCGTTGCTTCCAGGACGGACTGTTATTTTTAGCCTTTTCATAATGACAAATGAGGTTTGTATTTTACCCTCACATTTTACCATTTCTGGGAGAGGGCAAAGAGATCATGAAATTAGTGCCCCCTCCCATTAATTCTTGGGCAAACGGTGTATATTATCATGTGTCTGACAGTATCCTGGCCACTGACGTGTCCTCATACATAAACTTTGTACGGACTGGGTGACCCTGGGGGTCCCGCTCTGTGGATGTTGCATGTTCCTGTGGTCTCCTCCCTAGTTGTCCTACATTCCCAAAGTATCCTCGGTGATGTCTGGTTTGCAGTGTCACACTCCTGAGGTGTCCTCTGCTGTCTCTTAAACCACATTTCCTAGTTCGGGTCACTTCCTGCTCTGTACTGTGGCACATTGCTGGAATGTCCGGCTCTGCAGTGCTGTATATTCCAGGCTGTGTTCAGCACTGATCCAGAAGGTCTAGCTCTGCAGTGCTGTATATTCCTGGGTGTGTACAGCTCTGCAGTGTAGAACTTGTCTGGGATGTCCAGGTCCGCAGTGCAGCAAATATGGCTAAACCCAATGGCTCAGCTGTTGATTGTTTTGGAAAAGTCTAGGAGCTGTAGTCATCGTTTCCAGGTACCCAGAGCAGTGTTTAAAGGAGAAGTCCGATGGGAAATTTTTATTAAAGTATTGTATTGCCCTCAAAGTTATACAAATGACCAATATACACTTATTACTGGAAATGCTTATAAAGTGTTTTTTTCCCCCTGCACTTACTACTGCATCAAGGCTTCACTTCCTGGATAACATGGTGATGTCACTTCCTGGATAAAATGGTGATGTCACGACCCGACTCCCAGAGCTGTGCAGGCTGTGGCTGCTGGAGAGGATGATGGCAGAGAGATGCTCAGTGTCCCTCCAGTGCCCTGTGTCCCCCTACCATCATCCTCCTCAGCAGCCACAGTCCGCACAGCTCTGGGAGTCAGGTTGTAACATCACCATGTTATCCGGGAAGTGAAGCCTTGATGCAGAGTAAGTGCAGTGGAAAAAACCAAACCACTTTATAAGCATTTCCTGTAATAAGTGTATATTGGTGATTTGTATAACTTCTGGGGGGGGCAATACAATACTTTAATAAAAATTTTTGCCGAACTTCTCCTTTAAGGGGTGGTGTTGTGAAGCAAAGATGGTAAAATCTTTACCTATACATCTGATCACTTCCTGGTTTCCTTTCTGAGCTGTGATTTTGCTGTTATCATGCAGCAGGCAGACTCTTTCCCATAATCCAATTTTCTTGCAAGTTGAAGTGAAAAGCAACTATCAGTACCAATGGGACAGATCAGGTGACTGTGATTGAACTGAGCTTGTGTGTCCCAGGAAAGTGGATGCCTAGCGGGCTTTAAACTGTACCTGTTTGTAAAAACTTGTGTGATAGAGATGCAAAAAGTTTTGATCGGTTTGGGTCTGAGTGTTCACAAATCAGGAGAGCGATGTGAGTTCTCTCCTGACTCTGACATGATCAGTCGGGCCTTTTCTGGCTGCCTATGTAAGTCTCTATAAAGCCTCACGTGACAGGGAGCCAGGAGAGAACCGCTCTTAACACGTTTTTTTTTCCTGATCAGTACGGACTGATCAAAACTTTTGACATGTCTCTGAGTTGTCAAACGTTTATACAAATGACGGGTACACTTTAACTAATGGCAACAGGTTATCACACAAAGCAGCCCATGTGGGATTAGTGAGTCTATATCTCTCTAACAATATATATTTTAAGAAAAACATTTTCAATAGGTTTTATTTACCATAATACATCAGTATGGACCTAGTTTTCTTTGTGGCACCACCCCTTTTTAAGACAAAAGTGAATAATGGCCAAACCATCAAATTTGCTGCATTGACTATAAAAGTTTGCTGAACTGTAGCTGCTGTGTGTTTCTAGATGCGTCCAGGTCTGCTGTGCGGTATTTCTCTGGGATGTCCAGGTCTGTGGTGCAGCACTTTTCTGGGATGTCTGCCTCAGTAGTATGGCACTTCTCTGGGAAGTCCGGCTCTGCGGTGCATCCTCGGGATTTGTCCTCCTTATTTATACGGGACTTCCTTGGCCTTCTCCTTCGCTGTGGTTTCTACAATCTCCATTTGTACATAAAGCGAGGTGGGTGGTCGTACGGATGTTGTTGCTATTTAAGTGTGTGGGGGAGGGGGGGTGGTGGCGGCTCTCTACCAATAGGAAGGCTTTTGGGGATGGTTCAGACTAGGTAATACTTTGCTTTAACCCCTTGTCTCCCTGCCCCCTTCTGCACATGTGTAAAGACGTGTAGGCTCTGTGTAGCTAGACTGGCGATGTTTGCACACGACGCGGTGACTGCTTCCTGCTCCCCCCTCAGCCCTGTGTCCTCTTAACTTCTGTCGTGTCCATTTCTAATAAACTACGAAATGAAGCCGGTGTCCTTTTGCGTCCTCTGTAAACGGGGATGGGTGCCACAACCCTCCCATTAGGAAAGAATACATAGACACTAAACATTCAAAAATATAAACTTTATTCATCTCAGCCATAAAAAAAAGCATGTTTTTCTTTTTTTTGGGGAGGGGCATGCTTACAATCCACATGACTCCTGAGGGAGGGGGGGGGGGGGGGGGGGGGGGGGGTGGTGTATCGGATGATACAGCAGGGTCACATGGAATGGATATAAATGACTAAACCTAGTTTTTGTGACATTGCTAAGGAAGTTGTGTACCAGGTGATACAGCCATCAGCAGGCTCCTATACTACTGGTTCATCTAATTGAGGGAGGCAGAGCCTTCTGCCCACCAGCTGTTGTAAGAGCCTCCCATCAAAGCTTTGGATATCCAGTCATGATAGGAATTGTAGTCTTGCCCCAGCTGGAGGGTTAGAGGTTCTCTATCCCTCATCTAAATCCATGTGACTGTGCTATAAACTAACTGTATCTAAGCGTTCAAGAGGTGTACTCAGTGCTCCAGTATACAGCATGAATTAAGATACACCAGCTATATCATCCCACTATGTTTTGTGCTGCCCCCCCCATATCTCTTTGCAGGGGTCTCCATACAGACTTAAACATGACAGCTGTCCCCAGCGGAGATGAATCTTTGTATATAAAAATACAATCTTCTTATAAAACAATAAGCCCTGAGCTGTAATAATACTGGAGGTATTGTGTGCCACCACCCTGACATTCACAGGAAAACTGCAGAAGAGATTTGAAAATCCATCACAGCAGAGGCAGGGCCCCTGAGGACCAATTCTCACCCATCCAGCTATGGGGGAGGGGCTGACTACATCTCATACATTCAGAGTTGTCAGGACCGCCTCCCCCTGACAACACTAAAACACCAGAACCTTCCAGCCAGGATGAAAGAAGAAGCATCCAAAGTAAAGGGTGTCAGCCGGCAGCTCCAGCAGCCAATCAAACACCACTTCCCTGTTCCCGGAGCCAATGGTCACTCTGCACCGATTCTGTGGCCCTTCACTGTTGGTTCCCAGGCTGACCAGCTCCATATCAAAGGTGATAGTGGACCCTGGTGAGATGGGCGGCAGCTGATTGGTCATCTCCTTACCATTCACATAAACAGCACCTACAAGAGATACAGAAGATGTGAGACCCTCCAGAGTAAGGAATGGAGTCTTTGGGTGGAGTGTGGCCTGCCAGAAAAACTCACCACTGGAACCAATACAGACAGCCCGATCCCGCTGTAAGGAATCCAGCCCATCCAGCTTCTCCACACACACTCCGATACTGTCCCTCCGATCAGAGGCCCCGCTGCTCTCCACCCTGCAGAGGCCACATATGGTCAGACAGATGCAGTCATATATACACAGACACTAGCCAGGCGGTGATCGAAAGGGGCCCTAATGGTCTCCACACACCGTCAGAAAAGTGCTGGTAAATATACTAAACCTGATTAGTGATGAGCAAATTTACACTACAAACAAAGCAAATCATTTCATTTGCTCGGCAGTCAGCTTACACACTGCCTTTTGATCTCTCTTCCGCTCCACCCAGGATGCCTGAAAAAGCTGCATCCAGTCCTGGGAAACTGGGAGAGGTTTGGCAAAAGATCAAAGGCAGCCAGCGAGTAAGCTGACTGCCGAGCAAATGAAAATTTGCTCATCTCTAATCCTGATTGGTCCAGGAATCAGCTACAACAACATTGGGATGCTATATAATTCTCTGAGGTGGGGGGCACCATATTACCTGAAGGTAAGGGTCTGACCAGGGTAACATGGGGAGTACCACCTTGGGAAAGAAGGTGGGTGAGAAGCTTACCTGAAGGTGAGGGTCTGCCCGGGGCAGTAGGTGGGCTCTCTGGAGTAGAGGACGGCCTGCTGTGGGGAGTCATTGCGGAGGGCGATGTTCCTGCGGCTGCTCAGACTATAACCATCTAATCCTGGACTCCATTCTGCAGAAGATTAAAGGAGAAGTCCAGCAAAAATTATTATTAAAGTATTGTACTGCCCCCCCCCCCCAAACAAATCACCAATATACACTTATTACTGGAAATGCTTATAAAGTGCTTTTTTCCCTGCACTTACTTACTGCATCAAGGCTTCACTTTCTGGATAACATGGTGATGTCACTTCTTGGATAACATGGTGATGTCACTTTCTGGATAACATGGTGATGTCACGCCCTGGCTACCAGAGCTGTGTGGGCTGTGGCTGCTGGAGAGGATGATGGCAGGGGGACACTGAGCATCCCTCTGCAATCATCCTCTCCAGCAGCCACAGCCCGCACAGCTCTGGGAGTCGGTCGTGACATCACCATTTCATCCAGGAAGTGAAGCCTTGATGCAGTAGAAAGTGCAGGGAAAAAGCTTTATAAGCATTTCCCATAATAAGTGTATATTGGTGATTTGTATAATTTTTGGGGGGCAATACAATACTTAAAGAAGTCTGGCGAAAATTTTTGTTAAAGTAGTCACCAGGTAAATGATGCCACGACACCAGGGGGCAGCAGAGAGCTTAACACTCACCATGTGGGACCAAGGAGGTGTGACCCAACTGCGGCACACTCCATGGGCTCCATTCCTGGCGACCATCCCCCCGGGCACAGACCCGAAACTGATAGTCCACATTGGGGTCGATGTGAAGGACGATGAACTCGCACTCGCTGCCCACATATGCGTCTTCATAGTGACCAGAGGAATGCTTCTGATACTGTAGGCGGAAATCCTGAGCCACAAAGTCATCATCCACCTGGCAGCAGAGACAGTCAGAAAGGAGGGAGGATATAAAGTTTGTCTTATTCATATTCTCTTAAAAAAGGATAAGAAAGCTAAAATACGGCTGGGGTATGTAAACATTTGAGCACAACTGCATGTTGTGCTCAGAAGTTTACATACCCCAGCAGAATTTTTGCTTACTAGTCCTTTTTTCAGAGAATATGAAAAACAGAAACTTTTTTTGCCCACCCATTTATTGTCAAACTCTCTCTCTTTTTAAATCATAATGAGAACCAAAAACATCTGAATGACCCCAATCAAAGGTTTACATACCCTGGTGATCTTTGCCTGATAACATGCACAGAAGTTGACACAAATTGGCAAAACTTCCATCCATAACAGCCAGGAAAATTATTCAGGATGCAAAGAGGAAAACCCCACAAATAGCTGAAATCCAGGACTCTCTGAAAACTAACGGTCTGGCTGTTTCAAGATGCACAATAAGGAGGCGATAGAAGAAAAACGGGCTTCATGGTCAAGTTGACAGAAGAAAACCATTACTGCACAAATGCCACAAAGTATCTCCGCTACAATACACCAAACAGTACAGAGGCAAACCTCAAAACTTCTGAAGCAAGGTAATTTGGAGTCACGAGACCAAACTTTTTGGCCACAACTATAAATGTTAAATTTGGAGAAGCGTCAACAAGGCCTATAATGAAAGGAACACCATCCCTACTGTAAAGTACGCAGGTGGATTGCCGATCTTGTGGGGATGTGTGAGCTACAAAGATGCGGGAAACTTGGTCAAAGTTTAAGGAAAGATGAGTGCTGATGATTTGCTGCATTTATCAGCCCGGAAGCTGGGCATATGTACTTGGATGTTCCAACATGACAACGATCCAAAACACAAGGCCAAGTCAACCTGTCATTGGCTGCGGCAGAACAAAGTGAAGGTTCTGGAGGGATCATCTCAGTCTCCAGACCTCAATATTATTGAGCCACTCTGGAGAAATCTCCAGCCCGCAGCTCATGCAAGACAGACCAGGAACTTACAGGAACTGGAGGCTTTCTCCCAAGAAGAATGGGCGGCTTTACCATCTGAGAAAATAAAGAGCCTCATCCACAACTACCACAAAAGACTTCAAGCTGTCACTGATGTTCGGAGGGCAATACACGGTATTAAGAACTGGGGTATGTATACTTTTGATCAGGGTCATTTGGATGTTTTTGGTTGTCATTATGATTTAGAAACAGAAAAAAAAAAACGCAGTAGTCTGACAATAAATGGCTTCACCCGACCACTAACCATGAAGGGGGAAAAGGTTTTTGTGTTATCATTCATATCCTCTGAAAAAAAGACAAGAAAGCAAAAATTCTGAAGGCGTATGTAAACTTTTGAGCATATGTGGAGTGGAGCAGGTCTATACATAGCACCAGGGCCACTAGTGTACATGAAGGAGAAATTATTTCATTTATGTTATAAATAATTGGAGGTCTGTTATTTAAAGTGTTAATACATAAGAATAAAGAGTTCCTCTGTTAATTTCCTTCATTTATTTTACATCACATAGAAATATACCATCTATTATTACAAGAAGCATCCCAGCTTTACTGCAATAAACCAAGGGAAAGAAAAAAAACTGAAAAAAATGCTGAAGTTTGGCACGCGTCTTATAAAAGGGGCGTGTCATAATTATCATTACCGCGGCTACCTGTACGATTAATCGTGATATTGATTTAGGCCATTATCGCCCAGCCCTATTCTATGCCACCCTGGATTCCCTTACTATTGGGTGGGAGATCAGTGTATTCTGTGGGGTTCAGGATACAGACCTTGCACCATCGCACCAGGATCCCCCCGGGTCTCTCGATCAGTTCCTCGATCTGCACCGGGGGTCTGGAGGCCACCGTCCCGTGCTTGGTGATGTGATCTCTGGCGATTGTCAGGAAGGAGTCATCTAGCTGAGCCGACAGGCAGGGGACGTCCACCAGGGCCGGGACCTCCGGAAGACTGCACACAACACACAGTGACTGAGGGGCCCCCGCTACTCATAGCCCACCACTCTCCTGCACACAGTAACTGAGGGGCCCCCGCTACTGATAGCCCACCACTCTCCTGCACACAATGACTGAGGGCCCCCCGCTACTCATAGCCCACCACTCTCCTGCACACAGTGACTGAGGTGCCCCCGCTACTCATAGCCCACCACTCTCCTGCACACAGTGACTGAGGGGCCCCCGCTACTCATAGCCCACCACTCTCCTGCACACAGTAACTGAGGTGCCCCCGCTACTTATAGCCCACCACTCTCCTGCACACAGTGACTGAGGTGCCCCCACTAATAGCCCACCACTGTCCTGCACACAGTGACTGAGGTGCCCCCACTAATAGCCCACCACTGTCCTGCACACAGTGACTGAGGGGCCCCCGCTACTTATAGCCCACCACTCTCCTGCACACAATGACTGAGGGCCCCCCGCTACTCATAGCCCACCACTCTCCTGCACACAGTGACTGAGGTGCCCCCGCTACTTATAGCCCACCACTCTCCTGCACACAATGACTGAGGGCCCCCCGCTACTCATAGCCCACCACTCTCCTGCACACAGTAACTGAGGTGCCCCCGCTACTTATAGCCCACCACTCTCCTACACACAGTGACTGAGGGGTCCCCGCTACTCATAGCCCACCACTCTCCTGCACACAGTGACTGAGGGGTCCCCGCTACTCATAGCCCACCACTCTCCTGCACACAGTGACTGAGGGGTCCCCGCTACTCATAGTCCAATACCCCCCTGCACACAGTAACTGAGGGGTCCCCGCTACTTATAGCCCAATACCTCCCTGCACACAGTGACTGAGGGGTCCCCGCTACTTATAGCCCAATACCCCCCTGCACACAGTAACTGAGGGGCCCCCGCTACTTATAGCCCACCACTCTCCTGCACACAGTGACTGAGGTGCCCCCGCTACTTATAGCCCAATACCCCCTGCACACAGTGACTGAGGTGCCCCCGCTACTCATAGCCCACCACTCTCCTGCACACAGTAACTGAGGTGCCCCCGCTACTTATAGCCAAATACCCCCCTGCACACAGTGACTGAGGTGCCCCCGCTACTTATAGCCCACCACTCTCCTGCACACAGTGACTGAGGGGCCCCGCTACTGATAGCCCACCACTCTCCTGCACACAGTGAATGAGGGGCCCCGCTACTGATAGCCCACCACTCTCCTGCACACAGTGACTGAGGGGCCCCCGCTACTCATAGTCCAATACTCCCCACACACAGTGACTGAGGGGCCCCCGCTACTCATAGCCCACCACTCTCCTGCACACAGTGACTGAGGGGCCCCGCTACTCATAGCCCACCACTCTCCTGCACACAGTGAATGAGGGGCCCCGCTACTGATAGCCCACCACTCTCCTGCACACAGTGAATGAGGGGCCCCGCTACTGATAGCCCACCACTCTCCTGCACACAGTGACTGAGGGGCCCCCGCTACTCATAGTCCAATACTCCCCACACACAGTGACTGAGGGGCCCCCGCTACTCATAGCCCACCACTCTCCTGCACACAGTGACTGAGGGGCCCCGCTACTCATAGCCCACCACTCTCCTGCACACAGTGAATGAGGGGCCCCGCTACTGATAGCCCACCACTCTCCTGCACACAGTGAATGAGGGGCCCTGCTACTGATAGCCCACCACTCTCCTGCACACAGTGACTGAGGGGCCCCCGCTACTCATAGTCCAATACTCCCCATACATAGTGACTGAGGGGCCCCCGCTACTCATAGTCCAATACTCCCCATACATAGTGACTGAGGGGCCCCGCTACTGATAGCCCACCACTCTCCTGCACACAGTGACTGAGGGGCCCCCACTACTCATAGTCCAATACTCCCCATACATAGTGACTGAGGGGCCCCCGCTACTCATAGTCCAATACTCCCCATACATAGATAGTGACTGAGGGGCCCCCGCTACTCATAGTCCAATACTCCCCATACATAGTGACTAAGGGGCCCCCAGCTCCTCACCTGTCCAGCTGGATATGCAGAGCTTTATTGGTAAAGTTGCTCAGGTTCTCGTGGTCTCCGCTCCTACAGGACACAGCGGCCTCTCCTGGAGAAAAGAGGAATAACAGGTCACTAAAAACTAACATACTTAGATGGCCTAACCTCAAAATCCAGATAGCGTGCCACAATCTGACCACAAGATACACCCCACACGCACATACATGCTCCCCCACACACACCCTGCCCTATGTGCCCCACCTTCCCGCAGCAGCCCATCAGCAGTGGTCACCCCCTGCTCCAGCAGCTTCTGGCAGTCGTCCAGTGGTTTGATGTTGTCTCGCTCGATGGCGTCCACCCGCTGCAGCAGCGCGCTCAGCCGATCCTCCAGCATTTTGGAGACAGCACTTTTCATGTCCTGGAAGTGAAGCCGCAAGGCGTCCCGGGTCTGAGCTGCGCTCTCCTGGACCTGTGGGGAGACACCATAATAACAGTCAGCAGGGAGGGGGCGCTTTACCTGACATAAGGCAGATTACACTGCAGGAAATGATGGGGAGGAATCAGGAAGCTCTGGCTGCACACACCGGCAGCACATGGACCGTCACCCTCACAACACATTACTGACGGTTTCCCTCCTGGTGAAAATATATAGGTTGGTCACATGACATGCCTACTCTACAGGGTCTGCGACATCACTAAACCCCCCACCCCGATCTGTGAGGAGGAGCGAGACGTCTCATAGAAAAACAGGAAGACGTCTGTGTAACCACTGAGAGTGACGACAGGAAGCGGATGATGTGAGGAGATGTCACAGGCCGGGACCCCCAGTCATCCAACAACCAGCCCCCAGTACCACCAACTCTGGAGATGTGACCAACCAGGGGGTCCTGACACTAGTGGTCCCAGGAAAGATCCTGTGTTCGGGGGTGTCAGGCCCCCCAGGTTCTTCTGTGTTAGAAGGGTCTGGCCTCAGGGTACTCCCGTTTTTTTTTTGTTTGTTTTTGTTTTCTTTTTTTTTGGGGGGGGGGGGGGGGGGGGGGGCACTGATCTGGGCCCCAGGTTCTCCTGTGTTTGTGGGGGGGGGGGGTCTGGTCTGACCCCCAGGTTCTCCTGTGTTTGGGGGAGATGGTGTTCTGCAGTGTTGGATGGGGGGCAGGTAAGAGTCTGGCCCCCTGGGTTCTGCTGTGTTGGGGGAGGGTGGTGTCTGGTCCCCGGGTTCATTTGTTTGGGGGGAGAGGGGGGGTCTGACCCCCAGGTTCTCCTGTTATATGGTCTGGCTGCAGGGTTCTTTTTTTTTCTAACCCCCAGGTTTTCCTGTCTCAACTATTCCCCCCCCCCCCCCCCCCCCCCCCCCCCCCCCCCCCGGGTTCACCTGTGTTCGGCAGGGTCTGACCCCAGGTTTTTCTGTGTGTGTGTGTGTGTGTGGGGGGGTCTAGCTACAGTGTGGGGGTCTCACCTGTTTCCTGGCCCCCTTGGGTTCTCCTCTGTTGGGGGGGGGGTGTCTCACCTGTTTCCTGGCCCCCTTCTATTGGGGGGGTCTCACCCGTTTCCTGACACCTTCTGTTAGGGGGGGGGGGGGTCTCACCCGTTTCCTGCCCCCTTCTGTTGGGGGGGGGTCTCACCCGTTTCCTGCCCCCTTCTGTTGGGGGGGGGGGTCTCACCCGTTTCCTGCCCCCTTCTGTTGGGGGGGGGGGGGTCTCACCCGTTTCCTGCCCCCTTCTGTTGGGGGGGGGGGGGGAATCTCACCCGTTTCCTGCCCCCTTCTGTTGGGGGGGGGGGGAATCTCACCCGTTTCCTGCCCCCCTGCGGTTGGGGGGGGGGGGGTGTCTCACCCGTTTCCTGCCCCCCTTCTGTTGGGGGGGTCTCACCCGTTTCCTGCCCCCTTCTGTTGGGGGGGGGTCTCACCTGTTTCCTGCCCTCTTCTGTTGGGGGGGGGCTCACCCGTTTCCTGGCCCCCTTCTGTTGGGGGGGGGGGGGGGGGGGGGGAGTCTCACCCGTTTCCTGCCCCCTTCTGTTGGGGGGGGGGAGTCTCACCCGTTTCCTGCCCCCTTCTGTTGGGGGGGGGGGGCTCACCAGTTTCCTGCCCCCCTTCTGTTGGGGGGTCTCACCCGGTTCCTGCCCCCTTCTGTTGGGGGGGGGGGGGGGGGGGGAGAGTCTCACCCGTCTCCTGCCCCCCTCTGTTGGGGGGGGAAGGGTCTCACCCGTTTCCTGCCCCCTTCTGCTGGGGGGGGGGGGTCTCACCCGTTTCCTGCCCCCCTTCTGTTGGGGGGGGGGGGGAGTCTCACCCGTTTCCTGCCCCCTTCTGTTGGGGGGGGGGGGTGTCTCACCCGTTTCCTGCCCCCCTTCTGTTGGGGGGGGGGGTCTCACCCGTTTCCTGCCCCCCTTCTGATGGGGGGGGGTCTCACCCGTTTCCTGCCCCCTTCTGTTGGGGGGGGGGTCTCACCCGTTTCCTGCCCCCTTCTGTGGGGGGGGGGGGTCTCACCCGTTTCCTGCCCCCCTCTGTTGGGGGAGGGGGGGAGTCTCACCCGTTTCCTGCCCCCTTCTGTTGGGGGGGGGGGGGGCTCACCAGTTTCCTGTCCGCTTCTGTTAGGGGGGGGGGGGGAGTCTCACCCGTTTCCTGCCCCCTTCTGTTGGGGGGGGGGGGGGGGGGGGTTTACCCGTTTCCTGTCCCCTTCTGTTAGGGGGGGGGGCTCATCCGTTTCCTGTCCCCTTCTGTTAGGGGGGGGGGCTCATCCGTTTCCTGTCCCCTTCTGTTAGGGGGGGGGGGCTCATCCGTTTCCTGGCCCCTCTGTTGGGGGGGGGGTGTCTCACCCGTTTCCTGCCACCTTCTGTTGGGGGGGGGAGGTCTCACCTGTTCCCTGCCCCTCTTCTGTTGGGGGGGGGGGGGTGTCACATCCGTTTCCTGCCACCTTCTGTTGGGGGGGGGGCCTCACCAGTTTCCTGCCCCCCTCTGTTGGGGGGGGGGGGGGTGTCTCACCCGTTTCCTGCCCCCTTCTGTTGGGGGGGGGGGGGGGGGGAGAGTCTCACCCGTCTCCTGCCCCCCTCTGTTGGGGGGGGAAGGGTCTCACCCGTTTCCTGCCCCCTTCTGCTGGGGGGGGGGGTCTCACCCGTTTCCTGCCCCCCTTCTGTTGGGGGGGGGGGGGGAGTCTCACCCGTTTCCTGCCCCCTTCTGTTGGGGGGGGGGGGTGTCTCACCCGTTTCCTGCCCCCCTTCTGTTGGGGGGGGGGGTCTCACCCGTTTCCTGCCCCCTTCTGATGGGGGGGGGGTCTCACCCGTTTCCTGCCCCCTTCTGTTGGGGGGGGGGGTCTCACCCGTTTCCTGCCCCCCTCTGTTGGGGGAGGGGGGGAGTCTCACCCGTTTCCTGCCCCCTTCTGTTCGGGGGGGGGGGCTCATCCGTTTCCTGTCCCCTTCTGTTAGGGGGGGGGGGGGGGGGGTCTCACCCGTTTCCTGCCCCCCTCTGTTGGGGGGGGGGGGGGGGGGGGGGGTTTTACCCGTTTTCCTGTCCCCTTCTGTTAGGGGGGGGGGCTCATCCGTTTCCTGTCCCCTTCTGTTAGGGGGGGGGGGCTCATCCGTTTCCTGTCCCCTTCTGTTAGGGGGGGGGGCTCATCCGTTTCCTGGCCCCTCTGTTGGGGGGGGGGTGTCTCACCCGTTTCCTGCCACCTTCTGTTGGGGGGGGGAGGTCTCACCTGTTCCCTGCCCCTCTTCTGTTGGGGGGGGGGGGGGGGTGTCTCATCCGTTTCCTGCCACCTTCTGTTGGGGGGGGGGCCTCACCAGTTTCCTGCCCCCCCTCTGTTGGGGGGGGGGGGGGGTGTCTCACCCGTTTCCTGCCCCCTTCTGTTGGGGGGGGGGGGGTCTCACCCGTTTCCTGCCCCCCTCTGTTAGGGGGGGGGGTGTCTCACCTGTTTCCTGCCCCCCTCCTGTTGGGGGGTCTCACCCGTTTCCTGCCCCTTCTGTTAGGGGGGGTGTCTCACCCGTTTCCTGCCCCCTTCTGTTGGGGGGGGGGGGTGTCTCACCCGTTTCCTGCCCCCTTCTGTTAGGGGGGGGGGTGTCTCACCTGTTTCCTGCCCCCCTTCTGTTGGGGGGTCTCACCCGTTTCCTGGCCCCCTCTGTTGGGGGGGGTGTCTCACCCGTTTCCTGCCCCCTTCTGTTAGGGGGGGTCTCACCCGCTTCCTGCCCCCCTCTGTTGGGGGTGGGGGGTGTCTCACCCGTTTCCTGCCCCCCTCTGTTGGGGGGGGGGGGTCTCACCCGCTTCCTGCCCCCCTCTGTTGGGGGGGGGGGTGTCTCACCCGTTTCCTGCCCCCTTCTGTTAGGGGGGGTCTCACCCGTTTCCTGCCCCCCTCTGTTGGGGGGGGGGGGTGTCTCACCCGTTTCCTGCCCCCTTCTGTTAGGGGGGGGTCTCACCCGCTTCCTGCCCCCCTCTGTTAGGGGGGGGGGTCTCACCTGTTTCCTGGCCTGGCTCAGCCCCAGCAGTCTCGTCCTCAGCTCCTCCTTGTACGTCCTCGCAGCCTCCATACTCTCTTTAGCCTCCAGCAGGAGTCCCTCCATCTCGTCCATCCCGCTCACCTCCGCCCGTTCTGCCTCAACTACGGAAACTGCGGCTCAACTACAAACCCCGTCAGCCCCCGCGGCAGGAGGCGTGGCCGCCGGAAACTTTACTCGCAGCTAACCCGGAAGTAACGGCAGCCTTGTGGCTCTGGGTCAGTCTGCTCTGCCGTGATGCGTGTACACAGGGGCCCCGGGTGACTACAACTCCCATCATATTCAGAGCATCATAGAGCGCTCAGCATAATGGTCCCCAAATCCACAGAAACCTAAGGCTGTGTACACACAGGTTGGTTATGTCGCAGATTTAGATCACGTGACGAGTCGACGCTTCCAATACAAGTGAATGGAGAGAAGTATACTGGACGGAAAAGCTGCGGATTTGCCGCAATAGAGGACGGAGCGGATTCTGTGCGGATTTGTGACCCCTGAGGCTGCGGTCACACTGGTCACCAGTAAAGGATTGTCCTGGTTTACATCTTGTTACATGAACACATACAACACCACGTGTCCATTCACTTTTATAGCATAAAGTGTGTCTTTTGTGTACGTACATTTTGCTCATATTCCGTTATCCCCTTCCTTTGTGGGATGTGAGATTAATCGGGACCCCAGGGGGTTAAGTATTGATGCCATGCCACATTGTTTAGTCTAGCACCCAAAGGGTTAAGTGTGGATGCAATGCATCCTCGTTTAACCCCATGTGTGCCAGAGTATAAGCAGCATCTGCCAAAATGCTGCAACTGTAAGGTGCAGAACACCTGTCACACTGATAGGTGTTCTGCCTCTGCGTTTTTTGGTGTGTGTTTTTCAGATATCGGTATCCAGAAGATTGTGTCAATGACCAGAATTTTTTTTTTTTTTTTTAATGTACAATGAGGGTAGTGGGTGTGTTATTTATTAGAGATGAGCGAATAGTATTTGATCGAATACTGCACTGTTCAAAAGATTTAAGTTCGATCGAATATTCAAATCTAAATTAACTTTACCAAAACAGCTAAACAATTTGCTTTACTAATTAAATATTAACTATTACAGGGAGCGGCAATTCCTGTTGCCGGTAATACAGCTCAATGTAATAATTATTACTTTACTATAGTTAAAACAGCAAATGTTTCTTCAAATTTTTTTTAATCACAATAGCAACATTAGAAGAAATATTGTTTTATATGTCCGCCCAGCTGATTGGCTGAGCGGACATATAAGGAGCTGGCACACTGAGCTCAGTGTGCCGGGGTCCGGTG
This sequence comes from Dendropsophus ebraccatus, assembly GCF_027789765.1. Lineage (NCBI taxonomy): Eukaryota > Metazoa > Chordata > Amphibia > Anura > Hylidae > Dendropsophus > Dendropsophus ebraccatus. Next base: position 61,031,717 of record NC_091467.1, on the reverse strand, counting down.
AAGAGAGAAGACCTCGGAGAGGGAGTAGAAAGCTCTCCCCTACACTGCAGCCATCCCATCAAGGAAGGGGGTTACTTAACCCCTTCCTTGCTGGAATGGGTGCAGTCTGACCCCCAAGGGGTTAAGTGGGGACCCTTACTTAACCTACTGGGGGCCAGATTGTTCAGTATGGCACCCAAAGAGTTAAGGGGGATGCAGTGCATCCTCCTTTAACCCCTTGGGTGCCACACTGTAAGCAGCGATCTGTAAAGATGCTGCATACTGTAAGGTGCACAACACCGTTCACAATGATGGGTGTTGTGTTCCTGTTTGTGTGTTTTTTTCAGTTTTTCAGATATCGGTATCCTGTGGATTACGGCGGATTCGGTGGACTACGTCGATATTTTTTTTTTATAAAATGGTCAACAAGGGCTGTGGGGGTGTTTTTATTTGAATAAAAAAAATTTCACTTGTGTCTTGTCTTTATTTCTTTACTATATAGACTTAGTAGTGGAAGCCGTCTAATAGAAGGAATCCATTACTAAGTCAGGGCTTAGTGGTCGCCGGTAAAAAATGGCTAACACTAATCCCCCCATTATTACCCCAGTACCCAATGCCACCAGGGGTACTGGGAAGAGCCAGGTGCCAGTGGTCCCGGAGCGTCAAAATTGGTGCTCCTGTACTGGGCGGCAGCAGGCTGGTAAGATTTAGGCTGGGGAGGGCCTAAACCAATGGCTCTTCCCACCCTGGTGTTACTAGGCTGCTGCTGTTTGGTTTTTAACCTGGCTGGTTATGAAAATAGGGGGAACCCTATCCTACCCCTTTATTTAAAAAAAAAAACAAAACACAAAGGGATCCCCCTATTTTTATAACCAGCCGGGTTAAACACCAAGCAACAGCAGCCTAGTAACACCGGGGGGGAAGGGCCATTGTTTTAGGCCCTCCTAAGCCTTTTATTACCAGCCTGCTGCTGCCCTTTCCAGGACCGCCAATTTTGACTGTCCGGGACCACTATCACCCGGCTCTTCCCAGTACCCCTGGCGGCATTGGGTACTGGGGTAATAAAGGGGGGGGGGAGGGGGGGTTAGTTAGCCATTTTATACCGGCTAACACTAAGCCCTGACTTAGTAACGGATTCCGTCTATTAGACGGCTTCCACTTCTAAGTCTATATAGTGAAGAAATAAAGACACGACACAAGTGAAAAATATTTTTTTATTCAAATAAAAACACCCCTTGTTAACCATTTTATAAAAAAAAAATCCCCAAAACCACTGGTCATCGACGTAGTCCACCGAATCCGCTGTAATCCACAGGATACCGATATCTGTAAAACAAAAAGGTAGAAACACACACAAAAACAACACAGAAATAGGAGCACAACACCCATCATTGTGAGCGGTGTTGTGCACCTTACAGTATGCAGCATCTTTACAGATCGCTGCTTACAGTGTGGCACCCAAGGGGTTAAGGGAGGATGCATTGCATCCCCCTTAACCCTTTGGGTGCCATACTGAACAATCTGGCCCCCAGGGGATTAAGTAAGGGTCCCCACTTAACCCCTTGGGTGACAGACTGATGTCGGACAGCACCCATACCAGCAAGAAAGGGGTTAAGTGGCCCCCTTCCTTGCTGGGATGGGTGAGGTGCAGTGGAGGAGGGAGAGCTTTCTACTTACCCTCCCAGGTCTTCTCTTTGCCGGTCCCCGACCCCTTATATGTCCGCTCAGCTGGGCGGACATATAAAACAAAACATTTCTACTAATGTTGCTATTGTGATAAAACAAATAGAATAATTAGAAGAAACATTTGCTGTTTTAATTAAAATATTAATTATTAGATTGAGCTGTATTACCGGCAATACCAATTGCCAGCATTAATGCCGCTCCCTGTAATAGTTAATATTTAATTAATAAAGCAAATTTTCATTGTAAGAAAGCTATTTTCGTTGTACAATAGTATAATTAAAAAGAATAAATGCTTGTTGAATTAAATATACTGTACATAAATATATATATATATATATATATAAATACACACATTTATATATTTTTTACATACAGTATATTTAATTGAACAAGCATTTATTCGTTTTAATTAAGCTATTGTACAACGAATATAGCTGTCTTACAATAAAAATTTGCTTTATTAATTGAATATTAACTATTACCAGGATCGCTAACCCCGGTAATACCGTGCCCTGTAATAATGCTTCCCCAGATGCATTCCAGAGGTGTTTGCATCTCTTTCTAAAGATGTCTTGGTCTTGGTGACCTCCGATTCGTCAAATTTTGATTTCCAGGTCCCAAGGATTTTTCTCCCATAGACTATAATGGGATTCGATATTCATTTGAATAGTCGAATATCGGCAGCTATTCAAATCTAATCGAATATTTTGATTATCGATAATCGAAGATTTATCTTATATTTTTTTTAATAAAACCCTTTTATCAATTATGTTGTGTTCATTTCTTTTTTCACAGGCTTAGTAGCTGTCTGATAGACGGCATCCATTACTATGTTAGGGCCTGGTGTTCACTGCTATAAAAATGGCTAACACTATTACCCCAGTACCCACCACACCAGGGGTACTGGGAAGAGTCGGGTACCAGAGCATCCAAATTGAAGCTTCTGGACTGGGTGGCAGCAGGCTAGTATTATTAGGCTGGGGAGGGCAGAAATAAATGGCCCTTCCCACCCTGGTACTACTAGGGTGCTGCTGTTTGTTTTCCTTATGTTTTTTTTTTGTAATTCCATAACCAGACAGGTTAAAAACCAAACAGCAGCCTAGTAGTACCAGGGTGGGAGGGGCCATTTATTTTAACCTATTTTTCCCAGCCCGCAACACCCAGTCCAGAAGCACCAATTTGGATACTCCGGGACTACTGGTACCCGGCTCTTCCTAGTACCCCTGGTGCAGTGGGTACTGGGTAATAATGAAGGGGAGGGGGGGGTGAGTATTAGTCATTTTATACCGGCTAACACTAAGCTGCAGCTTATTAATTGATGCTGTCTACTAAACCTGTAAAAAAAATAAACACAACATGATTAACCCCTTAGCGACCCATGACGTATCTAATACGTCATGGCGCCGCGGGGGGTGTTCAGAGCGGGGTCCCGCCGGGACCCCGCTCTGAACGGCGCTGATCCCGGCTGACACGTGCAGCCGGGCAGTGCCTCTGTTAGCCGGCGCGGGTCCCGTTGCCGCGCCGGCTAATTAAGCACTTCAATGCAGCTGTCAAACCTGACAGCTGCATTGAAGTGCTTTATGCACACTATCCCTGGTGTCTAGTGGGTCGGATCTCCCCCCCGCGATGCGATCACGGGGGGGGGGAGATCCGTTCTTCTGCCCGTGCCGGGCCTCAGCGTCGGAATGACGCTGATCCCGGCTCGGCAGTAGATTGCTATGGCCTGCAGCAGGCCATAGCAATCTATGACCAATCTCATGGATCTTTGCTGTGTATATACACAGCAATGATCTCTATGAGAGATCATTGCTGTGTATATACAAGCCCCCCAGGGGGGCTTCTAGTGTATGTAAAAAAAAAAGTAAAAAAGTGTTTTTATTAATAAAAAATCCCCTCCCCTAATAAAAGTCCAAATCACCCCCCTTTTCCCATTTTATAAATATAAATTAATAAATAAATAAATAAACATATTTAGTATCGCCGCGCGCGTAATCGCCCGAACTATTAATTAATCACATTCCTGATCTCGCACGGTAAACGGCGTGCAAAATTGCGCATTTTTGGTCGCATCAAATCCAGAAAAAATGTAATAAAAAGCGATCAAAAAGTCGTATATGCGCAATCAAGGTACCGATAGAAAGAACGCATCATGGCGCAAAAACTGACACCTCACACAGCCCCATAGAGCAAAGGATAAAAGCGCTATAAGCCTGGGAATGGAGCGATTTTAAGTGACATATATTTGTTAACAATGGTTTGAATTTTTTACAGGCCATCCGATACAATATAAGTTATACATGTTATATATCATAGTAATCGTAACAACTTGAGGAACATGCATAACAAGTCAGATTTACCATAGGGCAAACGGCGTAAATGCAAATCTCCCCGAAATCAAAACAAATTCGTTTTTTTTTCAATTTGACAGCGCAAATGATTTTTTTCCGGTTTCACAACATATTTTATGGAAAAATTATGCCTGTAATTGCAAAGTACAATTGGTTTCGCAAAAAATAAGTGCTCATATACGTCTCTAGGTGAAAAAATGCAAGCGCTATGGACTTTTAAACATAAAATGGAAAAAGCAAAAGCGCAAAAACGAAAATTGGCTTGGACCTTAAGGGGTTAAGAAAAGTGTTCTATTAAAAAAAAAAAAAAAAAACAACAACACACCCCTTGTTGACTGTTTTATTTAAAAAATAAATAAATACTGGTCAACTCTGGACATCAACATCTTAAAAACAAGAGGGAAAAACAAAAATGGAACACCCATTATTTTGACAGGTGTTCTGCACCTTACAGTATGTAGCATCTTGGCTAATGCTGCTTGAACTCTGGCACACAAGGTTTTATGTGAGGATGCACTGCATCCACACTTAACCCCTTGGGGGGCCAGTTGACAAGTGTCATCTTAACCAATCAGCGGCGGAAGCAGTGTTTTTGCTCAGCTGCTGATAGAAAGAAGACTGGGGCTTAAAGGGGTAGTGCGGTGCTAAGAAATTATTCACAAAATAACACACATTACAAAGTTATACAACTTTGTATGTATGTTATGTATGTGAATGGCCCCCTTCCCCGTGTTCCCCGACCCCCGCCCGTGCACCCGGAAGTGTAGTGCATTATACATACCTGATTCGTGTCGACCCCCATCCGCCGTCTTCTGACAGTGATGTAATCTTCGGGAGGCCAGCCAACCCGCGATTGGCTGAGCATAACTGAGGGACAGCAGGAGCAGGTCGGCCGGGCTCCCGAAGATTACATCACTGTCAGAAGACGGCGGACGGGGGTCGACACGTATCAGGTATGTATAATGCACTACACTTACGGGTGCACGGTCGGGGAACACGGGGAAGGGGGAAATTCACATACATACAAAGTTGTATAACTTTGTAATATGTGTTATTTTGTGAATAATTTCTTAGCACCGCACTACCCCTTTAAGTTAAAGGGGTATTCCCCCAAAAAACTTTTTTGCATTAATACGCTGCCCACCCGTAGCTTTCCATCTTTCCAATATAAAGTTATTACGTATTCTGCACAGTTTTGCTGTTATCTAGAAGCATTCACGTGTCCTCCCTCTTTTTAATGGGCTGGCTTCTAACCCTGCCTATTGAAGTGAGGGAGGACACTGACAGCTGCTGCTGCTGTCTCCCGACTGCCTCCCCCCAGGTCACCTGTGTGCCCCCTCGCCCCTGAACACACCTGTGGCCCTCACACTGTGCCCCCTGACGTTGCCAGGGGGGGTGATGTACTTGGTATAAGGGGGGGGGGATTGGACGATTAGTGAGCGCCGCATAGCACCCCGGCAACCAAGCAGAGTAGCCGGCGGCGGGGGGTGCTGTACTGAGCTGTGTGGGGTCCGGGGGTGTTGGTACCGCCGCTCCCTGCCAGCTGTGCCACGGGTGAGACCGGGGGGGGAAGGGGGGGGCCCGAGGTGCTGCGGGTGGGAACAGGGGTGGTGGTGTCTCACCCCCAAGCCTTAACCTCCTCTCTCCCCCCCTTTCACATCTCTCTCCCCCCCCCTTTCACATCTCTCTCCCCCCCTTTCACATCTCTCTCCCCCCCTTTCACATCTCTCTCCCCCCCCTTTCACATCTCTCTCCCCCCCCTTTCACATCTCTCCCCCCCCCCCCTTTCACATCTCTCTCTCCCCCCTTTCACATCTCTCTCTCCCCCCTTTCACATCTCTCTCCCCCCCCTTTCACATCTCTCTCCCCCCCTTCACATCTCTCTCCCCCCCTTCACATCTCTCTCCCCCCTTTCACATCTCTCTCCCCCCTTTCACATCTCTCTCCCCCCCCTTTCACATCTCTCTCCCCCCCCTTTCACATCTCTCTCCCCCCCTTCACATCTCTCTCTCCCCCCCCCTTCACATCTCTCTCCCCCCCCCTTCACATCTCTCTCTCCCCCCCCCCCTTCACATCTCTCTCTCCCCCCCCCCCTTCACATCTCTCTCTCCCCCCTCCCTTCACATCTCTCTCTCCCCCCCCCTTCACATCTCTCTCTCCCCCCTCCCTTCACATCTCTCTCTCCCCCCCCCTTCACATCTCTCTCTCCCCCCCCCTTCACATCTCTCTCTCCCCCCCCTTCACATCTCTCTCTCCCCCCCCTTCACATCTCTCTCTCCCCCCCCTTCACATCTCTCTCTCCCCCCCCTTCACATCTCTCTCCCCCCCCTCACATCTCTTTCCCCCCCTTCACATCTCTTTCCCCCCCTTCACATCTCTTTCCCCCCCCTTCACATCTCTTTCCCCCCCCTTCACATCTCTCTCCCCCCCACCTTCATCACCTCCTCTCTCCCTCCCACCTCCATCACCTCCTCTCTCCCTCCCACCTCCATCTCCCCCATCACCTCCTCTCTCCCTCCCACCTCCATCTCCCCCATCACCTCCTCTCTCCCTCCCACCTCCATCTCCCCCATCACCTCCTCTCTCCCTCCCTCCTCCATCTCCCCCATCACCTCCTCTCTCCCTCCCTCCTCCATATAGATATATAGGGTCATTATACTTCGCAACTCAACCCACGGCACCCAACCCCCCCCCCACGCACCACTCACCGGCTGACCTGCAGCCCCCCTCACTTAAATAACTCAACCCTGCTATGCAACGCACACAACTCTGCTATGCAACGCACTCAACTCTGTATGCTACGTTCTCAACTCTGTTATATCTTGTGGATATCAGCTCTGCTACATCATGGACCAATCAGACGTAAGCATTGCATCATGGGAGATGTAGTTTTCTGTCTGGAGCCATGTCGGATATAGTTTGGCTTTCTTGTAACTCAGGAACGGGCCAGCACTCACAGCGGGGGGCAGCACTCACAGCGGGGGGCAGACCGCGGGGGGCAGCACTCACAGCGGGGGGCAGACCGCGGGGGGCAGCACTCACAGCGGGGGGCAGACCGCGGGGGGCAGCACTCACAGCGGGGGGCAGACCGCGGGGGCAGCACTCACAGCGGGGGGCAGACCGCGGGGGGCAGCACTCACAGCGGGGGGCAGACCGCGGGGGGCAGCACTCACAGCGGGGGGCAGACCGCGGGGGGCAGCACTCACAGCGGGGGGCAGACCGCGGGGGGCAGCACTCACAGCGGGGGGCAGACCGCGGGGGGCAGCACTCACAGCGGGGGGCAGACCGCGGGGGGCAGCACTCACAGCGGGGGGCAGCACTCACAGCGGGGGGCAGCACTCACAGCGGGGGGCAGACCGCGGGGGGCAGCACTCACAGCGGGGGGCAGACCGCGGGGGGCAGCACTCACAGCGGGGGGCAGACCGCGGGGGGCAGACCGCGGGGGGCAGACCGCGGGGGGCAGCACTCACAGCGGGGGCAGACCGCGGGGAGCAGCACTCACAGCGGGGGGCAGACCGCAGGGGGCAGCACTCACAGCGGGGGGCAGACCGCAGGGGGCAGCACTCACAGCGGGGGGCAGCACTCACAGCGGGGGGCAGACCGCAGGGGGCAGCACTCACAGCGGGGGGCAGACCGCAGGGGGCAGCACTCACAGCGGGGGGCAGACCGCAGGGGGCAGCACTCACAGCGGGGGGCAGACCGCAGGGGGCAGCACTCACAGCGGGGGGCAGACCACAGGGGGCAGCACTCACAGCGGGGGGCAGACCGCAGGGGGCAGCACTCACAGCGGGGGGCAGACCGCAGGGGGCAGCACTCACAGCGGGGGGCAGACCGCAGGGGGCAGCACTCACAGCGGGGGGCAGACCGCAGGGGGCAGCACTCACAGCGGGGGGCAGACCGCAGGGGGCAGCACTCACAGCGGGGGGCAGACCGCAGGGGGCAGCACTCACAGCGGGGGGCAGACCGCAGGGGGCAGCACTCACAGCGGGGGGCAGACCGCGGGGGGCAGCACTCACAGCGGGGGCAGACCGCGGGGGGCAGACCTCACAGCGGGGGGCAGACCGCGGGGGGCAGCACTCACAGCGGGGGGCAGACCGCGGGGGGCAGCACTCACAGCGGGGGGCAGACCGCGGGGGGCAGCACTCACAGCAGGGGGCAGACCGCGGGGGGCAGCACTCACAGCGGGGGGCAGACCGCGGGGGGCAGCACTCACAGCGGGGGGCAGACCGCGGGGGGCAGCACTCACAGCGGGGGGCAGCACTCACAGCGGGGGGCAGACCGCGGGGGGCAGCACTCACAGCGGGGGGCAGACCGCGGGGGGCAGCACTCACAGCGGGGGGCAGACCGCGGGGGGCAGCACTCACAGCGGGGGGCAGACCGCGGGGGGCAGCACTCACAGCGGGGGGCAGACCGCGGGGGGCAGCACTCACAGCGGGGGGCAGACCGCGGGGGGCAGCACTCACAGCGGGGGGCAGACCGCGGGGGGCAGCACTCACAGCGGGGGGCAGACCGCGGGGGGCAGCACTCACAGCGGGGGGCAGACCGCGGGGGGCAGCACTCACAGCGGGGGGCAGACCGCGGGGGGCAGCACTCACAGCGGGGGGCAGACCGCAGGGGGCAGCACTCACAGCGGGGGGCAGACCGCGGGGGGCAGCACTCACAGCGGGGGGGCAGGCCGCAGGGGGCATATAACAGTGTAAATGTAATAATACAAAATTGTAGATTTTGATCACATTATACCCCACAAAAACTGGAACACACAGCGATTGTGATGTGTAACATGGATATAAATCATTTCATTTACCTATACTGCCTCCTTACTCTATCCTGCCCACTAGGGGATCGGACCCCTGCTGGTCACTGGCCGCTAGGGATCTCCCTTCTCTGGTCTTTGCTGGCCACTGCCTGTTGACAGGGTAAATCCGTCTCTAGTAACAGCCGGAACCGGTTCTTATGGGCTCCTCCAACAGTAACTTGGTATATGAACACCACTTACCGCTACGTGTACTGCTGTATATGTGTGAACTAATCCATATACACCTACACGGGCTGACACAGCAGAGCTGAGTGCTGCCAGAGCATGATGGGAGTTGAGGTTTCCCAACCCCTGGAGCTACACGGTACTGATGCAGCGGAGCCCGTAAAGTAGAGTACCGTCCCTACCCCCTCCCGTCTGGGTAGATGCTAGGTGTCTGCCCCCAGTTTGCGCCGATTGTTTTGGCGCCAGTTCCTCTCAGACCGTTTCCCGGCGGCTTCAGCTGATGACGTCAGGGGCTGATAGAAACCTGACCAATGGATTGCAAGATGGTTCCCAAATCCGCCAATCGGGAGCGAGTAGTATTCGGCTCCGGCCAATGGGAGGGCGCAGACTGCAGAGCGGGCGGAGGCTGAGCTGGCGGATCTCTGGTCACGTGATTTCGGCCTTCGCGCGGGAAGTTTTGTACCGAAGCCGATGAGATGAGGTGACCGGAGCCGCGCGCCCCCGCCTCTCCGCCGCTATGGTCGGGGTGCTGGCCGTGTCCGCCGCCGCCCTGGAGGAATACACCGTGCAGGTGAGCGCTTCATTGCCACCATTGCAGAGTTCATGGGCTAGTGATAAGAGGGAGGGGGGAGAAGAGGCTGCAGATTTCATACTGTAGATTAGACATGGGGGCATCTATTGGGGCAAATGGGCCCCCCATAATGTGTGTATGAGCAGTACCTGGTAGTGAAGGAGTGAGAGCCCACCAGTATGAACTCCCCTCATCATCCTTTATTATCAGCCCCCACCCCAGGGCCATGACCTCCCCTCCCCAGGGCCATAACCTCCCTCCCCACTGGTCTGACCCCCACCCCAGGGCCATGACCCCCCACCCCAGAGCCATAACCTCCCTCCCCAGGGACCTGACCCCCACCCCCCCCCCCACCCCCTCCCCCACTGGTCTCATCCCCCCACCACCCCAGGTCCCTGGGGAGGGAGGTTATGGCTCTGGGGTGGGGGGTCAGGTCCCTGGGGAGGGAGGTTATGGCTCTGGGGTGGGGGGTCAGGTCCCTGGGGAGGGAGGTTATGGCTCTGGGGTGGGGGGTCAGGTCCCTGGGGAGGGAGGTTATGGCCCTGGGGTGGGGGGTCAGACCAGTGGGGAGGGGGGGGTCATGCCCCTGGGGTGGGGGCTGATAATAAAGGATGATGAGGGGAGTTCATACTGGTCTGAACCCCCTCCCCAGGGACATGACCCCCCTCCCTGCTGGGCTGAACCCCTCCCCAGGGACATGACCCCCCTTCCCTGCTCGTCTGAACCCCCACCGCAGGGACCTGAACCCCCTCCCCAGGGACATGACCCCCCTCCCTGCTGGTCTGAACCCCCACCCCAGGGACCTGACCCCCACCGCAGGGACATGACACCCTCCCCCTCCCTGCTGGTCTGAACCCCCTCCCCAGGGCCATGACCCCCCTCTCCGCTGGTCTGAACCCCCTCCCCAGGGACATGACCCCCCTTCACACTGGTCTGAACCCCCTCCCCAGGGACATGACCCTCCCCGCTGGTCTGAACCCCCACCCCAGGGACATGACCCCCCTCCCCGCTGGTCTGAACCCCCACCCCAGGGACATGACCCCCCTTCACACTGGTCTGAACCCCCTCCCCAGGGACATGACCCTCCCCGCTGGTCTGAACCCCCTCCCTGCTGGTCTGAACCCCCACCCCAGGGCCATGACCCTCCTCCCCGCTGATCTGAACCCCCACCCCAGGGCCATGAACCCCCCACTCCCTGCTGGTCTGAACCCCCACCCTACCTGTAACGTCTTCTCTTTTATTACAGCCGTGCAAGAAACAACGGAAGGAAGAGGATCCGCAGAGCAAAACCATCACCAATTACTTCTCTCCTCTCTCCAAAGCCATCGACAGGGGGCTGGCATCCCCCAAGAGCAGCAACATAGCCGATTATTTCATTAGGACCCCCCCAGCCGCCAGTAAGCAGCGCACTCCAAGTACCAAGACCGCCAGCCCCAGAGCCAAGGAGTACCCCTCCACCCCACCCTCCTCTAAGCCCCCCGGGAGGGCAGCAAAGCAAGGAAAGCGCACCAGACTCCTTAAGAGACTCGGGGATGCGGCGCCACCCTCTGATACTGCTGGCAATGGGAACCCTGCAAACAGAGGGATTATGGGTAGTGAGACGGCGGCTCTCCTGGCAGAGATCTGTAGTCACACAGCGGACCTCGCTGGTGGTGGTGAGGAGGAGGAGGATGATGTTGTGTTCCAGTCAGAGATCTCCACTAGGGGAAGCCTTACTTCACCGCAAGGCCTGAGGACTAGCAGAAATACAAGGCGGCTGAATGTAGAGCCCCCCACTACAAATCAGGGATCATCACACACCAATGTATCATCAGAAAGCAAGACCTCCGTGGGGGACTCCAGCCTCGAGGTTCAGGTTGGCAACACCTCCGACAACCTTGGCACTTTAACTATATCTTTTGAGGACTTCATGAAAAGCCAAGAAAGTAAGGAGGAGTCTGTAAGTGTGGGGGTCTCGTCAGATGGGACAAATGCTGCAGAAGATGACCAGGAGGCCATGCAGTTGCCTTCCCCTAAGACCGTCACCATCCTGGCACAGGTTCACCTATCCCCACCGCTCCAGTCACAAAACTCCACAAAAATTGCTTCCATCTTTAAGAAGAGCAAAGCAGATAAAAAGAAAGCTGAGGCGCCGGTCCCAGAGTGTGAAAAGACCGGCCCTGTGGCCTCCAAGAGAAAGTCCAATGTGGTGATAGAAGAGGAGGACCTGGAGCTGGCCGTCATCGATGTGGAGGCCGGAGAAGCCACAAAACCTAAATCCACCCCGGCTGAGAGGCAGCAATTCATGAAAGTGTTCCAGCAAGCAGGGGAGGCTTCTAGGGCCAAGGCTAAGAAGAATCCTACAAAGAGAAAAGACCGAAAGGAAGGACAGGAGGACCACCAAAAAGCTGAGGATCAGCCCCCAGACAAAGCTGCTGTCAGGGAAGAGAACGAGGCCGAGGAGACAGAGAAACCATCAAAACTAAAGAGAAGGAAGAAGAAGAAGACACAGCCACCCAACGTAGAGACTCCAAAACCAGCTGAGAAGGAACCATCACCACCAGCACACAGCAGCCCTGTCCTGAGGAGGAGCCTGAGGAGGCAGAGGCCCAGCAGATCCCCGCAGAGGACAGCCCCAGAAAGTCCTGTCCTAATGTCCACCCCAAAAGTCAGGCCTCCCTGTAGGGAAAATGATGTCTACAGAGCAGAAGTCCTCACCGTGCCGTCTGATGTGGAGTCCCCCATCAGGTATTACAGGTTATAAATTGGGTAGTCATGGTTGTTACTGTGTTGTAGGAGATGGCTGTGCTGTTTTCCGGTTGGTCAGTGCTGCTCTGTCCAGGGAGTCACTACTGACGGTGGTTATGACCTGTTGCTGAGGTGCATCTTTTTGTTAATGTATCCTGACACAGACGTGCAAGGTCAGAGCACTGGTCTATAATCTTCATGTTCACTTCGAGTGCTCATGGTAAGACTGTCCAGCCTAAGGGCCCTTACACTTTATGGAAATTGCGCAGATAACCTCCAGCAGATCCCACGCACTTGGCCCCCCGCCCCAAGATTCTGCCCAAAAAAAGAATTGACGTCAACCATAGAATCGAACCTATGGGACGGTCAGATGCTCTAGAGGGAGCGCGCATGGAATCCACCGGAGCTTAGCCGTGTGATTTCCGTAGTGTGTAAGGGCCTTAAGGGTGTCTTTACGCTGAGATTAACCTGACAGATTTTTCAAGCCAAAGCCAGGAGCAGACTATAAAAAGAGAACAGATCATAAAGGTAAGACTGAGATTTCTCCTCTTTTCAAATCCATTCCAGGCTTTGGCCTCAAAAATCTGTCAGATAATCTGTGGCAACAACAGTCCTTATACTGTGTTGTCCAAAATGATCAAAGTGTCAGCAAGCAGCTGATCACCTGATTGCTGGGCCTTTTACACAGGCTGATTATTGGGTGAGTTATCTTTCCCAGTAATACTCAGGTAAAAGGGGCTACATCAATGTTGTTCACCTTACTGGTTTTGATGATCGCTATAGACCCCTGAATGATGGGATAACCCACATACTTGTTGCTGCGCATTTCAGTTTTGATTATTTTTTGCTTTTCAGAATGAGATTTACACGAGTGACGAGAAATAAATGGAGACGGATGGATTCTGAGGATGAAGTGTCCAGCCCCGGATGTAAAAAGGTTACACGTCCTTCCATAGATGTGGCGATAGCGGACGGATCCCACTGCTGCTCACATCTTCTGATTTCTGCCTTATGTTTTCTATTGACAGGTTCCCCAAAGCACCAAGAAAATCAGCAAAGCCAAACAGCTTCTTGAGAAAGCCAAGGCTATCCAGCAGAACATTGTGAAAGCCGAGGCTCCTGAGAGAAGGGCCACACGTCAGCGGAACCGAGTCAAGCAGGTATCCTTAGCCTGTGACATAGCAGGAGCAGGTGGTCACACTGCGGCCCCTCACATGCTCAGTGGTGTCGACACTTGGGACAAGATCTAGAGATTATTGTTTGTACTGTGAAAGTTTGGTGGTCTTATTCTGTTGTTGCTGTCATGTGTAATCCAGCTTAGAAGTGTCACTTTCTTTCTTTGCAGGAACCTGTAGTAGTTGCAGACATCACCAGCAGCCACAAAGACATGCAGAAAACTGCAACACTCAGGAGCCTAAATGATGTCCTGGGGAAGAAGATGAAAACCAAGAGTCTCCCCTCTGGTAAGGCCTTTTGTTTTTTAGAAAAACATGGCTGCCTTTGCTCCTCTCCACACAGCCCAATTCACAGCAATAAGTGGCGCTCTAGTACCTCTGACCTGTGAACTTTGTGTTTTGTAGGTCTAAAGAAAGATGTCAAGAAGAAGGTGGAAAAAGGTGGTGTGATCACTATAGACGACAGGTACGTGAGGTCTCATCTCCCTCTATCACTGTTGGTAACGCTCTCAAAGTTGTGTGGCATTGGGAGGTGATGGTGATGTGCAGCACAATCTCTGGCGGTTTGCATTATAATCATTCTGCCCTTGCTGAGATTGGAAAATTTTCTACTTGCCGGGGACCGTGTGGACTTAAGGGTCTGGTCGATGAGTCACTGATCTTATAGGTAAAAACCATCTGCTTATAAATGACAGGCAACCTCGCTAGTAAACCCCAGACATTGGGACCTTTCTATGACTTTGGTTCTGTAACCTGCTGAGCACATATGGTGTATTGTCCACTCTTTATAAGATACTCAGGAAGGGTTCTGTATGATGTTGATGGACATCGCCTGACCTCACTGTATTCTGCTTATGCGATTGTGGCTGATGACTTCCAGCTTGTATGTTCAGGAGGAGAGGGTGCTTACCTTCAGACCATCATGTGATGTGTGTGAAGAAAGAGGGTTCCAGTGAATTCCCTTCATGTCTCTGTCCCTTTTGTGTTTCAGCCCTGAGGTGTCTGAAAACTCCCAAGATGATGAACAGTGTAAGGCCAAGAGAAACTTTCTCATGAGCGGCTTACCGGATTCTCTAAAGAGACAGATAGCGAAGACCACCGCTATTATGGAAGCATATTCTGTGTCTGGCTCCTCCTTCCAGACCGTCGTCCATGTGCAGCAGCGGCATAGTAAGTGCATGTGATTACCAAGGCTTATCCTCTGCTGGCCCCATTGTTTTTTCCAGTGCATCTGCTATTAGGATTGTGCATACAGCTTCTAGCTAGTCTAAGCCTGCAGTTGTGTGTAGCCAGGTTTGTCTGTCAGAGATTGCTTTGGTTCAGTTTCTGCTCACGTCTGTGTATATATTATTGAAGTGAATTGACTTTGGCTCATTATGTTTTCCTGATCCTGCAGGTTGCACCATGTGGAGTCTGGCTGTGCCTTGCTGCCGTCTGCTGACCAATCTCTCTCCGTTGTGCAGCCATGTTCCAGACATTTCACAACTCACACTGGATCTTGGTGACTTCACTCGTGCCAATTCTAAGTCAGCTGCCTGGCCTTACCCTGCTGTGGTTAGTATACCTAAATAGTGGTGCATTCCTCGTGTCCCCATTGCTAGTGCACACATCTATAAGATTTATTCATACAGAGGAGGGGAAGCCAGTGAGGGGAGTGGGCTTTGGGAGCTCTTGTTATGGCCATTGCATCTCATACAGCTGAAATTAAGAATCCAAGGCACACACAAGTTCACACACAGTATTTTATCCCGTATTTGGAACTTTGCTTTCTTAATTTAATTTTTTTTTTTGAAGCTGATAAAACTGGAAACAGTCTCACACCAGTAACCCTAGTGCTCCAGGCAGAATACTCAATGCTTTATGTGGTACCTTGTATGCTTTGAATTTAAAACATTGGGGCCACTAATGTGTGAGGTACAAGAGGTAGCTTTTATAATGTGAGGCACACAATTAACACCTTGCGTCTGTTTTTAACCTAGTGTCTGTTTTTAACCTGACAGCAGACCTTGGATAGTTAAATCTTAGATGGTCATCAGACATGTCAAAAGTTATTGATCAGAGTGGGTCTCTGCAAAGACCTGCTCTGTTCAGAAGATATAGCCGGGGAGAGATCATGGCAGTGCGATCTTCTACCTAACCGGCATCTCCGTCAGTCAATAATTTCCCATAGACTTTCATCCTGAACATTACGGACTGCTTGGCCCGCCAGGGATTGCTTCAGGCAGCCACAATCTTTCCCCAGCTCTATCCTCTAATCAGAGTGGGACCCATCAGTGAGACACGCTCTGATCAATAACTTTTGACATGGTTCATGACATGTCAAAAGTTAATTTTAGTGACAGGTATACTTTAACAAAAAGTGGCTGAGTAGTAGGGTAGGGTATACATCACTGATGGCGTCACAGTCTTGGACCCCCCTGTAAGACCTAGAACAGAGAGCTGCTCTACAAGATCATCTCTGATGCACCTGGTGCATTATATGGTCACCATTCAGGTAATGCTGCCTTTCCTATAGGGTGACAGAAATTTGTTGCCGGACTCAGTGATACCGTATGACTGGGTAAAGAGAAGCCAGGCATGCAGAGATCAGCTGAGCTGGATGTTTCTGTGCATCATGTCATCAAGCGTGTCTGTCTTTTAGGTCCCCAAGAGACTAGTGTTCTCCAGTGTTATCCAGGACGTTCTGCTTGAGGAGATCCGATTGCACAATCCACAATTCCCAGTTAGAAGATTCTTTAAGCAATTTCTTAAAAAACAGAACGACTACTTTTCCCTTCAGGATGCAAACAAGTCAGGTGAGAATTTATTGGGTTGTGAGTCATGTTCTGACCGGTCATGAATAGGATTTATAGACTTCACTTCCTTTATTCTTACAGCAACACAACAACCTGAAAATTGTCTAAAACCTGCAGTGGACGACTCTTCGGGCCCGACTGGCAGCGGGGCAAAGCGGAAACGGAAGGAGTCTCCCTGCTCTAAGTCTAAGAGGCGGAAACCATCAGAAGAAGAGCCGCAGTGTGAGACTGCACCAACCCCTCAGCTCCCCAGATCATCCCGGAGAAAGAAGAGCAGCACGATTCCTGCAGAGTCGGAAGTGGTCCTAATAGTGGACAAAGGCCCGAAGCCTCCTGCAGAGGGTAGGTAGTTGTTTCTAATACTATTGCCCGTAACCATGATACTGAAGCATGTGCACAGAATTCCTTATCCCCTCGTGTCCATTTTAGATGCAGTCTGGGAGGACGTGTTGTGGACTGAAAAATATCAACCTCAAAATTCTAATGAGTTAATAGGAAATTCTGCAGCGATTCGCCGCTTACACAGGTGAGCATCACACAGTGTATTGGGCTTCTGCTATTGGGTCACACTTGGTCTTGGAGGTCTCTTATATTTCTTCTGTCTCTTGCAGCTGGCTGAGGGAGTGGAAGATCCGAGCAGAGAAGGAGGAGAAGAGAAATCAGATGCAGAAGTCAGGAAAGGATAAGGATGGTAATGATGGTGCCCTGGGGTGGTCCCAGATTACAGTGCCACCCTGTGGTAGTAATGTCTTCTCCAATTCCTGCTCTACAGATACATGGAGTGCCGGTGACTTCCATAACAGTGAGGACAGTGACGAGGATTCCCTGTGTAATACTGTGCTCATCTCTGGGCCCCCAGGTGTGGGAAAGACGGCGGCTGTATATGCCTGTGCCCAGGAGCTGGGGTTTAAGGTGTGTGTCTTCTGCAGAGTCTATGCTGCCCCGTCTCTTCCCATGTCAGGTAGTCATAGCAGACCCCATCTTTCAGGTGTTCGAGGTGAATGCGTCTTGTCAGCGCAGTGGGCGTCAGATACTGGCTCAGCTTAAAGAAGCCACGCAGTCTCACCAGGTGGATCAGCAGGGGGTCAATGCACACAAGCCATGCTTCTTCTCCAGCTCCAGCACCAGGTCTCCCAGTAAGTAGTATGCTAGTAGTACAACTGGTATGCTAGGATTGGGTTTTATAAAAGATTTAAAATTAGCAGTGTCACTGTTTGGCATGTCATAGAGACGCATCAAAAGTTTTGATTTATGGGTTCTGAATGTTTAGACTGCAATCAATACTAGAATGGGCCATGAGGAAAGCCACGGGACCAAGTGTAAGCTAGTGGTACTGTCACAGACACACACAGCAGGGAGGGAAGCTCAGCTGTATTGTGCTTCTCTCCCTGCTTGTTCTATGAATCATTCCATACGTCTGTATAACATTTCGGAAGGTCCTTGACGTCACAGGTCCACTTGAAAGAGGTATATCCCTCAATCAATATAGTTATATAATATAGGAATATCCCTTTCATATAGGAATATCCCATATCATGACACCCTACAAGCATAACTATATTAGATGTGGTGGAAATACCCCTTTGAACAACAGATATGTCACCCTAGGAAAGCTGAACTCTCCGAAGAGAGTGGTGTCCTCTCCTAGGAAGCCGCCTGCGTCACCCCGAGGAACCGGCCTGAGGAAAGGACTGCCACCAAAATCCTTGGCAAACTTTTTTAAAGCAGCACCAAAGCAAAAACTGGATGTCAAAAGAGCAACAGCTGAGCCTGTGAGGGGTAAGTATGGCGCTCTGCCCTCAACACATTCCCCCCCACAGGGCTGAAAGGGGTACCTAGCCAAGGGGCAGCTGCACACCGGTGTAACCCAGGGAAAGCTATTTTTCACTGTTATCAGCCTTACCAAACTAGTTAGAAGTATTGTCTGATATCAGCAGCTTCTTTTTATAATGTCCAGAGACATTACATCCTATGTGACTGATATCAGCTGTGTCTCTTATAATGCTCCAGTACTGATATAACCTCCAGAGACATTACATCCTATGTGACTGATATCAGCTGCGTCTCTTATAATGCTCCAGTACTGATATAACCTCAGAGACATTACATCATGTGTGACTGATATCAGCTGCGTCTCTTATAACGCTCCAGTACTGATATAACCTCCAGAGACATTACATCCTATGTGACTGATATCAGCGACTCCTCTTATAACGCTCCAGTACTGATATAACCTCCAGAGACATTACATCATGTGTGACTGATATCTGCTGCTCCTCTTATAACTCTCCAGCACTGATATAACCTTCAGAGACATTACATCCTATGTGACTGATATCAGCTGTGTCTCTTATAATGTTCCAGTACTGATATAACCTCCATAGACATTACATCCTATGTGACTGATATCAGCCGCCTCTTCTATAAAAGCTCCAGCACCGATATAACCTCCATAGACATTACATCATGTGTGACTGATATCAGCCGCCTCTTCTATAAAAGCTCCAGCACCGATATAACCTCCATAGACATTACATCATGTGTGACTGATATCAGCTGCGTCTCTTATATCGCTCCAGCACTGATATAACCTCAGAGACATTACATCATGTGTGACTGATATCAGCTGCATCTCTTATATCGCTCCAGCACTGATATAACCTCAGAGACATTACATCATGTGTGACTGATATCAGCTGCGTCTCTTATAACGCTCCAGTACTGATATAACCTCCAGAGATATTACATCATGTGTGACTGATATCAGCCGCCTCTTCTATAAAAGCTCCAGTACTGATATAACCTCAGAGACATTACATCATGTGTGACTGATATCAGCTGTGTCTCTTATAACGCTCCAGTACTGATATAACCTCCAGAGATATTTCATCCTATGTGACTGATATCAGCCGCCTCTTCTATAAAAGCTCCAGTACTGATATAACCTCCAGAGATATTACATGCTATGTGACTGATATCTGCCGCTCCTCTTATAACGCTCCAGCACTCATATAACCTTCAGAGACATTACATCCTATGTGACTGATATCTGCCGCTCCTCTTATAATGCTCCAGTACTGATATAACCTCCAGAGACATTACATCATGTGTGACTGATATCAGCTGCGTCTCTTATAATGCTCCTGTACTGATATAACCTCCAGAGATATTATATCATGTTTGACTGATATCAGCTGCGTCTCTTATAACGCTCCAGTACTGATATAACCTCGTTAGACATTACATCATGTGTGACTGATATCTGCCGCTCCTCTTATAACGCTCCAGCACTCATATAACCTCCAGAGACATTACATCCTATGTGACTGGTATCAGCTGCGTCTCTTATAATGCTCCTGTACTGATATAACCTCCAGAGATGA
This sequence comes from Dendropsophus ebraccatus, assembly GCF_027789765.1. NCBI lineage: Eukaryota > Metazoa > Chordata > Amphibia > Anura > Hylidae > Dendropsophus > Dendropsophus ebraccatus. Next base: position 61,012,072 of record NC_091467.1, on the reverse strand, counting down.
TATATCATGTTTGACTGATATCAGCTGCGTCTCTTAACGCTCCAGTACTTATATAACCTCCAGAGACATTACATCCTATGTGACTGAAATTTTTTTAGTCCCACAGAGCAGCTCTGATGGAAAAGTTTCCAGGCCTCTCCCCTCAGTAACAGAAGGCTCAGAGGAATTGCACCGAAAAACCGCCACCTCCCTAATTTTGTTTGAAGAGGTGAGTATTGTGGGGGGCTATAAATCTGAGAGGTGTTCTCTGTGTATTGTGGGGGGCGTCTTCTGATTCCTCTGTCTTGCAGGTTGATGTCATCTTTGATGACGATATTGGATTTCTCAGCGCTGTGAAGACTTTCATGAGCACAACCAAGAGGCCGGTTATCCTCACTACCAGCGGTGAGCAATGCCTGTGACTGATGGCACATAGATCCCAGATACCAGTGTGGATAGCTGCTCAGAAGTGGCGGGGGTGTCGTGTCACTGTGTCATGAGTCTGGGATCATCTTGGATTTCTCCACATTGATGCCCAGCACCACTCATACAGGCCTTTCACCCAGGGTCTCCTCCACTGCCTATTATTGAGAGAGGGGCGAGACCCTGTTATTGGGGGGGGGGGGGGGGGTGCAGATATTCAATGAGGCGGCTGGTGTCAATCGTTCTCTTGTTGTTTTAGATCCTATGTTTAGGATGACTTTTGATGGAGCATTTGAGGAGATTTTCTTCCATATACCTTCTGTGGTGAGTAGGAGACTCCAGTCTAATCTTATATGGGGGCCGCCCCCCATTCCTGTCTGATTTTACCTGTGAGAGACCTTAAATTTTGTCTCTTCTGGGTGTCTTTATGTTAGGGGTCACTTACCATTCTTGTCCCACTGGGGGATCTGTTTCCTCCCACTGAGGGGGGTGGGGCGCATTGTCACTGATCATTCACTGATCATTCCTGTCTATGCTGTATCCTCCCATTGGGGGTCATTGATCTGTATCCTCCCACTGAGTGGTGGGGGGGCGCATTGTCACTGATCATTCCTGTCTGTGCTGTATCCTCCTGTTAGGAGTCACTCATAATTCCTGTCTGTGCTGTATCCTTACACTGGGGCCTTCTGAACATTCTGATCTGTTGTATCCTACCACCGAGGGCTGCTGATCAGTCCCATGTTTGTTTGTGTTTTCAGGTTAATGTCGCCAGTTTCCTTCAAGTGCTTTGTTTAGCTGAAAACCTCAGGACAGACACAAAGGATCTGATGACTTTTCTGACAGCGAATAGACGCGACATCAGACAGAGTATCCTCCACCTGCAGTTCTGGGCTCGCAGTGGAGGAGGAGTGAGGGAAAAGCCACTGCCGCCTCCTGGTGAGTCTCATCCCTGGACATCCACCATAACTGGTCCTGTCCATCCCTTGTAACTAGTGCCATAGGCATGAGGGCTCATCTATCATCCACAGTTCCTAGGCAATGGTGAAAATAGCACCAACCACTTGGGGGCAGCTGTGGGTTCAGATGAGGAGGTGATTCAAGTATTTTATGCGCACAATTTCACGTTATCTCCATTTACAGATAAAGTAAAGATGGAGGTGACAGAAATGGATGATGGTACGTCCTGCACAATGACAGAGCTCAGGGCCTCAGATGTGCCGGGGTGCAATGTTGGCTGTGCCGAAAACCTGCTGGGTGTGAACAGTATCCTAGCCCCAACTGATAGCTTGATCTCCTTTTTAAAGGTAAGTGGTCTTGTGTGAAATCCTCATTTGCCCTCTACGTGTGGTCAGGGATTAGAGAGTGATAGATCCAGATTTCCGAAACCACGACCATAAGCCATGTGTATTTCATGTCTCAGGAAAAGATCCCGGAGGCGGCTGAGTGGGACCGGATTGTGCGGCTCTTGACGGAGTTTCAGAGCAGGAACATTTCCTTTACATACAGTAATCTGGAGTACCTTCTGCCGTTACCTGTGCACATACAAGAGCCCCCAGCTGGTGAGACCCTACAGCCAGCTGATGACTGTCTAACAGAGGACATCAGGCTGTCCACAACCATGAGGCGTAGGAGGAAGCTGGTGCTGCTCAATGACAGTGACCTGTTTGATAGTGACTTCAACCCTTTGGACGAGGCTCTCGATGTGAAGAAGGATCCTGAGGAGGAGCAGCAGCCTGTTAGTAGTGAAGTCAGTAATGGCATCACCACGGAGAAGGTTGTGAGGCGGACACTGTCCCCTGCGGAGCGGAAGTCGTCTCTCCTAGTGTATCAGTGTCTGGACTCCATGGCAGAATTTGCTGACCACATGTCCTCTCTGGACTGCTCCACTTGTGACCCCACTGACCCCGCTCACACTCACAGTCCTAGCTGGACAGAGAGCAGACTGAAGCATGGCCTGTGTGACGGGCTAAGGACTGAAAGCAGGGACTGCTGGAGGGCACAGAGCTGCGGGGAGATTCGTGCCCTCATGGAGGCGCTTTCCTTTCACAAGTGTTCTTCTAAGCTTTCTAAATCCTTGGAATCTTCCCTAGAACTGTGTAAATTATCTGGTAAAGATCCAACAGAAGAGCTCACCCTGAGGGTAACCAAAGCCCGGGATCAGGTGAACTTTGGAGAGCCAGCCGCCACCACAGAGTAAGTAACGCGTCTATGGTACTAAGTGCACCCCATAATGTTCTTTACTATTATAGGTATATTCTTATATGCTCATCATGTGCTTGTACTTTTCATGGCTGTAGCATCGCACAGAGACGTCTGTCTGTGGTGAGGGACGTTCTGTCACACCGAGCCTTCACCAGCCTGGGGAGCAGAGATGTCAACGTGACCGAATATCTCCCGACCCTCCGGACCATCTGCCGCTTACAGAAAGAGAAGGAGGAGGGCAAGACCAAAAGGAGGTAAGAAAATGTCATGTGACCTACAGAATACTACTGCCTCCATCAGGTTTCTTCAATATTGGGGGGGTCTATGACCCCCATTAGCATTGCCTCTAGTCTCCTTGCAGCCCTGTAATGACCCTCACATTGTCTCCTCAGGTTTCTTCACTATCTGGAGGGAATCCACCTAGAGTTGCCTAAAGGGACGCTCAGCAGCCTGGCGGCGGACTTTCCGTGACCCCGTTGCAGTTGGGGGGGATGGTTCCCTTCCCATCAGACATTGTGTTTTGTATAAAGGACTTGGATGTTATAATTTTATTTATCTCCCGGAATGTAATTCTTATTTATGGTAACAGACTGATCCTGTTCCCCTTTGTCCCCAGAGCGGCTCCATGAGTCTGCGCACTGTCTCCCATCCGCAGGGACTTTATAATCCTGGTGGGTTTTTTATACTTTCAGAATTTATTGTAATTACGAATCCAGACCCGATGATTTTTTATATTCTGTAAAATTAAACGAGGCTTTAAATACAGCAATATCTACCTCTTCTCTGCTGAGAGGGATGGTGATACACCATGAGACTCCCCAGAATATCCCTTGGGGGCAGCACGGGGGGTAGTGGTGTACCCATATGTCTGACAGGGTTGAGTCATAGAAGCAGCTAAGCATAAGCATAATACACTGATCCCACAGACCTCTGTGGTGATGGATCCTCTGCTCAGGTCACATACTACCAGCTCTGCGGCGATCACATGACTGGACCAGTGCAGGATGATGGCAGGATGATGACCCTGCAACGATTAGTTGTGATCAATGGAGGTCTGACCATGAGAGCACGGCCCCAGCCTGCTGGATGGAGGTTAGCTGAATGTATTGCTGCTCCTGTCCTCCAGGGTGATGCGGGACCCAGCCTTTGTGATCACAGGGCTTCCAGCACTCGAGACCAATAACCTATACTGTGTATGGGGGCTGCCCTCCTACCATCTCTTGTTTTGTTTTTACTGTGTGCATGAATTACACTTTAATGGTAAAGAAGGCCAGCCAAAATAAAAAAAAATCTGTTCCACCTACCCGTCCTCCCCATGTCAACACTCCCATAGCGCTTCCAGCCTCCTGGATCTCCTGCAACTTCAGGAACCGGCTCAAGAATGTCACTGACTTGCAGGGTGGGCCCGTCCTGGTCAGTGAGCCTGCGCTGTGGGGACAGGTAAGTAGAGCTTCTTTATTATGTTCCTGCACCTTCTGCCCTTAGGAGAGTTTACATTTGGGCCAGACTTCTCCTTTAATCTGCTGCAGATTTATACGGTTATGTGTAAAATAACAGCAGAGTTTAAAACAACTGAAAGAAGCTAATCCCTCATAATAACAATTGTCTGCATGTACACAGAGGCACTGGAAGCAATGCATATTATTACATATGAAAACATGAACAGAATATCTGTTATTAAAGTGAAATTAAAGGGGTTGTCCAGCGAAAATCTTTTTCTTTCAAATCAGCTGGTGTCATGAAGTTATATAGATTTATAATTTATTTCTATCAGAAAATCTCAAGTCTTCCAGTACTTATTAGCTGCTGTATGTCCTGCAGGAAATGTTTTATTTTCAGTCTGACACAGTGCTCTCTGCTGACATCTCTGGCTGAGACAGAAACTGTCCAGAGCAGGAGAGGTTTTCTATGGGGATTCATAGAAAACCGAGACAGAGTTCCTGTCTCGGCTAGACATGTCAGCAGAGAGCAGTGTGTCAGACTTCCTGCAGTACATACAGCAGCTGATAACTACGGGAAGACTTGAGATTCTTTAATACAAGTAAATTACAAATCTATATAACTTTATGACACCAGTTGATTTGAAAGAAAAAGATTTTCGCTGGAAAAGGCTGTTTAGATAAATACATGTTTGGATTCTTTACACTTTAAAGTGAAATGTGTTAACAGACTGTACTTTTCTGTTAATTACTGAACTAATGCTTTAGGTTTATTTTCACAGCATCGTTCCTTATGACAGCACCATGATTACTAACACCTTACCTACCAGGTCTGGCTGCTCTAGTTGGCCGTGGGGGCCTACCTGTAAGTGGGGCCACTTGGGGGGGGGGGGGGGGGGGGGGTTGGATTCAAAATCCAATGATAAAGGTCACAGCAGATGCAAGTGGTTCAGGTTGGGGAGCTATTGCGGTAATAGCAGGCTCTTCAAAGCTTTCCACACCTTATATAAAGAGTTTGTCAGAGGAGGTGAGGACAACTGTCGATCTTTTCCTCATCGAGGGGCATAAGCTTGCTGCAGCAGAGAGAGCACTGTCAGTATCAGCCATTATACTGAAAGGGATGGAAAATGTAAGAACAGATTTCTTTAGGAGACACTTGGAGTGATTTTTTTAAACCTGGAAGTTTTTCTAGAGCTAGTTCAGAGAATTTTTTTTTTTTTTTTATTAACACTTTTTTTTTTTCATATTAAGTGGTATACAACAGCATTCGGACACACTTACATCATGTGCCCAAACCATAGATATAGACATTGTCAGACGTTTGATACAAAGTCCATAACATAACATAGCAACTCCCCTCCCCCCCCCATTCCACAGATGCAGCAATAGAAATCAATCACTGGAATGTATATTGTTAGATTAATTACACCCGATTGCCTGTAATCCTTAAGCGACCCAACGACTCAGCCAGCTCAGACGTAAGGTACCATTTCTTGCCAACAAACGGCTGCATTAACTCCTTGATTTCTTGGTTAGAAAGAAACCTCACAATAAAGGTCTTCCATTTTTTGAAAAACCTTTTGGCGTTCGCTTCTTTTACTCTCTCACATTCTATTCTGTCAAGGAACAGGAAGTGTTTCATCTGGGCCACCACTTCCAACATAGTAGGAAGGGTAGATTGCAACCATTTTTGTAATATACACCTCTTGGCGATCAATATAAAAGCGTGCAATGCCAAAGACACCTGAATAGATTCTGGAGCAGAATGAAATAAGAGCAGTTGCGGAGACAAAGGTAGTTGCGTGCGCCACCTGGTTTGAATAAGCGCCAAGACCTGAGCCCAAAATTGTTGGGTATATTGACAAGACCAAATGCCATGGGTGAGGTCAGTGGAAGGTTGCTGGCATTTCGGGCACGCCAATAACCTATCAGGCGCCAACGGATGGGGAGGTATATTAAAGCCATATATTGCTCTATGCATGAGTTTGAATTGTGTTTTGCGCCATCGCTCGCTGGGAACCGCCTTGCGCACCACCGCCCATCCCTCTATCATTTTTTTAGGTAGGTCTTCGTCCTCAAAAATGGTAGCCCATTTAGAAAACATTGTATTGCTCGTGGAATCATTAGAACGGGCTCCCAGTTTATAATAAAGATAGGATAGAAATGGGTTAGTGGGGGGTTCGGTAATCATTGCATCCATCTCAGTAAGTTTAGTTAGTGAGGGTAAATCCCGGAGCCGTGAGGTTAAGAACCCCATTACTTGGGAATATGCCAGAAAGTGAGATGGATGCAACGAGTAACGGGCACATAACTCAGGGAAGGTGAGGAATCTATTATCTTGGTGGTGAAACATCTGGTGTAAGAAAACAATACCCCCCCCTCCTCCAGTGTCCAAACATTGGGTTCACTCAACTCTGGGCAAACTCTGGATGTTGCCACAGCGTAAGATGTCTGGACAGCAGTTGCGGTAAACTATACAACTTCCTCACTATCTTCCAAGTTGCTATAGTGTCTTTTAAGAGCAAAGAATGTTTAATCTCTGGAGGGAGAGCAGGGTATTTAGTGTGTAACAGTGCCACCAAAGACCAGGGGGCAGCTAGTTCCGCCTCTAAGGCCACATTAGAATAAAAGTTAGTGTTCTGTAACCAATCTATGCAGTGCCTTAATAGGCAGGCAAGGTTGTATTTCCGCAGATCCAGAAAATGTATTCCCCCTCTAAGTCTAGGAAGCTGTAACTTGGCCAGTGCAATCCGGGGCCGCTTCCCGACCAAATGTATCTCGAGAAGGCAGACTGGATCCTCATGACATCCTGGTGCCGCAGCAGTAAGGAAATGGTCTGAAGGTGATATAAAAGTTTAGAAAAACTAAACATTCTGATTAAGTGGCATTTTCCAAGAAAGGAGAGTGGAAGTCTCTCCCACGTTTTAAGTTCAGTGAGGATTTTTGTAAACAGCGGGGGATAGTTTAAGTTGTAAAGCGACTCAGGAGTACGACCTATGAAGATCCCTAGGTATTTTATTGGTTTAGAAGTGACTTTAATCGGGGTGTTGTCAGGCAGTTGGGAGCGCAGTGAGTGTGAGCTGGACAGGTCTAACAGTTCACTCTTAGACAAGTTTTTTTTAAACCCAGAGATATTACCAAATGTCTCCAACATCTGGTAAATGATCGGCAGATCTTGATTTGGTGAAGACAAAAACAGCATGATGTCATCAGCAAATGCCGTTACCTTAACTTCCCCATGGCCTATCTTTATACCCCTTACCTCGCTAGCCATCAACCATCTCAGGAAAGGCTCCAGTGCAATATTAAACAACAGGGGCGACACAGGGCACCCCTGACGGGTGCCTCTTCGGAGAGTGAAGGGGGACGATAAAAACCCTGTAGTATGAATCCTCGCTCTGGGCTCAGCATAGAGCCTTGCAAGAAAGGACCTAAAAGATCCCTTGAATTCCATTTTATCAAGGACCGCTCCCATCCATCCCTAGCTCACACTATCAAAAGCTTTCTCTGTATCTAATGAAAGGAGGGCTGGGGATGGGTGGGAACCAGGATCTCGCCTCACAGCGTCTAACACCGTCACAACCTTTTGCAGGTTGGCCACCGCCGATCTCCCTTGTATAAAACCAACCTGAAGGGGGGTTATAAGTTTGGGCAGGAAGGAAGACAACCTATCCGCCAATAATTTAGATACTAGTTTCAGATCCACATTGATTAGGGAGATCGGGCGGTATGCCGCCAGCGAGGTTGGGTCCCTTTCCTGTTTGGGCAGTACCTTAATATAGGCTGTGTTAACCTCTGATGGGATTACCCCTTCCCCCGTTAGATTAAACAAGATTGTAAAATGGGGAGTGATTTGCTCTCGGAGAAGCTTAAAAAATTCCCCCGAGTAGCCGTCGGGGCCCGGCGCTTTCCTATTTGGCAATTTTTTAATGGCTGCTGTAAGTTCCTGCTCTGTAAAGGGGGAGTTAAACATGGCCCTATCTTCAGAGGACAGGCGAGGGAGTTTAATCAAATGCCAAGGGAACAATTCAGCTGGCGTTTCGTTGTCCCTTTTAGAATATAGTTGGTTATAGAAGTCGCGTAGTATGTTATTTATCTGGGCGGGATGGGACGCCAGAGACCCAGTGGAGTCACGCAGATGGGTTATGTTAGTTATAGGTCTTTTCCCCTTAGCTAAATTGGCTAATAATTTGCCAGACTTGTTTCCAAAACGGAACAGTCTTGCGTCCTGTCTAGACAAAAAGAGTTTTTCTCGGCTTTCCACCCAAAAGTCATATTCAGTCTTGGCCTGTCGCCACTCCTGCTTATGAACTTCGGAGGGCGTCGTTTGGAAGGTAGTATAAGCCCTTCTCAAGATCTGGCACCTCTTCTCCAATTGGGAATTAATTTCCTTTATCTTTTTTGCCATGTATGATATAATCTGCCCTCTCAGGACCGCCTTTGCCGTACTCCAAAACAGCTGCGCATTGTCTATGTGCATATGGTTGTTGGCCCTATATTCGAGCCACCAACCTCTCACAAGTTCCTGGAAGGTTTCATCCAGTGCTAGCTGTGTTGGGAAACGCCAAAGAAAATCCGTACCCATCAGCTGCCTTTCCTTCACCTCCATTGTCACCGGCGAGTGGTCTGATATGACCAAGTCGCCAATGTCAATGGAAGGTATACGAGATAACAAAGGTTTAGACACCAACATAAAGTCAATACGTGACCAGGACTGGTGAGCCCAGGAAAAGTGGGTGTATTCTCTACCTTCTGGGTTCCGTTCCCTCCACAGGTCGGAAAGGTCCAAAGCCGCCAGAAAAGTAGGCAGGGGTTAGGGTTTCCCCCCTATGGAGGGAGGAGCTCCTAACATGGATCTCCTGTCTTCTACCGGGTTCCCTACCACATTGAAGTCTCCTCCTACTATTTTCAGCGGGGTGGTATCCATCAAGATACCATCCCTCACTGTGTCTAGGAACTCTTTTTGTCCACTATTCGGAGCATAAATACTGTAAATGCCAAGTGGAGAGGAGTGACCCTGCAGGGTTACGTGTGCCCATCTACCCCCATCGTCATGGGAAGCATTAGTTATTTGTGTGGCCAGGCGTCTATGTATTAGAATGAGTGTACCAGCTTTACCTCGAATTGCTGGGGAGCCCACCCACCACCCACTGCCTCTTCGAGATTAGTTTCCTGCAATAGAGCAATGTCAGTTTTTAGGCGCTTCAGGTGTCTCAGTATCATTAAACGTTTCTGCTGGGATTTTAACCCTTTGACTCGCATATAATAAAATACAGTTCTAGTTCACGTGACATTCTGCATCTGTGGAATCCCCCCTTCCCCCCCATCCCAACCGTAACCAACCAACTAATGAACTCGAACAATCTGTAAGTGACTCCCTTTTTTCCACCATGGTGGGCCCATGGCCCACAGTTAACCTATGGAGGTAACTCAATGCGAACAAAAAGTGCCACATCTGGTCTACCAGACGTGGATATGCACAAACATATAAATAAATGGAACAACATACTTCACCCCGATGAAACCGTTCACTGAAAAGAAATAGAAGGTTATGGCAGCACAATATCATAACATATCTTTATAAAACAATTGATTAAGCAGGTTCCTCCCCCTGCAACTCCTGTGAAGTGCACTGTGATACCAGAAATAACCTGAGAAGCTATAGTAGCAGGATCATCATATCATAACTCCATGGTGCAGTAAGTAAGACGAACAGAACTCCTTGTCACTGCTACCCGGTGCACCATATGAGCACTTGTAATAAACACAGAAACCCAGGTCCCCAAATGGCGACGGGCAGTAAGATGTCTCACTATCCCACGTCGGTGGACAGGTCAAATGATGATGCCCTCCTCGGCTCTCTCCTTCGTTGCTCTGTAGGGGCAGTCACACAGGAAGGGTCTGCATGGGGAGACAAGTCGTGTTGATCTTCAGACGATCCTCTACGGCGCTGTCCTGCACGAATTGGGGAAGTCACAGCTGCTTGGTCAGGAGGAGGCCCAAAGCCTAAAGTTGTTGCAGCCACCTGAGGGTCTTGGAAGGTCATGGTGATACCATCGGGGTGGAAGACCTTCAACGTCGCCGGGTATACCAGGGCAAATTTCAACTGTTTTTTATGCAGTATGGAGCATAATGGAGAGAACGCCTTCCTTTTCCTGGAGACTTCTGCTGAGTAATCTGCAAAGAGTAATAGTTTATGACCTTTGTGTTGCATTGGCTGGTTCTGCTGCTTAAAGGCACGTAGGATAGCAGCCTTGTCCGTATAGTCCAGGTATCGCACTATCACCTGACGTGGTCGAAGATCAGTGGTACCGCGGGAGGGAGAAGCTTCGCCAGCAGGGCGTAGATCAGGACCTATACGATGAGCTCTTTCGACTTTGCACACCCTTGTGATGCCCAACAGTTCCGGGATTTCAGATTCACATAAGTTACGTAGGTCTTTTTGGAGCACGGTCTCCGGGACTCCCACTATACGCAAATTATTCCTGCGTGATCTATTCTCTAAGTCCTCCACCCTGTCCCATAGCTTTTTGTTTTCATGTTGTAGCTCTTGAAGCCCCGCAAAGGACGAGTCCAAGTCAGTTTCCATAGAGAGGTCTCTGATCCAGATCATCTATACGCTCTCCCTGCTGGGCTACTGTGTGCTGTAGTTGCTGGAATGAGCGTGCAACCGTGTTAGTTAAGGTCTCTTGTATATCAGGGGCAAGGCGCCTGGCTACTTCCTCCGCCAAACGTTTGTAATCTAAAGAAGCGTCCTGTGATAGACCGACCTCAGCTGGGGGCTCTACAGGATGGGTAGAGCCCGAAGGCTCAGGGAGGCTAGAGTTGGAAGCAGATTCTTCCCGGGCAGGGTCTCGCAGTGGTGTTATCTGCTTGGACAGTTTGGTCACTTTTCCTTTGGTTCTAGTGCCCATTTTGACCAGGTATTGGTCCACCAAGGTCAAAGTTATAGTTATATCTGTTGTATGCTGGGGTACAGCTTGGTGTCTGGATATAATGTGGAGGAGAAAAAGCTGACTGTTATAGACTGAAACTCTGCCACACACACAATAGATCAGTTCAGCAGGATCTTTATGGAGCATCCGTTCCCCTCAAAGCAGAGCAGTCCAGGAGAGGAAGCTCAGTATAGACCAGGTCTGCCCCTATAACCTATTCTTCAGGGGCGCACAGCAGTGCCTGTAGGCCAGTGTTCAGGCGATCGTGGCCATCGGGCATATATATGGCAAAAGTGGCAGCCTCCCAGTGCACTATCACCACTGATGTTCCCCCCTAGAAAGGCTGTAGCTCACCCTTACAGCCCCTCCGGTGGACCTGCGCTGCGGGACAATGGCGTTCCGATGTGGAGCCTGGCGGTGGAAGTGCCCTGCTGAGCTGAGCGGCAAGATGGCGCAGTGACCATGAGCGGCCGGCCGCATGCAGCCAAGATGGAGGCCCCCCCGGAGTCCTCTCTGGCGGGTCTCTTCGCCTCACAGCCCGTTGGTCAGGACCGCCTACCCCTCTCTGGACCGCAGGTCACAGCATGAAGGTATGTGTAGCTTGTGCCGGCCACTGCAGCGTGCGGTGTCCAGGCGGTGCTGCGGGTTAAGATGGCGCCCCGTTTCCAGCGGGGCGCAGTGAATGTCCTGCTGGCCGCCTCTGTACTCTGTCCCGGTCAAGTTAGGAGCCAGAAGGTTGCTCCTGTGTCCCAGGACTGGGTTCCAATGTCAGCTCCTGCAAAGATGAGCGGTGGAGGGGGAGATGCTGCCGGATTATGGGGTGAAGATGCGGAACTCCCTCTCCACACATCTTTACATGGCGGCGCCGGAATCGGAAGTGAGAATTCTCTTTTTACACAACAGAATATGGGTCACTGTTTTTCAGAAAGATTTGTAGTATTTATTACCTCAGCCATATGAAAGGGGAACTCTGGGTAAGGGTGGGTTCTCATGTAATGCAGATCTCCTGCTGCAATTCCTCCTCATGTCAGTTTCATTAGGATTACATACTTGCAGAAGAATTGTCATCCCGCTGCGAGTATGTAAGCGGCAGCCCCCTTAACCCCATAGCCTGGTGCGTACATTACTGGGTCAGCAATCTGGCTTGTTCTGTGGCTCCCGGTATCTGGACGTCTCGCTCAGCCAATTGGTGCGGTCCTGTCGCAGCGCACTGATTGGCTGAGTGGGATGCTGGGGCTTAAATTCCACTTGCATTCTGCCAGAGTAGGCAAGAAATTTCAAGCAGAAAACTTTCCTCTACAATTCCTTAGTGTGAACCCACCCTTACTTAGGACACTGGAGGATAAGATTATTTTTTTTAATTACTCAAAGTAATATCTGAGTTTCATAGAAACCAGGAACTCTGAACACCATCTTTCTGTATTCTTGTAATTCACCTAGAAAATATGGAGAACAAGTTTTATTGCCTGGATGTTACATGGGCTGATAATAGCTAACAATAGTTTGTAGGAACAGTCATTCACCCGCTAATCATCTGGTGTGGACAGGCGAGGATACGCCCACCAATCACCTGTAAACATCTTTTGTGCTAATCACTGTTATCAGCCGCACAGCTCTCTGTGTAAATAGGAGACGTGTAGCTTTGTGTTTAAATGGCCGCACGATTCATTGTGCCTTGTAAAAGTACTGCAAGCCAGCTCCGATTAGTGTACTCAGACCCATATGGGGGTCACATAAAAGGACCCTTAAACTGTTATTTCATATCTGTCACTAGTTCTGTAAGAAAAGTTGAAAAACCCCTTTATACAATACAAGGAAAGGAAAGGAATATACCATAGGTAGATATCACTACAGTGTCCAGCTACATGTAGAGAGCGATGCTCTGCAGCAGGGTCTGGCTACCTGTAGAGGAGCTCATAGAAGGTGACAGCCTGCAGCAGAGCGTCGCACATCTCCTCGTTGCGATTTTGTCCTCTGGGATGGAGTCTGTGCCTGTACTCTGTTATAAGGTCTTGTGTGAAGCGGATTCGCGGTTGCTCCAGGATGGTGGCCTCCTCCACCAGGCGCTGCACTAATTCCACGCCGCTAGTTTTAGCCCCACCCACCATAATGTCACAGTGCTTCCCCACGGTGGTCCTGGCCATGCTGAACACTCGGTGCCCCTGCTCCCGGCTGTATCCTGGGTTTAGTATTGCATACAACATGGCTTCCACTATCCGTAAGTGTAAGATGACAGGAAACATGGCGGCCTTCTGGCTAGAGAGCGAGCTCTTCTCCAGAATGTAGAGGTCAGCGGCTGGGAACATGGAGACGGCTGAAGACACCTGGGAAGAAACGAGCAGAACTCAACCACAGCACAGACAACACCAGTAGTGCTATGTAAGGGGCACTTACATCCTCCAGATAGAGGTCAGGGTGCTGTTTCCCCCTCATCAGATGGAACCATTCATGTTGGTGCCAGGCTCTCACCGTCAGGGTGCGGTCCACATGTGCCCAGGCCAATCTCTTCATTCCGAACACTATGGAGAGGATACTATCTGCTGCCTGAGGAGACATGAAGTGGGGAGGTATGAGGCACTGCTAATAGGGGTACGAGGTCGGGGCTGCGCTCGGCAGACGGGGAGGGTAATAAGGTCGGGGCTGCGCTCGGCAGACGGGGAGGTTAATAAGGTCGGGGCTGCGCTCGGCAGACGGGGAGGTTAATAAGGTCGGGGCTGCGCTCGGCAGACGGGGAGGGTAATAAGGTCGGGGCTGCGCTCGGCAGATGGGGAGGGTAATAAGGTCGGGGCTGCGCTCGGCAGACGGGGAGGGTAATAAGGTCGGGGCTGCGCTCGGCAGACGGGGAGGGTAATAAGGTCGGGGCTGCGCTCGGCAGACGGGGAGGGTAATAAGGTCGGGGCTGCGCTCGGCAGACGGGGAGGGTAATAAGGTCGGGGCTGCGCTCGGCAGACGGGGAGGGTAATAAGGTCGGGGCTGCGCTCGGCAGACGGGGAGGGTAATAAGGTCGGGGCTGCGCTCGGCAGACGGGGAGGGTAATAAGGTCGGGGTTGCGCTCGGCAGACGGGGAGGGTAATAAGGTCGGGGCTGCGCTCGGCAGACGGGGAGGGTAATAAGGTCGGGGCTGCGCTCGGCAGACGGGGAAGGTAATAAGGTCGGGGCTGCGCTCGGCAGACGGGGAGGGTAATAAGGTCGGGGCTTCGCTCGGCAGACGGGCAGGGTAATAAGGCCTGGGCTGCGCTCGGCAGACGGGCAGGGTAATAAGGCCGGGGCTGCGCTCGGCAGACGGGGAGGGTAATAAGGCCGGGGCTGCGCTCGGCAGACTGGGGAGGGTAATAAGGTCGGGGCTGCGCTCGGCAGACACGGAGGGTACAAAGTCAGGGCTGTGCTTGGCAGATGGGGAGGGTACAATGACCAGGCTGTGCTTGGCAGACGGGAAGGGTACAATGACCAGGCTGTGCTCGGCAGATGGGGAGGGTACAATGACCAGGCTGTGCTCGGCAGATGGGGAGGGTACAATGACCAGGCTGTGCTCGGCAGATGGGGAGGGTACAATGACCAGGCTGTGCTCGGCAGATGGGGAGGGTACAATGACCAGGCTGTGCTCGGCAGATGGGGAGGGTACAATGACCAGGCTGTGCTCGGCAGATGGGGAGGGTACAATGACCAGGCTGTGCTCGGCAGATGGGGAGGGTACAATGACCAGGCTGTGCTCGGCAGATGGGGAGGGTACAATGACCAGGCTGTGCTCGGCAGATGGGGAGGGTACAATGACCAGGCTGTGCTCGGCAGATGGGGAGGGTACAATGACCAGGCTGTGCTCGGCAGATGAAGAGGGTACAATGACCAGGCTGTGCTCGGCAGATGGGGAGGGTACAATGACCAGGCTGTGCTCGGCAGATGGGGAGGGTACAATGACCAGGCTGTGCTCGGCAGATGGGGAGGGTACAATGACCAGGCTGTGCTCGGCAGATGAAGAGGGTACAATGACCAGGCTGTGCTCGGCAGATGGGGAGGGTACAATGACCAGGCTGTGCTCGGCAGATGGGGAGGGTACAATGACCAGGCTGTGCTCGGCAGATGGGGAGGGTACAATGACCAGGCTGTGCTCGGCAGATGGGGAGGGTACAATGACCAGGCTGTGCTCGGCAGATGGGGAGGGTACAATGACCAGGCTGTGCTCGGCAGATGGGGAGGGTACAATGACCAGGCTGTGCTCGGCAGATGGGGAGGGTACAATGACCAGGCTGTGCTCGGCAGATGGGGAGGGTACAATGACCAGGCTGTGCTCGGCAGATGGGGAGGGTACAATGACCAGGCTGTGCTCGGCAGATGGGGAGGGTACAATGACCAGGCTGTGCTCGGCAGATGGGGAGGGTACAATGACCAGGCTGTGCTCGGCAGATGGGGAGGGTACAATGACCAGGCTGTGCTCGGCAGATGGAGAGGGGGGCCTCACCTGCAGGTGCTCTATTGAGACTTCAGGCTTTAGAAAGTTGGCGCCACCTCGTCTGATGATGGTCTTGGTGCTTCCAGTCGCTCTGACTTCCTCTTCACCATACAGGACATCTGGCGGCTGACACTCCGGGGCCCAGATCTCTCCATGAGGCCCCTCCTGGGGAGAGTCCCGGCCCCTGACCATCCGGCTACAGTACAGCGGCCGAAAGAAGATCCTCGTCCCTGCAGGAGGGTAAAGTCACATGATCATTAGACTGCAGAGGTGAAGGGGGTGCAGGGAGACATAAACCTGGATACCCCCTTATATCTCCCCCCCCCCCTCTTACCCCCTATGTTTCACTTTATCTTATACTGTGAGTGCAAGGAGGAGGGGTACACAGGGTTGGAAGGGAGAGATATGAGAGGGTGGGTGTATAGAGAGACATAAGGGAATGCAGGGAGGTGTCTATAAGGACATAGTAAAGTGTGGGGCCGCGCAGCCTGATAGGAGAACTTACCTCCATTGATCAGCGCTGTCAGGGACATTGGCATCAAGTGAGCTCCACACATCAGTCGCATCTTAATGACGTAACAGACACGTGAGTAGTTCGGAGGACAAAGCTTGCGCATGCTCGTACAGCGCAGCGGCCGTACAGCAGCTCCCCCTGGTGGTGACCGCGTGTATACCGCGCATAGGACGTCATAAACCAATGTATATGTTGTACAAAGGGGGATATGTGGTAATATAGATAATATGTGTAGTTATACAGGGTGGATATGTGGTTATATAGAGGATACCTGTAGTTATATGGGGGCATGTGTGGCTATATAGGGGATATGTGTAGTTATACAGGGATATGTGGTAATATAGATAATATGTGTAGTTATACAGGGATATGGGGTTATACATGGAGAATACATGTAGATATAGGGGGATATGTGGTAATATAGAGAATTTGTGTAGTTATACAGGGAGGATATGTGGTTATATGGGGGCATGTGTGGCTATATAGGGGATATGTGTAGTTATACAGGGATATGGGGTTATACATGAAGAATACATGTAGATATAGGGGGGATATGTGGTTATATAGAGGATATGTGGTTATATAGAGACTATGGGGGGAATTTACGAAGCATACGCCAGGGAGAGGGTGCAGATTCGCCTCTTCTCCCTGATGTACGCCTCCCGTACGCCCCAGTCGCCCAATGGGCGGGCTGGCGGAGCTTGCAGGGACGTTATGAGGCAGGGAGGAGGTGTGGCTGGAAGCAGGTGTAGATTTTGTATGCCTGCCGCGGATTCGGGCGCCCGGACGGATTCACTAAGAGGCGTGTGCCTTTAGTGTATCCTGCCGGGGGAAAGGGGGCGGGGTCTAATATAAGACCGTCGTACTTGTACGCCAGTCTTTGTAAATCCCCCCTATGTGTATTTATAGGGGGATATATGGTTATATAGAGAATGTGTGAAGTTAAACGAGGGATATGTGGTTATATAGAGACTACCTGTAGTTATAGAGAGATATGTTATGTAGAGGATGTGTGTAGGTATACAGGGATATGTGGTTATATAGAGGATATAGAGGATCTGTGTAGTTACAGGTGGGAATATTTGGTATGTGTTATACGTGGGCAGCCTGAGGATTCATAATAATAGGTGGGGGGACCTGATTTTTTTTTATTGATTGCAGGTTGGGGGCTGCCTCTTGATGGTGACAGGTGTAGTTACCCCTGTTGGGTGATAGTTGTAGTGACTGTGACAGTTAAAGGTAAAGTTGCCCCTGATGGATGATGGTGACAGGTGGGGTTGCCCCTGATGGATGATGGTGACAGGTGGGGTTGGGTGACTCTGATGGTTGATGGTGACTGTTATAGTTGCCCCCGACAGTTCATGGTGACAGGTGTAGTTGCCCTTTTGCTGTTCATGGTGACAAGCGGGGTTTTTTGTGATGTTTGATGGTGACAGGTGGGGTTTCTCCTGATGTTTGATGGTGACAGGTGGGGTTTCTCCTGATGTTTGATGGTGACAGTTGTAATACTTCCCCTGAAGTTGATGGTGATAGATATATTTGCCCCTGATGATAGATGGGGACAGGTATAGTTGCCCTTGACAGTTGACGGGGATAGGTCGGGTTGCTCCTGACAGTTGATGGGGACAGGAGTAGTTGCCCCTGACATTTGATGGGGACAGGTGTAGTTACCCCTGTTGGGTGATAGGTGTAGTGACTGTGACAGTTAAAGGTAAAGTTGCCCCTGATGGATGATGGTGACAGGTGGGGTTGGGTAACTCTGATGGTTGATGGTGACAGGTGGGGTTGGTTGACTCTGATGGTTGATGGTGACTGTAATAGTTGCCCTTGACAGTTCATGGTGACAGGTGTAGTTGCCCTTTTGCCGTTCACGGAGACAGGTGGGGTTTCTCCTGATGTTTGATGGTGACAGGTGGGGTTTCTCCTGATGTTTGATGGTGACAGGTGGGGTTGATGGTGACAGTTGTAATACTTCCCCCTGAAGCTGATGGTGATAGATATATTTGCCCCTGACGATAGATGGGGACAGGTATAGTTGCCCTTAACAGTTGACGGGGATATGTCGGGTTGCTCCTCACAGTTGATGGGGACAGGTGTAGTTGTCCCTGACATTTGATGGGGACAGGTGTAGTTGCCCCTGACATTTGATGGGAACAGATGTAGTTGCCCCTGAAGGTTGATGGGGACAGGTGTAGTTGCCCCTGACATTTAATGGGGACAGGTGTAGTTGCCCCTGACAGTTGATGGTGACAGGTTGGGTTGCCCCTGACATTTGATGGTGACAGCTGTAGTTGCCCCTGACATTTGATGGGGACAGGTGTAGTTGCCCCTGACATTTGATGGGGACAGGTGTAGTTGTCCCTGACTTTTGATGGTGACAGGTGTAGTTGTTCCTGACAGTTGATGGTGACAGCTGTAGTTGCCCCTGACATTTGATGGTTACAGCTGTAGTTGCCCCTGACATTTGATGGGGACAGGTGTAGTTGCCCCTGACAGTTGATGGTGACAGGTTGGGTTGCCCCTGACATTTGATGGTGACAGCTGTAGTTGCCCCTGACATTTGATGGGGACAGGTGTAGTTGCCCCTGACATTTAATGGGGACAGGTGTAGTTGTCCCTGACTTTTGATGGTGACAGGTGTAGTTGTCCCTGACATTTGATGGTGACAGCTGTAGTTGCCCCTGACATTTGATGGGGACAGGTGTAGTTGTTCCTGACAGTTGATGGTGACAGGTGTAGTTGTCCCTGACAGTTGATGGTGACAGGTGTAGTTGTCCCTGACATTTGATGGGGACAGGTGTAGTTGTCCCTGACTTTTGATGGTGACAGCTGTAGTTGCCCCTGACATTTGATGGTTACAGCTGTAGTTGCCCCTGACATTTGATGGGGACAGGTGTAGTTGTTCCTGACAGTTGATGGTGACAGGTGTAGTTGTCCCTGACAGTTGATGGTGACAGGTGTAGTTGTCCCTGACAGTTGATGGTGACAGGTGTAGTTGTCCCTGACATTTGATGGGGACAGGTGTAGTTGTCCCTGACTTTTGATGGTGACAGCTGTAGTTGCCCCTGACATTTGATGGTTACAGCTGTAGTTGCCCCTGACATTTGATGGGGACAGGTGTAGTTGTTCCTGACAGTTGATGGTGACAGGTGTAGTTGTCCCTGACAGTTGATGGTGACAGGTGTAGTTGTCCCTGACAGTTGATGGGGACAGGTGTAGTTGCCCCTAAAGGTTGATGGGGACAGGTGTAGTTTCCCCTGAAGGTTGATGGTGACAGGTCGGGTTGCTCCTGATAGTTGATGGGGAGCTGTGACAGCAGGGTCCTCGCTTCTCTTGTCGTCCTCTTTCTGGATTATGATTCAGCAGGGACTGACCTACAAAAGGGGAAGCTGCGAGAAGGCGTGGCTGGAGGCGTGGCTTCCCTTCTCTGGATCGCACACTCAGCTCTGCGCTAACACCTGACCCTGCATGGGGCTCTGGCGGTCATGACCCTTCATTAACCCTTCAGTGACTCTCAGGATGTCAGTGCAGGAGCTGCTGCAGCTCCCGGAGAACTCACGATGTGCAGACTGTGGCCAGCCAGGTAAGAGGATCACATGACCCCCATCATGTGGACATCATCTGAGATCAGGTGTACGGATTACATATCATTATCAGATGCTGCTGGGCGGGCCCTTACTGAATCCAGCCAATCATGGTCTTATCAAAAGATGACAGGTTATGTGCTGGACAATGGGTTCTAGACCTGTCCTCAAGGAACCCTAACAGGTCCTGATTTGTGAATAGCCCATATAGAGAACACCTGATGCACAGACTAGAATTATCTGGACCAGACCATTGTTGGCGGTCCATGAGGACTGGGTTTAGAAAACACTGACCTAGATTAAAGGGGGCTCTGAGGCAGTGGTTGTGTCACTGAGATTCTAGGGTTATGTGATGGATATGGTGTGGATACTTGGATAATCTTCTAGGTTAAAAAGAGAGGTGCTGGCTGTTACATGTTCCAGAATAGAGGATTGTGCCCTGGATATTGTCTTCAGGGGGTTTTGTCTCTGTGACTATATACTCCAGAAGTTTAGGAAATTATATTGATTGTAGCTACAGTTTGATGAATTGTTTCCTCTGTGTTCTAGATTAGAGTCCTGTTCTGAATACTTTATGTGCTAGAAGGGGATTCTGTTTGTCCTGGATTAGAGTATTTAGATTTTGTATAATTTTTCCATTGGAAGATTATTTCCTAAATGTTCATTTCAGGACAAGACCCCCTTAATGTAGATCATAAGGGGGGGGGGTACACCTAAGTTATTGTGTGTTCTGGATTAGAGGGTTAGGACATTGTATTGGTTCTCGAATAGAATGTTATTTCCTGGGTTTTCCAGATTGGAAGCTCTTGTCCCAGATATTATTTTCTAGAACATAAAGAGGGTGTGGTTCTGCCTTGAACATTCAGGAGGTACCCTCCGATCTAGAGCACTGCATGACCAAGGCAGACCCCATGCCCTCTTTAAGTTCAAGCACATAATATCTGGGACAACATCCTCTAATCTGGAACATTTGGGATGTACCCTCTGATCTAGAGCGCTCCATGACCAAGGCAGACCCCACACCCTCTTTTATGTTCTAGCACATAATATCTGGGGCAAGAGCCTCCAATCTAGAACATTCAGGATGTACCCTCCGATCTAGAGCACTCCATCACCAACATTAGAGGCTCTTTTCCCGAGTATTATGTACTAGAACATGAAGAGGGTGTGGGTCTGCCTTTGTCATGGAGTGCTCTAGATCAGAGGGTACATCCTGAATGTTCCAGGTTAGAGGGTCAGGTCCTGGATAGTGTTCTAGTGTAAGCCGACACAGGATTGATGAATAGTAATGCATCATTCTGGGAAATCTCGCCGTCTCTTAAAAGAAATGGCGCAATTTCCTTCCTGTCACGTTGCTGCTTCCACAGAGCTTTTCCCCGTTGTTCGCCGCTCTGCTGACCACATCCTGCTGACCGCCACTCTCACATCTCCTATTTGTCTCTGTATACACCATAGAACATGGCCTCATCCTGGGTCATTACAGCTGCATTCACACCGCACAGTTATTCATATAGCGCTGCGACTTAAAACAGATCTGAAGGAAATGTCACCGCAATGTGTGACTGCACTTCTGTCTGCTGTGCTGCAGGTCAGGAAAGGCCGGGAAAGGCAGTGACCGCTGTGATCACATGATGCAACAAGGCACCCACTGATGTCACTGTAGAGGCAGCTCCATGAAAATCCATGAGAAATGGCTGATACCAGAGAGTAATAGATTGCATATACCTGTCCTCCAGTCACCTCTCCCCAGCCTGACATGGCTGATACCAGAGAGTAATAGATTGTATATACCTGTCCTACAGTCACCTCTCCCCAGCCTGACATGGCTGATACCAGAGAGTAATAGATTGTATGTACCTGTCCTACAGTCACCTCTCCCCAGCCTGACATGGCTGATACCAGAGAGTAATAGATGTATATACCTGTCCTACAGTCACCTCTCCTCCTCCAGCCTGACATGGCTGATACCAGAGAGTAATAGATTGTATATACCTGTCCTACAGTCACCTCTCCCCAGCCTGACATGGCTGAAACCAGAGAGTAATAGATTGTATATACCTGACCTACAGTCACCTCCCCCCAAGCCTGACATGGCTGATACCAGAGAGTAATAGATGTATATACCTGTCCTACAGTCACCTCTCTCCAGCCTGACATGGCTTATTACAGAAGACAATAACATTGTCACCCTATGTAAGACAAGTGAACAGGGAGCAGCCTGCCACAAGAAGTCTTGGCCGCTGCTCTCCCCTCCTGTGGTCATTACTTCCTGTTACTGAACAGTCTAGAAAAGGGATGAAAATAATCTGCTGACGGGAGAGATGGTCACCAGCATCACGTCTGCTGACTGATCACAGTGTGATCGCCAACTACTAGATATGGAAACCATAGGACTTTAGGGGGAAAAAAGGGGTGCCTAGTGGGAGGATGACAGGAGTCTGGAGAGGGAAGAAGACTGGAGAAGGAAGGTAGAGGAGTCAAAAGAACAAAGAGGAGTCTGAAGGGTGGAGAATACCAGAGAAGTATGAAGAGAAATGGACAGTGGAGAGAAGAGGATAGAGGAATCTAGAGGCACAAACAGAGAAAGAGAAGAGTCTGATAAGAGGGGCAAAGGAGTCTGGAGGGAGAGTTTGTAAAGCGGAAAAGGATTGATGAGTCTGGAGTTGGAGGATAGAGAAGTTTGGAGGGAGGAGGATGATAGTAAAGTCTGGAAGGAGAAGGAGGGGATAGTGGAGTCTGAAGGGAGGAGGGGGATAGTAGAGTCTGGAGGGAGGAGTTTGGAGGATAGTGGAGTCTGGAGGGAGGAGTTTGGTGGATAGTGGAGTCTGGAGGGAGGAGTTTGGTGGATAGTGGAGTCTAGAGGGAGGAGTTTGGAGGATAGTGGAGTCTGGAGGGAGGAGTTTGGTAGTCGGCACAATCTATTACAAGTAGAGGAAGCATTCGTCGGGTCAGACGTATTACATATAGTATGTGGGTAACGTCCAGCTCTCTTTCTCCTCAGGGCCGGTCTGGGCGTCCTGCAGAGTTGGGGTTTTCGTTTGCTTGGACTGCTCGGGGGTTCACAGGATCTCGGCTATTGACAAAGTGAAATCTACACAACTGGATTATATGGACCATGACCTGGTACAGGTGGGAGCATACCAATAGAATCCCCCCCATATCCTATATACTGACACTGCTCTTCTATATCCTCATGTCATACCCTATACATCCTATGTACTGTACACTGCTGTTATATACTGGACTGCTCTATATACTCATGTTATACCAATACATCCTACATACTGTACACTGTTGTTATATACTGGATTGCTCTATATCCTCATGTCATACCCTATACATCCTATGTACTGTACACTGCTGTTATATACTGATCCGCTACTCTATATGTGATGCTCTGCTGTTTTTTTTTCTTTCTTTTTCCCCTTTAGTTCATGCGAAGTCGTGGGAATCAGAGGGCCAGGGAGGAGTATGAAGCCTTTGTGCCTCCATTTTATTACAGACCCAATGAAAAGGACTGCAAGTAGGTGGAGGAGCAGGGACCGCAGCGGGTGTCGGTCCAGCAGACCTTACTGTCTCACCTCACAGAGATCCGCAGACCCCCAACACTGGCTACACAGCAATATTGACCACAACCCCCCAATACTGACAACGTCCCCATATTGGCCCCACCCTCCCTCTCTCTCCATACTGCATGTTCCTGGTCCCGGCAAAGATTGGCATTGGATGTGACACAGGGAAGTGAGGACAGGGATATGACAGCTGTTTTGTTGTTGTTTCAGGGTATTAAGGGAACAATGGATCCGAGCAAAATATGAGCGGCGAGAGTTCACGCGTGATGGGCCGTCTCTGTACGCAGTCAGTAAGTGTCGATGCATTTTGGGGTTTGGTGTAAGGCACACCCATGTGACGTCTCTATTCTGATCCTGACAGACTATAAAGAAGGCTTCCTATGGAAGAAGGGACGAGACAACGGGAAGTACTTAAAGAGACTGTTCATATTCAGCGAGAGCGAAGGGCTGCTGATGTACTACACGAGAAATAAAGTGAGTGACGCCGGCCAATAGACACATTTATCCTATATGTCGCAGCTTCCCAGTGTATATATATGCATCACTCAGCAGTGTGAACTCGCCCGTACTATATGTGCCTATAGCTGTGACCTCTATTACATATACCAACTGCTGCAGAACTGATAGTTGTCAATATCACCTATCCTGACTGCTCTAGAGCAGAAGCCGTGAATATCAGACATACTAACTCCTCCAGATCAAGAGCTGTAAATATTACATATACTAACTGCTCCAGAAATGATAGTTGTCAATATCCCCTATCCTGACTAGAGCGAGAGATGGGAAGATAACCTATCCTTATTGCTTTAAAGCAAGAGACATGACTATCACATATTCCAACTGCTCCAGAACTGATGTTGTCAATATCACCTATCCTGACTTATCTAGAACCAGAGATGTAAATATCACGTATACTAACTGCTCCAGAATAGTTGTTTTAGTTGGTTATAGTAGATAGTTCTTAATATTACTGCTCAAGAACTGATACTGGTCATCATCACATATCCTGACTGCTCCAGAACTGATAGTTGTCCATATCACCTAACCTGATTTTTGTGATGAAAGACAAAGGCGAAAGGCGTGAATATCACCTATCCTGTCTGCTCTAGAACAAAACATGTATTCTGACTGCTCTAGAACAAGATATATGAACGTCAGCTATCCTGAGTGCTCTGAAAAATGTGAATATCTCACTTAGCGACATGTTCCACACCGTGCGGCGCACACTCACTGGATTACGGGGAGCGCCCAGCTCCCGTCTTTTTTTGTTCACAGCGTTCTGGACCTAAGGGGACGTTTCCTATTAGCAGCCTGAACGCCATGTTCCAGTGTGAGAAGATGAGACAGGAGCACGGGCTGGAGATCACATGTGTGCAGAACGGCCACACCAGGAGCATATATGTATACCACGAGGATGGGGCGGTAAGTGCTGCCCCCTATGGGCTCTTCATCCACTGAAGTCACCATTATTCCTAATACTCGTTTTATGATGACAGGAGATCGTCACCTGGTACAATGTCCTGCGCTCGGCGCGGTACAACTACCTGAGGAAGACGTATCCGAGCACTCCAGAGGCCGAGGTAAGATGTCAAAGGACATGGACCATAGAAGCTAGAGCCCCCTCTAAGCATCTGCCCCCTGGTGGTGATGGTGGTGGTGGTGGGGTATTGTTCTGTTCTCATAATCACGGGGGTTGTCTGTTGTCCATCTTTGTTCTGATGCTCCTGACAGCTGCGTCACCCCCATCGCATTCTACATAACGCTGCAGAATCTCTGCCATGTACCTGTCAGTGGAGGGATTGCCTACAGGCCAATAAGGGGGATGGGACGGTGTCAGTATCTGGTAAACCAGCCCAACCACATTCCTGTCACAAGTCGTGGAATCACAAGAAAGAATGTACCAAATGACCCCTTGGAGCAGGGAAATATTGGGGGGAATCCCAGACGTCTCAGCAGGAAGTGGGAAGTTATTACTGAATCCGAACATTATTGGCATGTGGGATGAGGCTGGGCATGATATGAGGTTGGATCTCCCCTGATGGGGCACAGGATGAGGCTAGGCACATCCCTCAGGGCAGAATATGAAGTTGGATCTCCTCTCGATTGGGCACGGGAAAAGGTTGAGCACCCCCCACAGGGCACACATTGAGGTTTGGCACCAGTTGATGATCTTAAAATGTCACAGTGAAATGTTCTGTGGCACCCGCCCCCTCCCCCCCAATATCGCAGCCCCCACTACAGTCATTTGACCGTGTAGTTTGTCTTCTAGTTGATACCGAAGATTACCCGCAGTTACACCAAATGTGGATACATGGAGAAGACCGGACCCACGGTGAGCCCCTCCCCCATACTGTATGTTTTAGACCAGATAATCATATGTGTGACCCCATATAGAGTGAGGTGGTAGGGTATGTGTATATGGTAGAGCGGAGTTGCACTAGATGCAGGTCACATGTCACTGTGTTACACACCTATATCGGTTATACTCAGGGCACTGATCCGCCTCTCATCTTTTTACCACAGCAGAGAGAACCCTTCAGGAAGCGATGGTTCAACCTGGACTCCGAGGAGCGGAAGCTTCTGTATTACCTGAACCCACTGGTGAGTAGTAGGGGTTACTATGGGACCTGTATACTGTATATCTGGACTGTTCTAGACCTCTGTATCACAGGCCCTCACTACTCTAGAACAAGGAGGTGTGGAATATTGTCTGTTCTGACTGCTCCAGAACTGAGACTTGGTGATCACAGATCCTGACTTCTCTAAAACAAGAGACTCGACCTCTTTATCACACATCCTGACTCTAGAACTAAGAGCTGTAAATACTGTCTGACCTGACTGTTCTAGAACCATAAGACTTGAGGTGTTTGAATCTCTGTATGCAGGACCCCTATGAACAGGGTGGTATCTTTATTGGGAGCAGCAAGGCCGGATACCAGGTAGCAGAAGGATTGCCAAGAGGAGTGAAGGGGAATAAGTGGGACACGGGGTTCACTATCAGGACCCCCCAGCGGGAGTTCATCCTCACCTGCGAGAACCCCAGGGAGCAGAACGAGTGGTTGCAGGCTCTGAAAGAGCTGCTCTCCCTACCAATGAGTGATCACGACTCCGCAGGTAATTCACTGAACTAGAACCTCAAAGCAGAACTTGCATCATCTTCTGTTCTCCAGTCACCTCCAGAGCTGCACTCACCTTTATACTTCTACATCACATCTTATCCTTCAGTCACTTCCAGAGCTGCTGCCCTCCACGGAGGCAGAGGGGTCCTCACTATCCCACCCTCCTCAGTGGCAGACGTGCCCTTGCTACCCCACCCCCCCCAGAGGCAGAGGGGTCCTCACTATCCCACCCTCCCTGGAGGCAGATGGGTCCTCGCTATCCAACCCTCCCAGGCGGTTTATGAGGCCTCGATATCCCCTCCTCCCAGGAGGCAGACAGGTCCTCACCATCCCACCGTCCAAGGAGGCAGACGGGTCCTCAATATCCTGCCCTCCCTGGAGGCAGATGGGTAATTAATATCCCGCCCTCCCCAGAGGCAAATGGGTCCTCTCTATCTCACCCTCCTCGAAGGCAAATGGGTCCTCACTATCCCCTCCTCCCAGGAGGCAGACAGTACCTCGCTATCTTCTCCTCCCAGGAGGCAGACCGTGCCTCGCTATCCCCTTCTTCCTCACTGTCCTGTCCTCCCTAGAGGCAGGGGAGGCCTCTGTTTTTGCAGCATCTCTCTGTAATCTTATATGATGATTGTTTCCAGTAACCTCTTCTTTCTGCTTCTCTCACAGAGTAGTCTGGATTCCAACCTAAACTGAGTGACATACCTGGGAACCTGCTGAGCCAAGAGAAGAGTGATCTGCAGCAGCCTGGACTGTAATAGACTATAATAGATAGTTCTATAATAATCCATGAGACACTAGAGACTAATCCTGTAGGGGCTGATGCCGACCCACAGCCCCCAACCCACATCTGAGGCCCTTACAGGTGTTGACAGCAATAAACTAACAGACAGTACCCATCATTGTCTCATAAGGATCCTCACCAACAGGCACGGGTCACTGGCAGCTATACTGGGTGCCTTGGTGAACGACCGCCATATGCTATTCCGATCCACAATCACAGGACAACAGTCTGAGGTATGGAGGGAGCGAAGGAGGCTACCTGCGGCTCAAGATGAGGATTGGTTGCCATCCTGCTGGATCCCATCATGTACACGTTCTGCTGGGCGGAGGGGTGTAAGCACAGATCACCATTGATGCCACATCTCCAAGTACTGCTAAATGTTTCTATTGAATGACCACCAAAGACTGTACAATAAATAGGATGGCAGGCGAAGTGTTAAATGTGCGCAAGAAACCGTATCGTTCAGAAGGGCACCCACAAATTGTGAAATACCCCAAATAATTTGCCAGAGCTGTACTACCTGTGTTCATGTCTTATGTATTGTCTGTAAACCGTATCTTCTAGCTGCAGCTTCAGTTTACCAGCAGTGGGTGGAGCCTGAGTTTTAGTTCTTGGTGACTATGTGTGAGCAGAGCAACAGGGCAGAGGCCAATCATATCAAGTGTCTACAGGGTGGGGCCAATCACCTCAAGTGTCTACAGGGTGGGGCCAATCACCTCAAGTGTCTACAGGGTGGGGCCAATCACAGCAAGTGTCTACAGGGTGGAGCCAATGACCTCAAGTGTCTACAGAGTGGGGCTAATCACCTCAACTGTTATATGTGACAATTTTCTGGTGTAGATTATAGTAAATCTGTCGGGCTGCTTAGTCCTGCCTATTAAGCTCCACCCCTCAAAAAGTCACAGGAGACACAAAAACCATAGAAAGACCAATGCCTTTGCACAAGTGAGACTACAGATCTGCATCTTCTGTATACAAGAGACCCAGATTTATTGAGGCTGCTGCGCCAAAATCTGTCACATTTTAAAATGTTCTGAATAATTTCTAATGGCTAGATTATATACCTAATTTCCTGGTGGCATCAGCTGCACCCCGGAGGGGTATGGTATAGAGGGGCCACAAACAATAGACTCTATTGAATTTGGAAAAACTACACAGTGCAGGATAAGCATAAAACACCTCACTGTGTTTGATCCCCCGTAACTTATGACCAGGTATATGGCTGTAAACCGGCTAGAACTGCCTAGATCAGGCATGTCCAAACTTTTTTCGAAGAGTGCCAAATTTGATGAAGTGAACATGTGCGAGGGCCGACCATTTTGCTTGACATTCTTTGGACCATTAAAATGAATGCAAATAAATTTTTTTTTACAAAGTTTATTGAAAACGGCACACTTTTCATACTTAAAAAATCCCGGGGCACACCACCAACCAAAATGGCACAAAATGACACTAAAACAGGACATATTATACATATAGTTAATAATATAGATTCTAAATGTATTTATACTCACTCAGTGTGAAACCTGGGCCTGTTTCGATAAACACAAAAGGGATATCCCTGTTTCTCTCCCCCATCCCCATGTTTTTCTCCCTCCTGCTTCTCTCCCGTTTCTCCCCATCCCCATGTTTCTCTCCCCCCTGCTTCTCTCCCCTGTTTCTCCCCCATCCCCATGTCTCTCTCTCCCCTGTTTCTCCCCCATCCCCATGTCTCTCTCTCCCCTGTTTCTCCCCCATCCCCATGTCTCTCTCTCCCCTGTTTCTCCCCCATCCCCATGTCTCTCTCTCCCCTGTTTCTCCCCCATCCCCATGTTTCTCTCCCCCTGCTTCTCCCCCATCCCCATGTTTCTCTCCCCCCTGCTTCTCCCCCATCCCCATGTTTCTCTCCCCCCTGCTTCTCCCCCATCCTCATGTTTCTCTCCCCCCTGCTTCTCCCCCATCCCCATGTTTCTCTCCCCCCTGCTTCTCCCCCATCCCCATGTTTCTCTCCCCCCTGCTTCTCCCCCATCCCCATGTTTCTCTCCCCCTGCTTCTCCCCATCCCCATGTTTCTCTCCTCCCTGCTTCTCCCGCATCCCCATGTTTCTCTCCCCCCTGCTTCTCCCCCATCCCCATGTTTCTCTCCCCCCTGCTTCTCCCCCATCCCCATGTTTCTCTACCCCCTGCTTCTCCCCCATCCCCATGTTTCTCTCCCCTGCTTCTCCCCATCCCCATGTTTGTCTCCTCCCTGCTTCTCCCGCATTCCCATGTTTCTCTCCCCCCTGCTTCTCCCCCATCCCCATGTTTCTCTCCCCCCTGCTTCTCTCCCATCCCTGCTCACCTTCCTTGAGATGCTCGCCGCGGGCGCCGTCCCCCTCACCTACTGGCCTGGACGTACTCCTCCAATCAGGGGAGACCAGGAGCGTGGTGCGCCACGCACCACGCTCCTGGTCTCCGCTGATTGGAGGAGCACGTCCGGGCCAGTAGGTGAGGGGGACGGCGCCCGCGGCACACTGGTTGGAAAACACTGCTCTAGGGCACGGGAAAGGAAAGCCGAAATCTCGGACATCGCGAGATTTCGGCTTTCCTTTTCTGTGCACTAGAGTGGCGTGTTGCTGCCGGATACCTGGGGGGCCGTAAAAGTTCGGAACGCGGGCCGCAAATGGCCTGCGGGCCGGACTTTGGACATGCCTGGCCTAGATTCTCTGCTGATATCGAGCGATTTGTGTATACGCTCATGCATAACCCCACTAAGCCTTCCCTGTCTAGAGATAAAGTACTCTAACCATCTCAAAACCAATTTAAAATAGCCATGCCAACTGACATGTTTCCTCAGATAGAACTGACTTTTTCAAAGTTATGGCAATGGCGGACAGGCCATTTATATTATTGGCGGACAGGGAATTTATATTGCCCATCCGTGGGTCAGAAGGTTTCTCAAACCAATTACCACAACGTATTTTTGTGTTGTCGTTATTGACCTCTTTACGTCATGAGCCTTAATATGGCCAAGACTGTTTTGCGGGTTTAAGATTGATACCTGAAATTTGCAGGCTTTTTCCGCGCATGGACATGGACTTGGTGTTCAGAACATTGGAGGAGGAGATCCCTATGCGCATATACTCGATTGCTATGTAACTCACAATGCGCATGCTTTAAGACTTCCCGAGTGAATCGGGAATCCAAAGGTTCTCCTTGCGCATGTACTAGGACTTGGTTTCAAAAGGCACTTCTGGGCAATTGGTTTGCGCATGTACTAGGACTTAGTGCATTTTTGGAAGATGTATTTCTTTAAAGGTCAATAATGGTAAGTTATACAGTGCTTGTTTTTAATCCCATAAATGTTTTGCAACATGCTATTCCGAAGAGCCCTGAAGATTACTGAAACATTTGGTATTACTGGTTTTTGTATATGGATCGGGTGTATACTTCAATTCGATCCTAACATGGAGAAAGGAATGAGCATTTGTTAGTGATTTATTATATCTATCAATGCTTAATGAAAAGTGTTTATACAGTTGTTCTTCCCACTTCAGCTTGTTGTATGCAAAAGTCCATGTTTATTAGTTTTAAACACCTATATTGGGACATGAGGACATACTCATTTATAATGATGAGATATATGGCCAGTGTCAGGGAAACCTTATACCCTAAAATTGCAATCATAATAGCGTTGCTTTAATTTTTACAAAAATGAAGTGTACGTGAAGCCTTTGTTCAGGCCATCTGGAGCATGTGTTTTCAGGCGATGTATCCATCTAGCTTCTTGTAGGGGTAGTTGATCAAAATTTCCTTTTCTTGGACCCAATTTGACAGCTTGGATACCCAAGAATTTGAGGACCCTGGGGTCACCTTTATGGTGAGAATTTACGTGCCTGGCAAAACTGGTGTTTGTTTTGACATTGATATCGCTTATATGTTTACAGATTTGTTTTTTGAAAATTTGTATTGTTTTTCCAATATATAGTTAGTTGCAACGGCATTTGATGGCATATACTATGCCCGAGGTTAGACAGTTTATGTATTCTCAAATTTCGTATGCTTTCTGATCAGCCAGGTTTGTATATGTTTTTGTCCTCAAGATGTAGCTACAAAAAATGCATGAACAACATGGGAAAGATCCTATTGATTTGCTGGTTAACCAATTCGTGGTGATGGTAGGGCTGCTTGTGGGTGAGTAGTGGCTATCTACCAATAAATCACGTAGGTTTTTGCCTCTCCTGTACATGATGCTTGAATGAGGAGTCATTACATCTTTTATGTCTGGATCCGCCATAAGTAGAGGCCAGTATCTCTTGATGATATTCCTGATTTGAAAATGTGCCTATACATCGTATAGTGGATGACGATTTCGGGGGCGTCCAGTTGCTATTGAGAAGGACGCTCCTCTCTGTGTTCATAGCTCTGTAATATGCTCCGTGTAGCACTTTCTTCGGATAGCCTCTTTCACGGAATCTGGCATAAAGAATTTTGCATTCGTTTTGGAATATTTAATCTGTTGAACAATTCTGTCTGGCTCTTAGGTAGTGACCAATAGCTATACCTTTTTGAGAGGGGAGGGATGGTGGCTCTCCCATTGTAAAAAACTATTGGTGGATGTCTTTTTCCGATAAACATTGGTGTCAAGAGTCCCGTGTTGGTCGATGGTGAGGTCGAGAAAATGTATTTTTCGTGCATGGATCTCGCTAGTGAAGCATAGACCGATTGGGTTATTGTTAAGAATGGTGACAAAGTCCTAAAAATGTGATTCATCTCTGTCCCACAATAGTAGGACATCAGCGATGTAATGACCCCAGAAGAGGATGTGCTGTTTAAAGTCTGAAAGTGTGTAATTGAAAATGTGCTCTGCTTCCCACCACCCAAGGAAGATGTTAGCGTATGTAGGGGCACAAGTAGTGCCCATCGCTGGGACAGTGATCTCTAAATAATACTGTTGATCAAAAACAAAAAAATTGTGCGTGAGTAGGAACTTGAGGATATGCAAAATGAATATGTTGTGTTGCCTGTAGGTGTTACCTTAAGTATTTAGGAAGTATTGGACTGCGATGAATCCCTTCTCATGTTGTATACTGGTGTATAGCATTTCGACATCCAGGCTTGCTAGTTTTACATTGGCTGTAACTGAAATTTCCTGTAGTTTTGTGACCGTAGCTTTGGTATCTTTGAGGGATGACGAGGGGGCTTCCATGAAAGGAGCCAGAATTTCATTGACATATATACTAATGCCCTCTGTTAGGTTGCCATTGCCGGAAACAATTGGGCGGCCGGGAATAGGGATTCTCTCCTTATGCACTTTGAGTAGTGCATAGAAGGTTGAGAGTGAGGGTGCTGGATTGTAAAGTGCTTTGTACACCTTTTCAGTGATTAGTTTGATGCCCTTTGCTTCCAGTAGAATCATTTTAGTTCAGCCAAGTAGCTCTTTGTGGGATCATTTTTCAGTGGTTGATAAGTAGACCTGTCCTCGAGTAGCCTTAGGACCTTGTCCTTGTAGTGATTTTCATTCATGATGACAAAGTTGCCGCCTTTGTCTGCTGGTTTGATAATTATATTTGTTTTTTGAGTTAGGTCTTTCAGCACCTTGTATTCCATGGTGGTAATATTGGAATTGTATTGGATCTCTCGACAAGTCAATTTTTCAATTTTGTTGCAGGTTAGGCTGACAAATTTGTCTATATTGTGGTAGACTGTGAGGGATGGAGTAAATTCTGATTTTGGCTGTAGCGACGATTGGGGGGCTATAAAGGTCCTTGAGCCGGTTTCATTTTCTACTTGCAAGTCTATGAGGGCCTCTCTTTTTCTTCAGAGTAGATTTGATTCAGTGTGTCTTTTATCCATTCAAATTGATTGAATGGAAGTGTTGGTGTAAAAGATGAGCCTCTTTCTAGTAGCGACATTTCTGTTGTAGTAAATATTTGGTCTGATAAGTTAATAATCTGAGATTTTTTAGGGGGCACTACCTGTGACCGTTGTTGTATTTCCTGCTGCCACCTCGCTCTGTCCCATAATTTTGAGTCTGAGTGGTCCGAGAATGGTTGGGCTTGTAAGGTGGTTTTGTTTGAGATGTCATAGGTAAGGGGTGTGTCACTATTTGTGCATTTGGTGTACCAGAGAAGACTGTGGTTGGGGCCACTGTCATTGGTATCAGTGCCGGCAGTAGTGGTGCCAATTGTGTAACAGAAGAGTACGTAGTTGAGGTACATGGTTGTAATTGTTGTTGAGGACCTAGGTATGTTTGTTGCTGAGGGCTTGGATGATTGCTGGTCGGGGATATGTCTGAGGCTGGTTAGTTTTCTTAGGTCTCCTTACCCTGGTTAGTGTAGTTCAGCTCGTCTGCACTGGAGATATCTGATTCTGAATAATCTGTATATACGTTAGATTTGTTGGAATTGGGGTCGATGTTTTTATATATCTCTCCAGAGTCAAAATCTTTTTTATTCCGCACATATTTTCTATGTTTCCTTTCCTTTATTTCTGATTGAAATGTTTCAAGATTCCTTTGTAATCTTGTTTCAAAATCACTGTACTGTGGGTTAGTGCTGAAAAATTAGATTTGTTGAATTTGGTTATCAATTTGTGTCTTGAGTTTGGCAAATACTGTCTTTTCATAAGACAGTAGATATTCTAGCATTTGTATCGAATTTTCAGTAAGAAGCTTCTGCCAACCCTTAATGAAGTCAGGATGTTCCTGGTGTGAGTTAGGTTTTAGATTAATCCTTAAGCCCCTATAAACTATTTTTTGTTGGACATATGTCTCAGGGCTGCTTATTTCCCACCAGGATCGAATAACATTTTTGTAAGTCTTATGTAGTTTTTTGAATGCTAGATTTATATCAAATACATTGAGAGGGAGATTGGCTGTGGAAAAAACTTGCTCCGCTGCTGTTTGTAGCAGATTTGTGTAAACTGGAGCTGACAGAAAACTTGCAATGATATGCTTAGTTCTATCTTTTATTCATGCATAGACTGTCCCGGATCCACCAGGGAAGGGTAATGGAGAGAGGGTTAAACTCTTAGAGCTCGACAGGATAGTAGACCCTTGCCAAACCAGGAGGTATAGATTTGTTCAGAATAATTTCTACTGGCTAGATTATATACCTAATTTCCCGATGGCTAAAATTTAACTTTTATTATTGTACTTTAAAAAAACCCACAAAACGCTAAGGAGTGAGTGCGAATTAAAATGCTAAAGAGATGGTGTATATTGATGATGAAAAACAACTTCTAGTGTGCCGTGCGGCGTGCACTTCGTGTAATGTGTCGGGAGTTTTTATGCATCAGCTGTACCCTGGAGGGGTATGGTATAGGGGGCCACAAACAATAGATTGAATTTGAAAAACTACACAGTTAAAATGAAGCAGATGTAAAGCCAAATTCATCAAGAAACAAAGAAATAAGGACAGCATGATATACAAAACTACAGGTGACAGTAAGCTCCGCCATAGTGTGTGGTGTAGGCACTGTTTTCTCTTGGGGGTTCTATGAGATGCCTGCCTGCAATAGGCGGGATGAAAGAAATCTTAAACCACTGAAATAACGTTCCACATTTCTCTAGACCGAGTACCCGCTACATCTTATCACTCAGGGTATTCAGTCTGAAGATCTGATCCCTTAGGGTACTCGATAAGAACATTTGATCACTCTGAGTACTCAGTTGGAACATCAGATCACTGTACACATGGTCTGTACATCTAATCATTCTGAAGTACTTGGAAGATCTCATTACTTGTTGGGGGGTACCGGTCTCTTTATCCAATCACTCAGGGGTACTTAGTCAGAACATTTGATCACTTGGGGGAACTTGTTAGGATCATCTGATTGCTCGGGGTACTCAATCTAGGGCTGGGCGGTATACCGCAAAAATACCGATACCGTCTCTGGCGTCGGTTAACCGACCTCAACTCTGCCAGGACGGTATCTGCGGTATTTCGCCCCTCCCTCCTCACCCTGCGGCCGCACGCTCTGCTCCACTCCGTTTAATCTTCCTGAGGAGGAAGACTGGAGATGTGACAGGCTGCGCACAGGCTGTGTGCTCAGCGCTGCCGCTGCTTCCGGGCGGCTCTGGAAGCTGCACGGTGTGCCCTGCCTCCCCTCTCCCGTACATAAAGTGACTGCTGGGGTCAGGTATGGGTCGGCACATCCTCCCCCCACCAGGCACCGCTCTCTGTCCCGCACAGGAATCCTCGGCGCCCGTTATCATTTGGCAGTGCTGGAAGCAGCCGTGTGTGACGCTCTGCCGGTGACGCTGCCGGCAGATATATGTGCTACAGCACTGAGGTACGGGGGCAGAGGATTCCTGTGCAGGAGAGAAGAAAGGATATGCAAAGTAGCTGTGCAGGAGAGAGAGAGAGAGAGAAAGAGAGAAAGAGAGAGAGAGAGAGAGAGAGAGAGAGAGAGAGAGAGAGAGAGATATGCCCGGTGGAGCATGGAGGTGCCGAACTATACCTGACCCCCAAGTGTATGTGCGGGAGAGGGGGGGGGGTCCAGAACAGCTTGTGACTGGGGGCAGATATTGGGTAGAAAGAGATAGATAGATAGATAGATAGATAGATAGATAGATAGATAGATAGGAGATAGATAGATAGATAGATAGATAGATAGATAGATAGATAGATAGGAGATAGATAGATAGATAGATAGGTAGATAGGAGATAGATAGATAGATAGATAGGAGATAGATAGATAGATAGGAGATAGATAGATAGATAGATAGATAGATAGATAGATAGATAGATAGATAGATAGGAGATAGATAGATAGATAGATAGGAGATAGATAGATAGGAGATAGATAGATAGGAGATAGATAGATAGGAGATAGATAGATAGGAGATAGATAGATAGATAGATAGATAGATAGATAGATAGATAGATAGATAGGAGATAGATAGATAGGACTCCTATCTATCTATCTATCTATCTATCTCCTATCTATCTATCTATCTATCTATCTCCTATCTATCTATCTATCTATCTATCTCCTATCTGTCTATCTCCTATCTATCTATCTCCTATCTATCTATCTCCTATCTATCTACCTCCTATCTATCTATCTATCTATCTATCTATCTATCTATCTCCTATCTATCTCCTATCTATCTATCTCCTATCTATCTCCTATCTATCTATCTATCTATCTATCTCCTATCTATCTATCTCCTATCTATCTATCTATCATCTATCTATCTATCTCCTATCTCCTACACAAACAACAAAAGTCCACGGCACCCGGGCAGTAAAGGAGAGTGGGTGCCACCCCTGCACTGTGGATCCTCGAGTGCAGAATATACACGTCCAAAATTAGGGTACCGGCACTCCAAATGAAGAATAAGTGTTTTATTTCAGCTCACAGGAACAAAGTAGCCAAGGCTAGTTTGTTCCTGTGAGCTGAAATAAAACACTTATTCTTCATTTGGAGTGCCGGTACCCTAATTTTGGACGTGTGTGTGTATATATAATATTATATATATATATATATATATATATATATATATAATATATATATATATATATATATATATATATATATATATATATATATATATATATATAACACACACACACACGGAGAGACTTATCAAACATGCTCAGTTGCCCCCGGCAACCAATCAGATTCCACCTTTCATTCCTCACAGACTCTTTGGAAAATGAAAGGTGGAATCTGATTGGTTGCCGGGGGCAACAGCCAGTTTCACTTTACACCATGTTTGATAAATCTCCCCAAAGTATAAAGATAGATATAGCAAAAAATATAGGCAGCACAATAAACAAACTGTGGGTGCCAGCAGACGAATCCCAGACCTTGGATCAAGTCAGCTAGTAAAAAATACTCCGATGGTAATACAAACGTGAAAACGTGAATTTACTCCATATAACAATGTGCAGCAAACTTCACAAGTAATATACAATGTTTTGGCATCTCCTATGCCATTTTCAAGTGCCACTTGAAAATGGTGTAGGAGGTGCCAAAATATTGTGTATTACTTGTGAAGTTTGCTGCACATTGTTCTATGGAGTAAATTCACGTTTGTATTACCATCAGAAAATGGGGTTTTCAAAGGGGTGTGGCTTTTAAAGGGGGCGTGTCATAATATCGTTCAATTTATCGTTACCGCGGCTACATGTACAATAAACCGCGATATTGATTTAGGCCATTATCGCCCAGCCCTAACTCAATCTGAATATCTGATCACTTGTGTGGACTCGGTAGGAACATCTGATCACTCAGTGGGAACATTTGATTACTTGGGGAACTCGGTCTAAATGACTGATCTCTTGTGGGGACTCGGTAGGAACATCTGATCACTTAGGAGTACATGGTCGGAACATTGATCACTCTGGGGACTTGGTACATCTGATCACTCTGGGGTACTCGGTAGAAACATTTGATCTGTCGAAGTACTCAGTAGAAACATCTGATCATTTGGGGGTACTCGATCTGAACATCTGATCTCTTGGGGGGTACATTGTAGGAACATCTGATCACTCATGGTACCTTATCAGAACATCTGATCACTTGGGGTTACTCGGTCAGTCCATCTTATCACTCAAGGTGCTCGTTCGGTACCTCTGATCACTCAGGAGGACTCAGTCGTCATCCCGATTTGAACATTTGATCGCTCAGAGGTACACGTTCAGCACATCTGATCACTCAGGGTACCCGGATGGAACATCTGATCACTCAGGGTACCCGGATGGAACATCTAATCACTCGAGCGTACTCGGCTGGTACATCTGATCACACGGGGTACTCGGTACATCTGATCACTCAAGGTACCCGGTTTGAACATTCTGATCACTCGGAGATACATAAACAGAACATCTGATCCCTCAGGGTAGTGATGTATAGGTTAGGTAACCCTGCCGTATATCCCACAGTGCACAACTCCTCTTCCACTCCCTCATCATCATTACAGAAAAGAAAACACAAAGTTGTGGCTGGTGGATTACAGGAATGAGGAAGGAAATGCTGTGAGTGAGGGGAATGGGTTAAGGCAGTCATATGACCAGCTCCACCCGGGAACACTTTCGGTTTAGATGGAGGAGGAGAAGCAGCTGGTGCTGAGACTTCAGGCCCAGGACCTGTCGTGCACGGTCTGTATCAGTCGCTATGTGCACCCCTGCACCATCCCCTGCGGGCACACCTTCTGCAAGGGCTGCATAGAGAAGTACTGGGATGAGAACACCAAGTGGAACTGCCCTGTATGCCAGAAGAGCTTCAAGGAGCGACCTGAGCTCAACAAGAACACCGACCTGTCTAACCTGCTGGAGGCGCTGCAGACCCAGGACAGCAGAGCTCATGAGCACTGCCCATCCTGTAATGGAGCCGAAGCCCTGAGACTGTGCCTCCCCTGCGGGGCCCCACTGTGCCAGGATCACCTGCTGCTTCACCAAGACCCAACAGGGCGCCAGCGCCACCTGCTGGTCAGTCTCCCCACTACACCATGGCCCTGCCGGCAGCACAGTATGGGCCTTGAATACTTCTGTGTACATCACAGCACCCCCCTGTGTTCAACCTGTGCTACCCAGCATGACGAGTGTCAGCCTGTGCCCCTGATGGAGCTGTACAAGACGAAAAGGGTGAGAAGGGTAGGGGGTGAGGGCTCACTAAACATGCCCCTACATAGAAGGTGGTCTGAACAAGCAGAGCTGTAGTGTAAAGCAGAGGGGAGAAAGAGAGCAGCAGGTGATGAGGGTCACATGACCACAGACTCCAGTAACTACAGCAGGTAAGCTGAGCTGTAGTGTAAAGCATGGAGGCCAGAGCAGCAATCTTAGCCCCTTATGATATAGGTGGTCAAGCTTGTCCCACACAGCAAGATCGGGGCTCAGGGGTATCAGGTCTCACTACTGACATTCTGCTCTGTAATTATATATTCTAAAGGCAAATATTGAGAAGATGATCAATCACATCGAGCAAAGGATCACAAGTAAGGAGCATGCCATCCGCAGCCAGCAGGATGCCTACCGTGAGATCCAGGTAAGACCCCGAGCCTCCGGAGCAGCACATCATAGTAATGTACATGGTGACCTCATCAGCAGAATAGTGAGGTTGTGGGGGAAGAGACAGGTGGTGTAATGGAGGGGCAGCCTATGTCTGGAGATGGTATAGGCCGAGACAGAATATGTTATGAAGGAGTCGCCTGTGTCTGGAGATGGTACAGGCAGAGACAGGAGGTGTAATGGAGGGGCCACCTGTCTCTGGAGATGGTACAGGCAGAGACAGAAGGTGTAATTAAGGGGTCGCCTGTGCCTGGAGATGGTACAGGCCGAGACAGGAGGTGTAATGAAGCGGCCGCCTGTGTCTGGAGATGGTATAGGCAGAGACAGGAGGTGTAATGGAGGGACCGTCTGGGTTTGAAGATGGTGCGGGCAGAGACAGGAGGTGTAATGAAGGGGTCGCCTGTGTCTGGAGATGGTGCAGGCAGAGACAGGAGGTGTTATGGAGGGACCACCTGTCTCTGGAGAGGGTAAAGGCAGAGGCAGGAGGTGTAATGGAGTGGTCTTCTGTGTCTTGAGATGGTACAGACAGAGAAAGGAGGTGGAATGGAGGCACAGCTTGTGTCTGAAGATGGTACGGGTGGAGACAAGAGGTGTAACAGAGGGGCCGCCTGTGTCTGAAGATTGTGTGATCAACAGGGAGATCCCGCACAGACCCAGCGGGGGAGAGGAGTCCTCTACAGTAGTGAGCGCAGGTGTCATAAGTCCAATAAGATGCATGAAAACCGCAACTGGGTATACAACAGTACACAGATCATGTATCATGTATCCACCAAGCCAGTATAATCTTTTATTTTACATGCAACTTTCACGCAATAGAGCGTTGAAACGCGTTGCCACAAGTAAAATAAATATTTTTAGATTATACTGTCTTGGTGGATGCGTCATCTGTGTACTGTTGTATACCCACTTGCGGTTCTCATGTGTCTCTTCGGACTGATGACATCAGCGCTCACTGAAAAAAAAGAAAAAAAAGGAAAAAAAATTGGTCAGCTCTCCTAGAACACTGTTCACACTAGGCAGGAGCACGTTGTCATGGCTGAAATTGCAAACACACAAAAACACAGAAAAATGCAACAGCTCACCGCAACAGCAAGATACAGACCCACCATAGACATGAAAATAATTAAAAGCAGCCCCCCCAACTGCCCAAAAAATTCCCACAAAAATAATGAGTCTCTTGGTTACTATTTGCAAACAGCGTAAACTGCCTCACCACGATAAGGTGGACTCATATCGAGGCAGACCCTACACTGTATGTACACTATGGCCTCTCCATGGCGTATAACACGCCTATGCTCTGGGCATGCAAGATCCGTCTAATACCTGCAAAAATAATTGCACCACCTGGGTGAGACAGGTGGAGTGCAAGACCAAATAGAGGCAGCCACTCCCCCAACTGGAACACAGAAAAAAAGGAAAAAAAAATGGTCAGCTCTCCTAGAACACTGTTCACACTAGGCAGGAGCACGTTGCCATGGCTGAAATTGCCTCACCCAGGTGGTGCAATTATTTTTGCAGGTATTAGACGGATCTTGCATGCCCAGAGCATAGGCGTATTATACGCCATGGAGAGGCCATAGTGTACATACAGTGTAGGGTCTGCCTCGTTATGAGTCCACCTTATCGTGGTGAGGCAGTTTACGCTGTTTGCAAATAGTAACCAAGAGACTCATTATTTTTGTGGGAATTTTTTGGGCAGTTGGGGGGGCTGCTTTTAATTATTTTCATGTCTATGGTGGGTCTGTATCTTGCTGTTGCGGTGAGCTGTTGCCTTTTTCTGTGTTTTTGTGTGTTTGCAATATCAGCGCTCACTACTATAGAAGATGCCACTCCTCTGCTGGGCCTGTGTAAGATCTCCCTGTTGATCGCATACGTCTACATTCGGTGCTGATGATCAGGTAACCACTACTCCCATCATCTCCTCACAGCTTGGTCAGATGCCTGTGACCTGGGTAAAATATCTACCAGTGTGTGGTAAAGACGTGTAGAGTTATAGATCTCTCACCAGGGGTGCACTGCCCATAGTATCCTCTGAGCTTCATTATAAGGCAGTGGGATCAGCAGTATTACGCCCTCTTGTGGTTGCATTATTATTTCTCAATGATGTATGTTTGTTGTATAACATGGCGGCAGGGGTGGTATGATCTAATCCTTCTCCTGTTCCTCCAGATTGTGATCTGTGATATTAAGGATAATCTGACCCGGGACTTCAGGGAAATGCGGGACTATCTGGAGAAACAGGAGCGCGCCGCCTTCTGGAGAATGAAGCAGGAACAGGACGGGGCACAGAGGGAGATGTCACGCCTGGTCGAGAATCTGATCGCTGAGCACAATGACATGAAGAAGAGGAAGATGGAACTGGAGGAGCAACTGGAGAACGATTGGATATCAATGCTGATGGTGCAGAGACCCTCTATAGATGTCCGGTGGAGGGTTATGGGGCAGAACAGTCTGACACTTTTTATTACATTAAATACCAGGCAGCGCGTCTGGGACATTCTGGATTAGATATGGAGTTGGTGGGATAATGTACTGAGCACATATTATGGTCATTGATGGTCCATGGAGGTGAGCACATCCTTGTCTATGACCCGTGCTCCTACATGACCTATAGCCAGGAGCAGCCATCATCTTCATCATCATCTGAGAGTTTTAGTTGATGGAGATGGTGGATCGGGGGTTGGTGGGGATGATGTTAGAGGATTCTGTGGATGGCTCCATTATATGAAGTCTTCTTCTTCTATTATACAGGTCCCTTCTGGTGGTTTCCTCTGTCACCTAATGGGGGCCATCAGTATACTCTGTATTATAACACTCCTTATGTTGTCATGTGATTTGTTATTTCTCATTGCATCCAGAATGTTGGACCTGAGGTGACCTTCACATCGCCGTCGGTGTCTCAGAGCCCGTACACATTTGATGAGAACCGGATTGTGG
Organism: Dendropsophus ebraccatus; assembly: GCF_027789765.1. Lineage (NCBI taxonomy): Eukaryota > Metazoa > Chordata > Amphibia > Anura > Hylidae > Dendropsophus > Dendropsophus ebraccatus. The sequence continues at coordinate 60,970,166 of NC_091467.1, read as the reverse complement.
ACACCACTGATGCCGTGACTCAAATGAAGCGAAGCCTACTGTCTCACGTAATGCTGGAGGACGCCCCCTGCCCCCCAAAACAGGGTAAGAATCAGTCACCCTGGGCTGGGAGAACAACTCAGCAGTGCAATGGTCAGAGGTCATATAGATCGGTCTACATCCAACCCCTTCTGATACCCCCCCAAGTGTGTAGATAAAGCACACTTCATTGTACAAAGGTCCCATCACTATATTTATGTCTTTATTCCAGTGCTGGAGGACTTGGTGTTATTTCCTGGATCCGCACAGCCTCAGGAGCCAGAAGCCAATGCTAGTCTCCCAGTGAAAGCCCCCAGCCGACTGCTGCAGTGTAAGTATAACGTCTCAGGCGGCTTTTGGTCTAGAACCACCAAGACAGCTGAGTCCCCACAAATTAGTATAGTATCCTCTAACCCAAGGGCTCCTGCTGTAGAACTGCCATGACAGCTGAGACCCCCACATATGTCAAGTGTTTAACAATAACTCTCAGAGTAGTGGTTGTTGTAGGACAAATGATGGTCACCACTAGACATCTGACTAAATTCCGTGAACTTCCAGAAGTTCCAGGGACAAACATTGGTGGAAGCAGAGAGGCCGTATCACTGCCTACTCCATTATTAGCCATATAAGAACAGCTGAAATGTGAAAACACCTTCCTGGCAGTGGTGAGGACTTTATCCAAGCCTTGACAAACAAATTTAAGAAGTGAACATAAGGGGGGCACACTGTTCAATCCTTGTGTAGCAACAGAGCTCCCTCAATTAATTACTGGGGTGAGTTGTCGCAATTGCTGAGCAAAACACTGTAGACTGTTAAGGACATGTACTGTGCCTGCTACCACCACTCCTACCAATAGTACCACCACCACAGATACCAGTGCCAATACTACCAACACACAGCCAGACACCATATACTCCACCACTTGCACTGTGAATTGCCTATTCCTGTATATTACTAGAGAAAAATGTATTGCACTACACAATGTAGATTTCTATACTACTGCTATAGGTTCCCTGTCCTCGCCCCTGACTATAATAGCTGCAGTTCTGCAGATCCACAGCCTATGACTCAATGACCACAGCCGTATTCATCAATGTGACATCACATGCCACTGTAAGCTGCCATGATTAGCAGGAAAGGCTGACTGCAAGGCATTATGGATAATCCTGTATTCCAGCGCCTGATCCATTATCATCAGAATGGTTATGTATATCCACTGTGGCCGCCATTTTAAGTATCTTTCCCAAAAAGAATCTCAGAATGTATGGTGTAATCGGTATTGTCATTAAGCGATTTGCTCACCTCTACTGATCACAATCCACACTCTACACTGATTTGCTGCTCGGGTGACAACCTTTGTGCGAGCTGTAATGGTACCATGATGGTTGTCACCCAGCCTTCTTGCTCCATAATGGCAGCAATACACTTGGTATACCTTTAATGGTTTTACATTTTTATATTTTCTTCTTCTAGGGGCGACTGTTGTCTCTTTTGACCCAGGTACCGTCAGCTGTCGCTTGTCTCTTTCCCCGGACTTTAAGACGGTGACCGTGGCCGATAAAAACTATTCCTACCCAAAGAATGAGCGCAGGTTCACCAGCTGCCAAGCTCTCTGCTCGGAAGGCTTTTTTACTGGATGCATCTACTGGGAGGTCAATACCGCAGACAGTGACAGATGGGGTATTGGGGTGGCGGCATCAGAAATTGCCAAACACCAACAACTTGGAGACAACGACTTGTCCTGGTGCGTAAAATGGAACAAGGAGCGTCTGAGTGCCTGGCATAAGAGCGCGGAAACCCTGATCCCGCTGCCACGACCCTCTGTAGTGGGCGTACTCCTCGACTGCAATGAAAAGCTTGTCTCCTTCTATTCTGTGTCCCCGGACACTGAGATCCTAATCCACACATTCAAGATCCATTTCCAGACACAAATCTTTCCTGCTGTTTGGTTGTTTGGTCTTACGAAAGGAAAATCTCTGACAATACAAGACATAAAATAAACGGCTGCATGAGCCAAACCACACTGCACCTCGCTGATTTTTCTGGAACATTTGCAAACTAAACTGTACAGTCAGGCTGTGCAGCCCAGTCGGACTGTGCGGGTAACATTCTGAGGTCGGACTGTGCGGGTCACGCTGTACGGTCAGACTCTGTGGATCATGTCTCAGGTCAAAGAACTTTGTAGGTTTTTATTAAAGGGATAGTGTTACCAGAATATAACCTATTGTTTAAATCAAGTTTTTATGTTAAACATTTTTGATTATGTGTTTTGGTTGTTTTTTTTTACTTTTCAATTTTACTATCTATATAATAATAAAAAAAAAAAATCCTGAAATCTTGCAGTTTTCATTAGGCCACTAGGCTTGAAATTAAGATGAGACTATGTTTGACCACTAATAAATCCCAGGGGAAGATTTCACGGGTTAAGATGGTAGAATCCTATAAGAAGCTCCAGTAAATCTTACCACTCAGGGATGATCAGCTATATTTTGGTTACATAGAGACCCTAAAGCTCCTGTTACTGTACCTGATTGTCACTCCTGTTATTGTATCTAACTGTTTTTCCTGTTACTGTATCTAATCCTTGCTTCTGTTACTATACCTGTTCGTCGCCACTGTTACTCTACGTCACATTGGAAAAGTTTCTGACTAAACCTCTAAGCTCTATAACATCCTAAAAAGTAAAAGGACCTCTACCAAATAATCCCAACACAGAGTAGGCATATTCTAAATGTGAATTATCTCATCGGTGTTGTGTAACAATCTATGTTACAAGCAGAGAATCCCAGAATCACTTAGATAAGTTTAAAGTGCTCCAGTGCTACAAAAACATGGCCACATTCTTTCAGAGACAACACGACTCTTGTCTCCAGTTCAGGGGCGGTTTGCAATTAAGCTCCATTCACTTCAATGGAACTGAGCAGCAAAAACCCAACCAAGCTGGACACAAGAGTGGGTCTGTCTCTGGAAGAAATTAGCCATGTTTTTGTAGCACTAGATAACCCCTTTAAAGGGTTTATGCAGCGCTACAAAAACATGACGCTGTAATGAAGTAGCCGTGCTTCGCTGTCATTACAGCACAGCGCATATGCATCCAGGTCCCCTGCTCCCAGCATCTTATTACAGATGCTGCCCGCGGGGGTGGGGGGGGTCCGTTACAGGCATTCCACATCCGTGTTCTGCACGGAACGTGTGAATGTGGCCTAAGACTGGCCAGATTTTTTAAAAAAGAGCTTGGTCCTTAAAGGGAACCAATCACGCTAAAAACGGCCATAAATCTAAGGCTTCCCAAACATACCCTTGTTGCCTGGTTTCCATGCACATATAAACCGCAAACTTAGTTTAATAATCTCCCGCGCTGTATTTAAATTACCAACTAAGTAATCATCTGGGCATGTGGCTGGGTCAGCTAGTCACAGTCCTGGGCGGGTTCCGGCACTGTAATCACGCCCCTCTGGGCGTGTTGGAAAGCGCTGCATGCTGAAGTCAACCAGGGGGCTGTCATTGTACATCGGCTGTGCCGACGTCTTTACTGCACCGCTCAAGCAAAGTACAGCGTGAAAAGCCACTGCTGTACTACACCGCGCAGGCGCAGTACAGCAGCATCAATGCCGGCCCCCGGGTGACGTCAGCATGCAGCGCTTTCCAACACGCCCAGAGGGGCATGATTACAGCGCCGAAACCGTGACTAGCTGACCCAGCCACACACCCAGATGACTACTTACAGTCTAAATTTACTCACCGAAATTTCTTCTTTCCATGAGTCCGTAGGCAGCACAATCACCATAGGGGTAATCACATGTTTCCTACTTATAGGCAGAAGAAACAAAAAATTTAAATTAATTAATTAATTAATTAATTAATTAATTAATTAATCAATTCATTAACCCCCTCAAGGTGTGATAGAGGACTCCATAAAAGCACCCCTGAGACAGTAACCAGACATGTAAGTTCTGCAGCAATAACAAACAATTTTAATAGGGTGGGATGTTGTGCTGCCTACGGACTCATGGAAAGAAGAAATTTCGGTGAGTAAATTTAGACTTTCCATATCGTCCTACGGCAGCACAATCACCATAGGGATATAACAGCAATAACAAAAACAGGGAGGGCATTAAAACTTAACAGCAGCTTCAAGCACTCTTTTGCCAATGGACGCCTCCTTGTTGCTGATTACATCCAACTTGTAGTGTTTAATGAAAGAATTCGGCTTAGCCCATGAAGCCGCCCGGCATATGTCATCTAGAGAAACTTGTGCCAGTTCTGCCCACGATGTGGCTGTAGATCTTGTGGAATGGGCCCTTATGCCCGTAGGAGGCTGAGCTTCTTGAATGATGTAGCAGGAACTAATAGTGTCCTTGATCCTTGAAAAGAATCCGGGTGAAGACTCCACTCGGCTGGCTCCACTTGATGGCGACTTAACCAGTCCGCTGTTGTGTTGGCGACTCCCCTGATATGAACAGCCAGTATCTCTAAGACGTGATGTTCCGCCCATGTCATCAGAGCTCGACATTCCTTCATCAGGAGGGGGGACCTTGTTCCCCCCTGCTTGTTCACATAATAGACTGCCGCCAAATTGTCGGACTGAACCAGCACCTGCTGATTGTGGACTGATTGTGAGAAACTGAGGAGAGCCCTGTGGATTGCTCTCAGTTCCCTGAGATTGGAGGAGCAATGAGACTCCTCTGTCGACCAACTTCCCTGTGTCCATAGTTCTCCGATGTGTGCTCCCCACCCCTGTTTCGAGGCATCGGTGGTAAGGACTACTTGGGGAGCACTGGACAGACTTTTCCCGCAGCATATCTTGTCTCTCTGTAGCCACCATAAGAGATCTTGCCTGGTTGTCCTGGAGAGCGTCATGGAAGAGTCTAGCCTGTCTCCGATCCCATTGAGATAGCAGATCTCCCTGGAGACATCTGATGCGTGCTCTGGACCAACACACTGCCTCTAGTGAAGAGGTCATCAGTCCTAGTACTCTCATACTCATCCGAATTGACAAAGGGCTGGCCGAGAGCAGGTCTTTGACCCCTTGGAACAACTTTTCCTCTCTTTCTTCGGTTAGATAGATTCTCTGTCAGGACTGGCTAGAACAGACAAGACAGAGACAGTGGGCCCTGAATCTGAACCCACCACTGGCCCTACCTAATTGCCTCGGCCGACCCTAAACGGTCGCGGACAACCACGAAGGCGTTCCCTACACTGCGTAAGTGAAACACAGAACAGCACGAACAGACAAACACAATAAAGAATAGTCGAACAAGCCGGGTCAAACCACACAGGCAACGCAGTACAAAATCGAAATACAAGGGATAGTCGGAGGTCAGGCAGAGGTCAGAACACAAGCAGTCAGGCAGAAGGGATTAGGACGGGATACGCAGGAGAAGGACAAGGGGAGCTGGGATCAGAACAACTAATAGCCAGCAAATACCAGCTGGCTTTCACATTACTTTATACTGGACCAGGAGCCCGGACCAGACACTGATTGGTCCGGTCTCCTGATCCAGCAATCACTGCAGCTGCGGTGCTGCAGACCAAGTGGCAGAGCGATCTGCCACTCAGCCCGCACGCCGCATCAGCTGCACTGCCCGGTCAGCTGACTGACTGTCACGTGAGACCGCGGCGTCCCCGGTTACTAGGGACGCCGTCGGGTCTCCGTGACGTCACTCTGCTCCGGCGGGCGGAGCTCCGGCGCGTTCTCGAGCCGGCCGCCGGAGCAGAGGCCGGGGAAGACGCCGCAGGAGCCAGGTCAGGTGAGTTCCTGACATTACCCCCCCTCTTATGAGGGGCCTCAGGACCCTTATCCACTGGACCGGGTTTAGACGGATTCTGGGTATGAAATCGTCGGATTAACTGAGGAGCGTGTATATCTCTAACTGCCACCCATGTACGCTCCTCTGGTCCAAAACCCTTCCAGTGGACTAGGTATTGTAACGAACCCTGCACCCACCGAGAGTTTAGAATTCTCTCAACCTCATACTCCAGTTCACCCTGGACGACCAGCGGAGCAGGAGGAGGTGACGGAAACACTGGTGGCACATATTTTTTCAGCAAGGCTTTATGAAAAACCGAATGAATCCTTAGGGACGATGGTAGTTTGAGCCTGAAAGTTACTGGGTTAATAACCTCTACGATCATGTATGGCCCAATGTATTTGGGTGCCAGTTTACCTGATTGGACTCTCAATTTCAGGTTTTTTGTTAAGAGCCAGACCTTTTCACCTACAACATATTGATGGCCAGATATGCGTCTTCTGTTGGCATACTTTTGATAGGTTTCTTGGGCTTTTACCAAGCTCTGATGAGCTTGGGCCCAAACTGTGCACAGTTTCGAGAATATACCTTCAGCTGAAGGGTTTACTGATTCGGCAGAGTGGACGGACGAGTATCTGGGATTAAACCCATAATTACAGAAAAACGGCGACATGCTAGTAGAGCGCTGCTCATGGTTGTTTAAGGCAAACTCAGCGAGTGAAATGAAATCACGCCATTTGTCCTGGGTATTAGACACAAAACATCTTAAAAACTGCTCCAACGACTGATTGACCCTCTCGGTTTGTCCGTTTGTTTGAGGGTGGAACGCAGAAGAGAAAGACAATGAGACCCCCAGTTTACTACAAAACTCTCTCCAAAATTTAGCAACAAATTGAACACCCCTGTCAGAAACAATGTTCTCCGGAATCCCATGCAAGCGTAACACATGATTGACAAACAGCGTGGCTAATAAGCGAGCACTGGGTAGTTTACGTAGTGGAATAAGATGACACATCTTAGAAAAACGATCCACCACTACCCAGATGACCGTCTTACCCCTAGATAGTGGTAGGTCTGTGATAAAATCCATGGATAAGTGCGTCCAAGGTCTCGCAGGGACCGGCAGAGGGTGTAACAACCCCTCCGGTAGACTACGGGGAACCTTGGATCGAGCACAGACCTCACAGGCTTCCACAAACGATTTAACATCTCGGCTCCATGTTGGCCACCAGAAATGACGTGACAGCAGATATTTAGTTCCAGCAATACCAGGATGCCCTGCCAACACAGAACCATGAATCTCTTCCAATACTCGGAGACGGAGATTCGGCGGTACAAACAAGAGAGACTCAGGAGTGTTATGGGGGGCCATACTCTGAGACTGCGTGACGAGAGTCACTAAGTCAGGTTGCAAAACAGATATTACAACACCAGGTTTTAGTATCGTATCGACATAGTTTTCAGGCATACCTTCAAAATCAAAGCTGCGGGAGAGGGCGTCAGCTCTGATATTACGAGAACCGGGTCGATAGGTGATTTCAAAGTCGAACCTAGAAAAGAACAGTGCCCACCGGGCCTGCCTGGGAGAAAGACGTTTAGCAGTATCGAGGTAAACTAGATTTTTGTGGTCAGTGAGTACGGTGACCTTATGTTTGGCCCCTTCCAAGAAGTGCCTCCATTCATCAAAGGCCATCTTAATGGCCAACAGTTCTCTATTGCCAATGTCATAGTTGCGTTCTGCATGTGAAAATTTTTTAGAAAAGAATGCAACCGGCCGTAGGTGAGTAAGGGTGTCTGTCCCTTGTGACAAGACCGCCCCCACTCCCACCTCGGACGCGTCTACTTCAACCACAAACGGGCGTTCGAAATCTGGAGTCAGTACTGGAGCTTCTGAGAAGCAATGCCGAAGTGTGTCAAACGCCTCAAGAGCCTCTTTGGACCAGTGTACAAGGTCCGCCCCCTTCTTGGTTAGATCGGTAAGGGGCCTAGCTATGATAGAAAAGCCCTTAATAAATTTCCGGTAATAATTGGCAAAGCCTAAAAACCTTTGTAAGGCCTTCAGGTTGTTAGGTCTTTCCCAATTTTTTATGGCGGCCACCTTGACCGGGTCCATACTAAACGAATGGGGAGTAATATTATAACCCAAGAACGAGACCTCCTGGAGACCAAACTGACATTTTGACAACTTGGCATACAGATTATTTTGTCTGAGAAGCTCCATTACCGTACGGAGTCTCAGATGGGCTGCCAGTACTACGACAACCTTGCTGAACACCCTCGATATCCCAAAGGGAAGGCATGTAAACTGAAGGTGACAAACGGTTTTGCCCTGCCAGATTGCCAGCCTCTGAAACTTGCGGTGACCTATAAAGATGGGTATATGTAGGTATGCATCTCTGAGGTCGAGAGTTGCAGCGTAATCGTTCTCCTGGAGAAACGCTGTCACGGACCTGATGGTTTCCATCTTGAAATGTTTGAGGAGAATGAACCTGTTCAAGAAGGACAGGTCGATGACTAACCTCCATGTCCCTTCTTTTTGGGGAACTGCGAAGATTTTTTAATACACTCCTCAGCGTCTTTGGTGTACTGGAACCTCTTCTAGGGCACCTTTGCGAATTAAGTCCTGCACCAGCTCTAGGAGATGAGGTTTCCCTGGATTTATAAAGAAGGTATTTGGAGGTTGACTTGAGAACTCTATGGCATATCCTCTTGAGACAACTGATTTTACCCATGCATCAGTAGTTGTTTTGGTCCATATGGAGGCAAAATGACAGAGTCTTGCTCCTACAGGCACGTCGGGTCTGGCGTCATAAGTTCTTATCTTTGTCTTGGAACAGCTTTTTCTTACCCGATCCTGTTTGGTTGCTATTGCTAGCACCGTATCTGCGGTGTCTTCCTTGTTGACGTCCTCTGCGGAATGGTGTGGATCTCTGCTGCTGTCTTCGAAAGGGACGAAACCCTCCTTTCTTTAGAGGACGAGGAAAGGCAGGTGCCTTGGAATCGTTAATGGATAGCAGAATTTTCTCTAGCTGGGGACCAAAAAGACCTTCAGCCTGGAAAGGTAATGAACAGAAATGAGATTTTGATGAAACATCTCCTCCCCATTCTTTGAGCCACAAGGCCCGACGAGCTGTATTAGAGGTAGTCATGATCTTAGAATTAAGTCTTAAGGTGTCTAAAGGAAAATCAGCCAGGAATTCTGATGCTCTCTTGAGGTCGTTGATGTTTTTCAACATGTCTTCTCTTTTGACCCCTTGGGATATATCTTTGGTTAGTTGGCTAAGCCAGATGCGTAGAGCTCTGGCTACTGGTATTGTGGCCAAGGAGGCTTTACAATTCAGGGCTGCTAGGGCATAGGATCTTTTGATGGCTGCATCTGCTCTTCTATCCACTGCATCTTTAAGCAATGATGATTCCTCGGCAGGGAAGTGAGATTTTCTAGAGAGGCGTGCAACCGCCAAACCAACCTTGGGTGGTGCTTCCCATGATTCATAAGCCTTGGGGTCGATTTTATACATGGCTCTAAAGTGAGAACCTATGTTCAGCTTCTTATCTGGTTTAGACCAGTCCATTTGCATAAAGTCTTTTAGTAATGCCTGTACTGGCAAGATTCTATGTGGAACTTGAGGGAAGTAAAATAATGCTTCTTTTTTAGGCAGATAAGAGGAAGAGGAGGAAGAGGGTTCTCCTTCCACAGTCTCCTTCACCGCAGCAATTAGAGAGGAAGAATGATCTTTATTAAATAAGTAAAAATCTTCTGGAGACCCTGTGTCAGAGATATCAGAGCCAGATACTATTTCACCTTTAGATAGAGCAGATTCATCATCAGAGGATGAAACCTGTAACACTGATTCTTTCCTAGGTTTCTTATGTGCATGAGTATGAGAAGAAACCTCACTGAATGCATTTGTCACTTGTCCTTTAAACCAACCAAAGAATTCTTTAGCTTCTTGCTGAAAGCTATTATAGGTAGATGGAGTGCAGTTAACACAAATGTCCCCAGTTTGGTCATCAGGCAAAGGCTGTGAGCATCCAGAACAAAATCTGTGCTTGTCCTTTCTCTTCCTCTTCCCTGATCCCTCAATAGTAGACATCTAGAGAGGAGAGGAAAAACGCCATGAGAACCAACAGGGGAAGCATGATACAGTGAAAAAGGAGAGGAGTCTACCTTTAACAATCACCAGAGGCGCTGCCCAGCTGAGTGCTGCGACTTGTCTGTAAGACAGTCAGCCTCTAAATACTTACAAGCCCGGGGAAAGTCTGGCGCCTGCGCAGTGAAGCGGACCGCCCAACGCACGCGTCATATGACCGGCCCGAGAACACTCACCAATCAGGACCAGAGGCGGAGCTGAAAGGAGATCCTCTCTGTGACGCGCGGCCTACTCCGCCCACCTTTGTCACTGCTCAGGACCCGGAAGCGCCGCTACGCTATCGTCGCTGCATACTCTCTCCTGGCGCGATTTGCGGAGCGGCTGGTAACAATGAAACGCCCGAGTAGGACGCCATCACATCCAGGAGCTGGCCAGACGATAGGGTAGTGAGGGCTTACAAGAAATCTTCTACCCTGTACTCTCTGTAGTTACCCTGAAGGTTCCGCGCCATATCTCACATGACTGGATGAATGTGAGGATGACTTAAGGTAAAACCTATCCAGAGCCCCATGCCCTTAGATCTTGGAAAAAACAAAAAACATGTCTGGTTACTGTCTCAGGGGTGCTTTTATGGAGTCCACTATCACACCTTGAGGGGGTTAATGAATTGATTAATTAATTAAAAATTTTTGTTTCTTCTGCCTATAAGTAGGAAACATGTGATTACCCCTATGGTGATTGTGCTGCCGTAGGACAATATGGAACTGGTAATTTACAGCGCGGGAGATTATTAAACTAAGTTTGTGGTTTATATGTACATGGGAACCAGGCTACAGGGGTATGTTTGGGAAGCGTGCTGGGTGATGTACCAGCACATTTCCTTAGCTTTATGGCCATTTTTAGTGTGATTGGTTCTCTTTAACAGCAAAAGTGGCTACAGAGGTAACGGGTTAGAGATTAGAGAATAGATCTCCTCATGCACAGGCAAGACCCTTTGGCGACCAGTATCCAGGCCTTTAAACATGATATCCTGCCTGGATTTAGGTTGGTCCCGCAATCTCCTTAGTGGGTATTACAGCTCATAAAAAAATGTTTAATTTCCTCTACTTTTCCTGTACATTCTTCTTTACCCGAAATAACTGAATCACCAGAACGGGGGGTTTAAAGTTTGTTTGACAATCCAGGAAATCATCAGATGGGAACTTAATGTTTAAAGGGGTATTCCATAGGATAGGGGACAAGTAAGAGATTGCGGGGGTCCAACCTCCATACCCCCAGCGATCTCCATATCGGCCTGCGGCTCCTTTATTTTCAATAGAGCTGCAGTTACGTCACATAACAATAAGGCTCTATTCATTCTCTATGGAGCTGCTGGTAAGACGAGCGCTGTAGTCGTCTCTTTCCGGTGGCTGCCATGCCCGCAACTCTATTGGAATACCCCTTTAAGGGCCCCACTCTTGTCCCACACTCTTATCCCCAGTACTGATTGTATAATTAAATGATTACACAACTACAGAGTACATAATCTACACAATATACTGATTATATAAACACCTGATTATAATACCACACAGCACAGGACTCCCTCACACCGTCTGTTTCCCGCCCTCTCCTGAGCATGCGCAGTAGTAACTCATCGCTAATGCCGCAAGTGACCCGGCCCATCTCCCGCGCATGCCCAGTGTTCATTTCTCGCTGACTGTCAGATTGGGCTCTCTGCCCCGCCTCTGGTGTGGCGTCATGCCGCTGAGCTCCGCCCCCTATGTCCCCGCCGGGCCGCCGTCCTCCAGTCTCCTCGGTGCGGGCTGCGCTGTGAGGTGACTCCGGGGCCCGGGCGGGAGGATAAGGCCGCGACCACCATGAAGAAGGACGTGAGGATCCTGCTGGTGGGAGAACGTAAGAAGCGGGCGGGTGGCCGGGGCTGGAGAATATCACGGTGTCTGCCCTGTCATGTGTCACATCTGTGTCCTGGAGATTATAACCGCATCATTATAACAGCCCCCATGTGTATAGAGGAGATGGCAGCATCTGCCCTATCATTACCCTGTACTGGATAACTTCTGCAACCCCGTATGGAGAACCTCATGTGTCATAGATCATAGAGGATGTGTGATCCCTCCAAGGAGAGTATAGATTATATGTGATCCCTCCAGATTATATGTGATCCCTCCAGATTATGTGTGATCCCTCCAAGGAGAGTATAGATTATATGTGATCCCTCCAAGGAGAGTATAGAATATATGTGATCCCTCTAGATTATGTGTGATCCCTGCATCGAGAGTATAGATTATATGTGATCCCTCCAGATTATGTGTGATCCCTGCATCGAGAGTATAGATTATATGTGATCCCTCCAAGGAGAGTATAGATTATATGTGATCCCTCCAGATTATGTGTGATCCCTCCAAGGAGAGTATAGATTATATGTGATCCCTCCAGATTATGTGTGATCCCTCCATGGAGAGTATAGATTATATGTGATCCCTCCAGATTATGTGTGATCCCTCCATGGAGAGTATAGATTATATGTGATCCCTCCAAGGAGAGTATAGATTATATGTGATCCCTCCAGATTATGTGTGATCCCTGCATCGAGAGTATAGATTATATGTGATCCCTCCAGATTATGTGTGATCCCTCCATGGAGATTATAGATTATATGTGATCCCTCCAGATTATGTGTGATCCCTCCAAGGAGAGTATAGATTATGTGTGATCCCTCCAAGGAGAGTATAGATTATGTGTGATCCCTCCATGGAGATTATAGAGCATGTGTGATCCCTCCAAAGAGAGTATAGATTATATGTGATCCCTCCAAGGAGAGTATAGATTATATGTGATCCCTCCAGATTATGTGTGATCCCTCCAGATTATGTGTGATCCCTCCATGGAGAGTATAGAGGATGTGTGATCCCTCCATGGAGAGTATAGATTATATGTGATCCCTCCAGATTATGTGTGATCCCTCCATGGAGATTATAGATCATATGTGATCCCTCCAGATTATGTGTGATCCCTCCAAGGAGAGTATAGATTATATGTGATCCCTCTAGATTATGTGTGATCCCTCCATGGAGAGTATAGATTATGTGTGATCCCTCCAGATTATGTGTGATCCCTCCATGGAGAGTATAGATTATGTGTGATCCCTCCATGGAGAGTATAGAGGATGTGTGATCCCTCCATGGAGATTATAGATCATATGTGATCCCTCCAGATTATGTGTGATCCCTCCAAGGAGAGTATAGATTATATGTGATCCCTCCAGATTATGTGTGATCCCTCCAAGGAGAGTATAGATTATATGTGATCCCTCCAGATTATGTGTGATCCCTCCATGGAGATTATAGAGCATGTGTGATCCCTCCATGGAGAGTATAGATTATATGTGATCCCTCCAGATTATGTGTGATCCCTCCATGGAGAGTATAGATTATATGTGATCCCTCCATGGAGATTATAGAGGATGTGTGATCCCTCCATGGAGAGTATAGATTATATGTGATCCCTCCAGATTATGTGTGATCCCTCCATGGAGAGTATGGATTATGTGTGATCCCTCCAGATTATGTGTGATCCCTCCATGGAGAGTATAGATTATGTGTGATCCCTCCATGGAGAGTATAGAGGATGTGTGATCCCTCCATGGAGATTATAGATCATATGTGATCCCTCCAGATTATGTGTGATCCCTCCAAGGAGAGTATAGATTATATGTGATCCCTCCAGATTATGTGTGATCCCTCCATGGAGATTATAGAGCATGTGTGATCCCTCCATGGAGAGTATAGATTATATGTGATCCCTCCAGATTATGTGTGATCCCTCCATGGAGATTATAGAGGATGTGTGATCACTCCATGGAGAGTATAGATTATATGTGATCCCTCCAGATTATGTGTCATCCCTCCATGGAGAGTATAGATTATATGTGATCCCTCCATGGAGAGTATAGAGTATATGTGATCCCTCCAGATTATGTGTGATCCCTCCATGGAGATTATAGAGGATGTGTGATCCCTCCATGGAGATTATAGATGATGTGTGATCCCTCCATGGAGATAATGGAGCCTGGAGAGATCACACATAATCTACCTGGAGGGATCACACATAATCTACCTGGAAGGATCACACATAATCTACCTGGAGGCTCCAGGTAGATTATAGATCATGTGTGATTGCTCCATATAATTTATAGATCGCTCCTTTGAGGTTGTAGAGCAAAGCTCACGCACAATTCTTCCCCATGTAGATTATAGATTGTGATCCTTCTTTAGATTAGAGATCAGACACGATCCCTCCATGTAAATTATAGATGTGGGTGTCAGATGCTTATTGATATCTATGGATTTGGATTATGCTGTCAGTGACCCCAAATTATGCTCTGATTATTACTGATCTCCTGGAGACTATACTAATCTCTTATAGATTTTACTGTGGTTATTCCTCCTCTCCTGTAGATTATACTGTGGTTATTACTCCTCTCCTGTAGATTATACTGTGGTTATTACTCCTCTCCTGTAGATTATACTGTGGTTATCACTCATCTTCTGTAGATTATACTGTGGTTATCACTCATCTCCTGTAGATTATACTGTGGTTATCTCTCATCTCCTGTAGATTATACTGTGGTTATCACTCATCTCCTGTAGATTATACTGTGGTTATCATTCATCTCCTGTAGATTATACTGTGGTTATTACTCCTCTCCTGTAGATTATACTGTGGTTATTACTCATCTCCTGTTGATTATACTGTGCCTATCTCTTATCTGCTGTAGATTATACTGTGGTTATCACTCATCTCCTGAATATTATACTGTGGTTATCTCTCATCTCCTGTAGATTATACTGTGGTTATCACTCATCTCCTGTAGATTATACTGTGGTTATTACTCATCTCCTGTAGATTATACTGTGGTTATCACTCGTCTCCTGTAGATTATACTGTGGTTATTACTCATCTCCTGTAGATTATACTGTGGTTATCATTCATCTCCTGTAGATTATACCGTGGCTATTACTCCTCTCCTGTAGATTATACTGTGGTTATTACTCCTCTCCTGTAGATTATACTGTGGTTATTATTCCTCTCTTGTAGATTATACTGTGGTTATTACTTCTCTCCTGTAGATTATACTGTGGTTATTACTCCTCTCTTGTAGATTATACTGTGGTTATTACTCCTCTCCTGTAGATTATACTGTGGTTATTACTCCTCTCCTGTAGATTATACTGTGGTTATTAATCCTCTCCTGTAGATTATACTGTGGTTATTACTCCTCTCCTGTAGATTATACTGTGGTTATTACTCCTCTCCTGTAGATTATACTGTGGTTATTACTCCTCTCCTGTAGATTATACTGTGGTTATTAATCCTCTCCTGTAGATTATACTGTGGTTATTACTCATCTCCTGTAGATTATACTTTGCCTATCTCTCATCTCCTGTAGATTATACTGTGGTTATCTCTCATCTCCTGTAGATTATACTGTGGTTATTACTCATCTCCTGTAGATTATACTGTGGTTATCACTCATCTCCTGTAGATTATACTGTGGTTATTACTCATCTCCTGTAGATTATACTGTGGTTATCACTCATCTCCTGTAGATTATACTGTGGTTATTACGCCTCTCCTGTAGATTATACTGTGGTTATTACTCCTCTCCTGTAGATTATACTGTGGTTAGCATTGATCTAACTTGTCTTGTGTTTCCTGCCTTGCAGCCCGGGTGGGGAAGACATCGCTCATCATGTCGCTGGTCAGTGAGGAGTTTCCAGAGGAGGTAAGGGGCTTCATCTGTTATATAGGGGGCAGCACACTGTGCAGTATACAGGGACGCTCTTAATCACATGGCAGAATTTCTGCAGCTAGAGGAGCCCAACCGTATCTCATCTTGTATCCAAGCTAAAGGTGCCCACCTGTGTCTTGTATCTATGCTAGATGTGCCCATCCATATCTCAGATCTAGGCTAGAGGGGCCCTTCCGTATCTTAGATCTAGGCTAGAGGGGCCCATCCGTATCTTAGATCTAGGCTAGAGGGGCCCATCTGTATCTCAGAACTAGGCTAGAGGGGCCCATCCGTATCTCAGATCTAGGCTAGAGGGGCCCATCTGTATCTCAGATCTAGGCTAGAGGGGCCCATCCGTATCTGAGATCTAGGCTAGAGGGGCCTATCCGTACCTCAGATCTAGGCTAGAGGGGCCCATCTGTATCTCATGTCTAGGCTAGAGCGGCCCATCCGTACCTCAGATCTAGGCTAGAGGGGCCCATCCGTATCTCAGATCTAGGCTAGAGGGGCCCATCCATATCTCAAATCTAGGCTAGAGGGGCCCATCCGTATCTGAGATCTAGGCTAGAGGGGCCCATCTGTATCTCAGATCTAGGCTAGAGGGGCCCATCTGTATCTCAGATCTAGGCTAGAGGGGCCCATCTGTATCTCATGTCTAGGCTAGAGGGGCCCATCCGTATCTGATATCTAGGCTAGAGGGGCCCATCCGTATCTGAGATCTAGGCTAGAGGGGCCCATCCGTATCTGAGATCTAGGCTAGAGGGGCCCATCCGTATCTGAGATCTAGGCTAGAGGGGCCCATCCGTATCTCAGATCTAGGCTAGAGGGGCCCATCTGTATCTCAGATCTAGGCTAGAGGGGCCCATCTGTATCTCAGATCTAGGCTAGAGGGGCCCATCCGTATCTCAGATCTAGGCTAGAGGGGCCCATCTGTATCTCATGTCTAGGCTAGAGGGGCCCATCCGTATCTGATATCTAGGCTAGAGGGGCCCATCCGTATCTGAGATCTAGGCTAGAGGGGCCCATCCGTACCTCAGATCTAGGCTAGAGGGGCCCATCCGTACCTCAGATCTAGGCTAGAGGGGCCCATCCGTATCTGAGATCTAGGCTAGAGGGGCCCATCCGTATCTGAGATCTAGGCTAGAGGGGCCCATCTGTATCTCAGATCTAGGCTAGAGGGGCCCATCTGTATCTGAGATCTAGGCTAGAGGGGCCTATCCGTACCTCAGATCTAGGCTAGAGGGGCCATCTGTATCTCATGTCTAGGCTAGAGGGGCCCATCCGTACCTCAGATCTAGGCTAGAGGGGCCCATCCGTTCCTCAGATCTAGGCTAGAGGGGCCCATCCGTATCTGATATCTAGGCTAGAGGGGCCCATCCGTATCTGAGATCTAGGCTAGAGGGGCCCATCCGTATCTGAGATCTAGGCTAGAGGGGCCCATCCGTACCTCAGATCTAGGCTAGAGGGGCCCATCTGTATCTCAGATCTAGGCTAGAGGGGCCCATCTGTATCTCAGATCTAGGCTAGAGGGGCCCATCTGTATCTCATGTCTAGGCTAGTGGGGCCTAATAGATGAGCGACCTTCAAGCACGCTCAGCATTTGAATACCGGTGCGTGAAGAAATATGATACATCCAACTTCTTCAGTCACTGGTAAATTAATGCAAAGTGTTTAGGTTTGGAAGAGCCGTGCATGTTTGAAGTTCGCTAATCTTACATCCAGACTAGAGACGTCCAACCATATCACATCTTGTATCTAGGCACAATAATTGTATAAGTACATATTGTGTTCTGTGCTGTTGATGTATTTTTAATATTTAAAGGGGTTGTCCGGCGATAAAAAATTATTCACAGAATAACACACATTACAAAGTTATACAACTTTGTAATGTATGTTATGTCTGTGAATGGCCCCCTTCCCCGTGTCCCACCACCCCCACCCGTGTACCCGGAAGTGTGGTGCGCTATACATTACCTGTCGCGTGCCGACCACGGTCTCCGATCGTCAGCAGTGACGTCTTCTTCGGGAGCTTGGCGGATCTTCCCGAGTGCCGGCCGCCCTCTGCAGCGTCATCCGAAGCTCAGCCGCGATTGGCTGAGCATAACTGTGCTCAGCCAATCGCGGCTGAGCAGCTGATGACGTGGCCGCGTCATCAGCCGCTCAGCCGCGATTTGCACCACACTTCCGGGTCTAGCGTGGGTGGGGGGAAACACGGGGAAGGGGGCCATTCACAGACATAACATACATTACAAAGTTGTATAACTTTGTAATGTGTGTTATTCTGTGAATAATTTTTTATCGCCGGACAACCCCTTTAACAACTTCACGAGCCTTCAATAAACATTTTAAATGGACAGACAATCCTTTTATACTTTGTTGGTGGGGCTGTATCTTGTAGGTGGAGGTGAAGTTATTCCTACAAGCTCTGCACCAATTACTGCTGGGATTGGGGGACAGTAACGTCACCTGACATGGGCCACTTCATCTAAATTAGCTTCCCCCTTGGTCCCCGCTCGTTGCCTTTGCTATTACATGGACAGACAGCGGGCGGGGAGGAGTGGAAGGGGCTGAAAAGACGATCTGAGCGGCCCCTGCTCCTATTACAGAGCGACTGTCAATTACATGATCGTGATTTTTCAACACATCGTGCATGTCGGCTGATCACGGTCTTTTAACATGCGCTATTACACCAAAGCGCCTTTGCAGAAATAATCAGTTTGATCTGCCATCTTCTAGGTCCCTGCCCGCGCTGAGGAGATTACAATCCCAGGAGACGTGACTCCAGAGCGGGTGCCCACCCACATCGTGGATTATTCTGGTAAGGCTCACTAGGTCAGCTGCAGAGGAGACTCCCGAAATTGGGTAGATCACTTCTGGAGGTCTTTGGGTGGAGTCCAGACATTGGGTAGATCACTGCTAGAAGTATTAGGGTGGAGTGGAGGTCTTGGGTGGGGCAGATATTGGGTAGAGCTCTGCTACAGGTCTTGGGTGGAGTCCAGACATTGGCTGGAGCACTGCTAGAAATCTTGGGGTGGAGTAGAGGTCTTGAGGGGAGACCAGACATTGGGTAGAGCACTGAGTCCTTGGATGGTGTTAATTATTGAGTACAGGGCTGTCAGGGTTGGGTGGAGTGCTGCAGGGGTCTTGCGTGGAACCTGGTTATACCAATTGTGCTCTGTGTACTCTTTGCAGAGTCGGAGCAGACGGATGAACAGCTTTATAATGAGATTTCACGGGTAAGACTACCAAAACCCTCATCTGAAATCCAACTCATAACCAGGGCCGCCCTCCTGTTGGTATATCCCAGTGGGGACAGTATATGGTCGTCTTATGGCATCTCCACACTTCCTGCCCAGTAACCCCCTTCTCTTTTATGTTTCGTTCTTGCTGATGCAGGCGAATGTTATCTGTATTGTGTACGCGGTCAACAACAAGAACTCCATAGATAAGGTGAGCGGGACGTCTTCTCCTCTTTCCTCCTCTCGTCTCCTCCACTTTCCTGCTATTCCTCTTTCCCTATCTTTCTCCTCCTCTTTTTGCCTTTCCTCCTCCCATCTCTTCCCTTTTCTCTTTCCCCTCTGTTTCCTCATCCTCCACTTTCCTCCATTGCCTCCTTCTTCTCTCTCTCTCGTGTTCTCTCCTGTCATCTCCTCCTCTTATCTTCTCCTTCTCCTCTGTGTTCTCCTGCTCACCTTTCCTCCTATTCCCAGTGCTCCTCTGTCTCCTATTCCTCTGTCATGTTCTTCCTGTGTCCTCATCCTCCCCTTTCCTCCTATCCCTCCTCTGTCTCCTGTTCCCTCCCTGTATCTCCTCTCCTGTCTTCTGTCTGCTCCTGTGTGCTCATTCTCCCCATTTCCTTCTATCCCTCCTCTACCCCCTTTTATCTCCCCTTCTTCTGTCTCCTCCTCCCCCTTCTTTTCTGTCTCCTCCCCCTTCTTTTCTGTCTCTTCTTTTCTTCTGTCGTCTTCTCTTCCCTTCTGTCTCCTCCTTCTTTTGTCTCCTCCCCCCTCTGTCTCCTCCTCCTTGCTCATTATGGGATGGTTCCCATAATTTTCTCTCTCTTCCAGTCTGTAATGTTTTGTTCTTGTCTGCAGGTCACCAACCATTGGATTCCTCTCATTAATGATCGGATGGATAAGGATAACAGGTAATGTGGGGGCCCCCAGGGTCAGTGCTGGGTGACCTCCTTTCTGGAGACTTCTCCATGTGGAAAGGGGGTCCCCTTCCCTACTGTATCACATTTTCTGCTTCCCCTGTTAGGATCCCTCTTATCCTGGTGGGGAATAAGTCAGACCTGTTGGATTATAGCAGCATGGACACCGTCCTCCCCATAATGAACCAGTACTCTGAGATTGAGACCTGTGTGGAGGTATGACGCTTCTAAGATGGTAAAGACCCCTTTTAAGAGTGACTGGGGGGGGGAGTATGCCCGGTCCTTACTCTGTCTCCTCTCTCCCAGTGTTCTGCCAAGAACCTAAAGAACATCTCTGAGCTGTTCTACTATGCACAGAAGGCGGTGCTGCACCCCACCGGACCCCTGTACTGCCCTGAGGACAAGGAGGTGATGATGGAGGGGGGTGGAGGGGGTCCCTTGTGTCTATAGGTGGGGAGGGAGGTGTAGAGGTCCCTTTTGTCTACAGATTGGGATGGGATGTTGATCAGGTGACAGCCGCTATCACGTGTCTCCTTCCCGCAGCTGAAGCCTGCCTGTGTCAAAGCACTCACTCGCATCTTTAAGATTTCTGATCTGGACAATGACGGGATTCTGAATGACGCAGAGCTGAACTTCTTCCAGGTAAGACATGAGACAGCAAGGAGTGCCACCTCCCTGAATGTACCCCCCTCTCTGCTGACCACACTGTGTCTTTCAGAGGACATGTTTTCACATCCCTTTGGCTCCACAAGCTCTGGAGGACGTAAAGAACGTGGTGCGGAAGAACGTCCACGATGGTGTTTCTGGGAACGGGCTGACTCTTAAAGGTGAGGAGATCCAGCTGTGCTGTTATACCTTCATAATGTTGAGGGTCAAGCTTCTCCGTACAGTGTGCCCTGGCATTAGTGTGGGGGTCCCCATACACATGAGGATGGTCCTGCTGCTGTCTATAGATAGTGATAAGCAATGGCCGACCTTTTATCTGCCGCAGGCTTCCTGTTCCTGCACACACTCTTTATCCAGAGGGGAAGACACGAGACAACCTGGACCGTGCTGCGCAGATTTGGATATGACGATGACCTGGAGCTAACGCCGGAATACCTCTTCCCTCAGTAACCTTTATTATGTCACTATTGTAGGATCAGTGTGGGGGGCCGGGGGGGACAAGCTCGGCTCTGGGCTAGCAGACTGTGGTGAAGGGCTTCTGTGCTGAGCAAGGGGGGACTCTGCTTGGGCAGGTTGCTGTGTTTAGGGTGGAGCTTTGTTATCTGGTGGTTATGCTGAGGTAAGGGATCTAGGACTGCTGTGGTGGTGGGGAACATTGGGGCAGTTCTCTGGTGGTGGAGGTTGTTGGGGTTGGGACTGTGGTATGGAGGATGGGGCTGTTGTGATGGGAGGACGTTGTGGGAAGTACCGTGCTAAGGGTATGGCAGTGATGGTTACGGCAGCTCCCTGGTGGAACATTTGGGCGGGGCTCTTGGGGTGATGAGACGTTTGCGTGGGGGTTTGGGAGGAGGAGTCTTGGGGTGTACTGGGCCCCTCCTCCTTCCTGATGGTTTGTGGCTCTTGTGTTACAGGCTGAAGGTCCCTGTAGACTGCACTACGGAGCTCAATCACCACGCTTACCTCTTCTTACAGAGCATGTTTGATAAGCATGACCAGGTGAGAGGCGCCCCCTGTAGGGCTCTAAGGGTCTGGCCAGGGAGGCAGCTTATAACCCATAGTTCCCTGTCACTCATCCTATCATGCCCTCAGAGATTGAGCAGGACCCATGATCCGTCATAAGACATTGGTTACTGGAGGGTGTCTGGCACGCACAGCATGGGCTCGAGGGATTAGGGATGTGTTTGTCATGTTATTAAGCGCACACTTCCTCTCAGGACAGGGACTGCGCGTTGTCTCCAGAGGAGCTGAAGGATCTGTTTAGAGTCTTCCCATACATGCCCTGGGGCCCGGACGTGAACAACACGGTCTGCACCAATGACAAGGGCTGGATCACCTACCAGGGTTTCCTCTCGCAGTGGACGTGAGTGCCAGTGCGCCCCCCCCCCCCCCCCCGGATGAGTGCCGCCCTCCACAGTCACTCCTTTTCCCTGACCTATGCTTGTGTCTCCTTTAGGTTGACCACCTACTTGGATGTTCAGCGCTGTCTGGAGTATCTGGGGTATCTGGGTTACTCCATCTTGACAGAGCAGGAGTCTCAGGCCACTGCAGTCACAGGTAGGACACAGGAAGCCATAGAGAAAAAAAAGCAGATGCACAAAACTAGTAGCACATCAAAAAAAATCTTTATTAAATAACAATTATCAATACACAAAATCCAAGACAAAAATACAGGAGCAATAAAAATAGGGAGACAACCAATAATACTACTCCACTCAAAAAACACTAAAATGTCAACCTTTGTCCTGCTGGCGTCCCAACCTGACCCAGGACTGCAACACACAACCCACATAATATGTATAGGAAACACCCAAACAATATTAATAAAAAAATAATAAATAAATGGGGAGAAAAAATAGAAAAATACATGAAATGCATGAAATACACACATCGGGATGCCATGTTATCAGGGACTGCATATACTGAACTATATCCCTCCCCATCTCTTTGTTTTATTATTTATTGTTTTAGTGACAAGAGACAAGAAGATCGATCTGCACAAGAGACAGACGCAGCGCAACGTCTTCAGGTGCAACGTCATCGGTTCTAAGGGTTGTGGGAAAAGCGGCATCCTCCAGGCCCATCTAGGGAGGAATCTGATGGTGAGTCTTGTGCATAGATCCCTAAAGTCACAGGGAGGAGTCTGCATTGGATATGTAGCCTTAGCCAAGTCAGGGACTGGGGGGGTGCGACACATGTCATTATACACATGGTACCATTATGGGGGACATATCATGTGATACCTGGGTCTCAGGACCTCTCAAAGCATTGGTTGGATCTGTATGAGGAGGTGAAGGTGTGTGGCTGTCAGGAGGGGCAGACAACATGCACTATATGGTGGCAGTGTAATGGAACCCATGTAACATGATGTTGTTCTCCTCCTAAAACAGCGACAGAAGAGGATCCGTGAGGAGCACAAATCATACTATGCAATAAATACAGTGTATGTGTACGGGCAGGAGAAGTATCTGCTGGTAGGTTGTTGTAGAAGCGATGACATCACCGTGTCCCACTCCTTCTGTGTCATTCACACTGTGACCCTATGTCTTCCAGCTCCACCATGTCACCGAGTGTGAGGCTTTGTCTCCAGCTGACACAGTGTGTGATGTCGTCTGCCTGGTCTATGACATCACGAACCCCAAGTCCTTCGAGTACTGCGCAAGAATATTTAAGGTTTGGTGAGGGGCTCATGGAGGAGGGGAGCCTGGGAAACGCCCTGTCCGCCTCTGGTGTGATGAGGGGCTCATAGGGGAGGGGAGCCTGGAGATCTTCCTGTCTGGCACTGGTGGGATGAGGGGGCTTCCTGGAGGGGGACCCAGGGGATTGTCCTGTCCGATCCTGGTGTGATAAGGGGCCTTATGGGGGAGGGGAGCCTGGAGCACTTTGTCAGACTGGAAAGAATACACCATTTCCTGCAGGATATACAGCAGCTGATAAGTGCTGGAAGACTTGAGATTTTTAAATAGAAGTAAATTACAAATCTGTATAATTTTCTGAACCCAGTTGATTTGAAAGAAAAATATTTTTCCGGGGCACCCCTTTAAAGCAGTCCTGTCCCCTCCTCCTCCTCAGCAACACTTTATGGACAGCCGGACCCCTTGCCTGATAGTTGCAGCTAAATCTGACCTCCATGAGGTGAAGCAGGAGAGCAGTGTCTCGCCAGCCGACTTCTGCAAGAAGCACAAGATGCCTCCACCCCAAGCCTTCACGTGTAACACGGCCGACAACCCCAGCCGGGAGATCTTCATCAAGATGACCACCATGTCGATGTATCCGTGAGTACCGGTGTGACCTCACTATGCCCCTGCCCCTCCTCACATCTTGGTCAGAGGTTGGGGGCGCTAGAGAGCAGGTGTATACTGCAAGGAAAAGCATGAGGAGCTCCCTAGCATTACATACTGTATCCAGCCCAAGGGAGCCCCCTCATTAATAGGCAGAACAGGGTGCAGAGTGGTCAGAATGTCTGATGTATTGTACGTGGGGCGCGCTGTACCGTATCGTACACGGGGGCGCGCTGTACCGTATCGTACACGGGGGGCGCGCTGTACCGTATCGTGCACGGGGGCGCGCTGTACCGTATCGTACACGGGGGCGCGCTGTACCGTATCGTACACGGGGGCGCGCTGTACCGTATCGTACACGGGGGCGCGCTGTACCGTATCGTACACGGGGGCGCGCTGTACCGTATCGTACACGGGGGCGCGCTGTACCGTATCGTACACGGGGGCGCGCTGTACCGTATCGTACACGGGGGCGCGCTGTACCGTATCGTACACGGGGGCGCGCTGTACCGTATCGTACACGGGGGCGCGCTGTACCGTATCGTACATGCTGTAAGGTATACAGGGGGCACGCTGTAATGTATCACACACAGAGCACACTGTAAGGTATCGTACATGCTGTAAGGTATCACACACGGGGCACGCTGTAAGGTATCACACACGGGGCACGCTGTAAGGTATCACACACGGGGCACGCTGTAAGGTATCACACACGGGGCACGCTGTAAGGTATCACACACGGGGCACGCTGTAAGGTATCACACACGGGGCACGCTGTAAGGTATCACACACGGGGCACGCTGTAAGGTATCACACACGGGGCACGCTGTAGGGTATCATACACTGGGCACGCTGTAAGGCAGGGGTACTCAACAATTTTTAGTGAAGGTCCACTTACCGGGGTCTATGTCAGGTAAAGGTCCGAGCTGAACCTCAGTAGTAAACATGTTTTGTTAACTTTTCACCAAGGTTGTTGAACTATTTACATACAGAATTGATGCCCCTGTCCACTCTCTCCCAGTAGTATATAGCCCCCCCTGTGTGCTCTCCCCCAGTAGTATAAAGCTCCCTATAGTATATAGCCCCCCTGTTCTCTCTCCTCCTGTAGTATATAGCCCCCCTGTAGTATATAGCCCCCTTTGCTCTCTCCCCCAGTAGTATATAGCCCCCTTGTGCGCTCTCCCCCAGCAGTATATAGCCCCCCTGTGCGCTCTCCCCCTGTAGTATATAGCCCCCCTGTGCTCTCTCCCCCTGTAGTATATAGCCCCCCTGTGCGCTCTTCCCCAGCAGTATACAGCCCCCCTGTGCGCTCTTCCCCAGTAGTATACAGCCCACTGTGCGCTCCCTCAGTAGTATATAGCCCCCCTGTGCGCTCTCCCCCTCCCATATAACATTAAAAAAAAAACACTTATACTCACCTGGGTCCGGCGTTTCCTCTTCTCTACCCTCTTGTGGCCGTACTGCAGCGGCCGCTCTCCCCTTGTCCTGGCGCCTGCGTAGTGACATCACTCGAGTGCCAACACCAGGGGCACCAGGGGCCTCTTGTGATCGCTGCGGCGGCCAGTGAGGGGTGACTGACAGAGAGGGAGCCGATGGCTCTCTGTCAGTGCTGCCGCCGCACAGTAGGAGCGCTCATAATTACTGTGCAGAGTGCAGCTAGCAGCAGGGGGCAGGACAGCTGGCCTCGGACTCGGACCACGGTCCGCTGGTTGAGGACCCCTTCTGTAAGGTGTCATACACGGGGCGCGCTGTCAGGTATCATACATGGGGAACGCTGTAAGGTATCATACACGGGGCACGCTGTCAGGTATTATACATGGGGAACGCTGTAAGGTATCATACACGGGGCACGCTGTCAGGTATCATACACAGGGCACACTGTACCGTATCATACACAGAACAGTATAATTTACTAACCGTAGAACAGGTCATGGTAAATCTAAAGCCAGTGTGTAGCGTGTATCTGGTCTTTGGATGAAGGAGTTATCGGTGTGATTAGTGTGGATGATGCAGCTCCCCCCCCCCCCCCCCTTCCTGTCTATTGGATTCCTGCCTTACTCTTCTCCCAACTAAAACTTCCATAATCCGTAGGTCAGAAATGTGTATTGCCCGTGGTCAAGCTCTCTGATCACGATATTACTGGAGAGGGTGCACATCCGATTGGGGATCTTACAGTCTCTGTTTAAAGGGAACCTGTCACCCCCCCCGTGCCGGGGTGACAGGCTCCCGACCCTCCGCTACAGCCCCCTATACTCACCTGATCCTGCCGGGTACCGCTTCTGGATCTGGTCGGGTCACAGAGATATCAGCCGCTGCAGCCCGGCGTGCACGCTGAGAGATGAGTCCAACGCTCATAGAGAATGACGGAGAGTCCGGCGCTCCGTCATTCTCTATGAGCGTTGGACTCATCTCTCACGCGCACCGGGCTGCAGCGGCTGAGATCTCCGTGACCCGACCGGATCCAGAAGTGGGACCCGGCGGGATTAGGTGAGTATAGGGGGCTGTATCGGGGGGTCGGGAGCCTGTCATCCCAACACGGGGGGTGACAGGTTCCCTTTAAGGGGGTGGGGGGGGTATTAATACATTAAGAGAGAAAGGTAGAGGTTGAGCAGATGATGACTCTCTCTATTGCTCTGCAGACATGGGTGAGATGGGGGTGATGTATGATGATGATGACTCTTTGTATGTGTCCTCAGTCACATGGAGTGTAGAGGTGGGGGGTGGTGTATGATGATGACAGTGATGATGACTCTGTCTCTGTATGTCTCCGCAGTCACGCCCGGCTCCGCTGTCTCTGTTGCTGTAACAGATGTACATTCTGCCTGTGTCAGAACCTGCTGCACTCTGACCTGCTCCAGGCTGTAAAGAACAAACTCTTCACGTCCATTGTGAACAGGTCCTTCATCTTCTTCTCCCCGAGTGCCATGACCTACTGACCCCTCTGCTGCCCGTGCACACAGCCCCCCCCCCCCCCCCCCCCCGCTGTACCACATATACACACTGCTATACTGTG
Organism: Dendropsophus ebraccatus; assembly: GCF_027789765.1. NCBI lineage: Eukaryota > Metazoa > Chordata > Amphibia > Anura > Hylidae > Dendropsophus > Dendropsophus ebraccatus. Next base: position 60,943,403 of record NC_091467.1, on the reverse strand, counting down.
CACTATACACATGTACACATCTGTACATCTCTATACGGTGCACTGTAAAAATCTATACACTGCTATACTGTGCACTATACACTTGTACACATCTGTACATCTCTATGCGGTGCACTGTAAAAATCTATACACTGCTATACTGTGCACTATATACATCTATACAAAACTATACTGTGCACTATATGCATCTATACTGTGCACTATAATCACTGCTGTACTGTAGATATATATATATATATATATATATATATATAGATGCACTATACACATCTGTACACTGTAAAAATGTATACACTGCTATACTGTGTACTATATACATCTATTCATAACTATACTGTGCACTATATACGCCTCTATACTGTGCACTATATACGCCTCTGTACTGTGCACTATATACGCCTCTGTACTGTGCACTATATACGCCTCTGTACTGTGCACTATATACGCCTCTGTACTGTGCACTATATACGCCTCTGTACTGTGCACTATATACGCCTCTGTACTGTGCACTATATACGCCTCTGTACTGTGCACTATATACGCCTCTGTACTGTGCACTATATACGCCTCTGTACTGTGCACTATATACGCCTCTATACTGTGCACTATATACGCCTCTAAACTGTGCACTATATACGCCTCTATACTGTGCACTATATACGCCTCTATACTGTGCACTATATACGCCTCTATACTGTGCACTATATACGCCTCTATACTGTGCACTATATACGCCTCTATACTGTGCACTATATACGCCTCTATACTGTGCACTATATACGCCTCTATACTGTGCACTATATACGCCTCTATACTGTGCACTATATACGCCTCTATACTGTGCACTATATACGCCTCTATACTGTGCACTATATACGCCTCTATACTGTGCACTATATACGCCTCTATACTGTGCACTATATACGCCTCTATACTGTGCACTATATACGCCTCTATACTGTGCACTATATACGCCTCTATACTGTGCACTATATACGCCTCTATACTGTGCACTATATACGCCCCTATATTGTGCACGATATACGCCCCTATACTGTGCACGATATACGCCTCTATACTGTGCACTGTCCACATCCATACATCAGTCCTTTGCACTATATATTCCTCTATACTGTGTACTATACATATATCCTTTTACCCCTATAGTGTGACATTATATATATATATACCTCTATACTGTGTACTATACATATATCCTTTTACCCCTATAGTGTGACATTATATATATATATACCTCTATACTGTGCACTCTCTACATCTATACGCCACTGTAGTGTGTACCATATACATCTATACACCACTATACTGTATACTATGTACATCTCTAAACTGTGCGCTATGTACATTTCTATACCGTGTACTATACGCTGCCCACACTGTTTACTATACATCTTCATTGGGCACTTTGTACATCCATACGCTGCTATAGCCCACATGACATGTATACCCATTATGTTGTATATACTGTACACGTGTGCACTGGCGGCAGGGCTAGAGAAGGTTTCCCTCGGCTTGTAACCTACTAACCTATAGTGGTGTGCAGTCACCTCCTCATACAGTGCCATTCTTCTAATCCGGCATCTGATAGTCTGGACATAATGTCACAGAGTGGTCGTCTTGTGTAAAGTTTTTCACCATGCAGTAATGCAGTTGTCCTGTATGCTGCATACTGTGATGGCGGATTAGAGGAGGGGTCCTGGATGGGTGTAGATATTAATGTGCTACCTCATACATGTCATAGAGCGGGTGTCTGCATGGCTGCGGCAGTGGATGTGGTGCTGTATGGCAGCGCTCTAGATCAGCTTTCTTGTGGCGACATTATGAGCCACTCTGCTTTATCCGCTGCTGTTGGCTCTTACATTGGGGGCTTTGTGGACAGGCTTGTTATGGCAACAAATGGCTCCCACCTGTGGCAAAAAGCTGCTACTGCATGTGTGTGATTACAGTAACCTATTGTATGCATCATCTGTAAGAGCACATGATGATAGTCTGCTGAGGGGAGGAAGAGTACAGGATGATAGTCTGCTGAGGGGAGGAAGAGTACAGGATGATAGTCTGCTGAGGGGAGGAAGAGTACAGGATGATAGTCTGCTGAGGGGAGGAAGAGTACAGGATGATAGTCTGCTGAGGGGAGGAAGAGTACAGGATGATAGTCTGCTGAGGGGAGGAAGAGTACAGGATGATAGTCTGCTGAGGGGAGGAAGAGTACAGGATGATAGTCTGCTGAGGGGGAGGAAGAGTACAGGATGATAGTCTGCTGAGGGGAGGAAGAGTACAGGATGATAGTCTGCTGAGGGGAGGAAGAGTACAGGATGATAGTCTGCTGAGGGGAGGAAGAGTACAGGATGATAGTCTGCTGAGGGGAGGAAGAGTACAGGATAATAGTCTGCTGAGGGGAGGAAGAGTACAGGATAATAGTCTGCTGAGGGGAGGAAGAGTACAGGATGATAGTCTGCTGAGGGGAGGAAGAGTACAGGATGATAGTCTGCTGAGGGGAGGAAGAGTACAGGATCATAGTCTGCTGAGGGGAGGAAGAGCACAGGACGATACACAGCTGAGGGGAGGAAAAGTATAGGATGATAGTGTGCTGAGGGGAGGAAGAGCAGAGGACGATAGTCTGCTGAGGGGAGGAAAAGTACAGGATGATCTGCTGAGGGAATGTCAGAGCACAGGATGATGATCTGCTAAGGGAAGGGCAGAGCACAGGATTGATAGTCTGCTAAGGGGAGGAAGAGCACAGGATGATGATTTTATGAGGGGAGGGCAGAGCACAGGATTGATAGTCTGCTGAAGGGAGGGAGAGCACAAGATGATAGCCTGCTGAGGGGAGAGTGGAGCCTGGATGATAGTCTGCTGAGGGGAGAGTGGAGCCTGGATGATTTTCTGCTTAGGAGTGGCAGATGCATTACTTACAAAATAATGCTGAATGCATCAGCTCCATCTGATTTGTGAGTGCGGCTCTGAAGTACAGGATAAGTAATGCAACGTATGTATACAGTGACCTCACTAGCAGAATGGTGAGTGCAGCTCTGGAGTATAATACAGGATGTAACTCAGGATCAGTACAGGATAAGTAATATATGTACACATTGACTCCACCAGCATAATGAATGCAGCTCTGGGGTATATAATACAGGATGTAAGTGGGGTTCAGTGGGGGACCTGCTTCTGTTTGTCTCGTGTGTGCTCAGCACTCTCCTCTCTCTCCTCTAGGTGCTCTCTTCACTTTCTGGGAACCGCTCTCACTCTCGCTCTTTTGCACCTTGTCTCCCCTATTTCTATGATCATCCTGTAATGTAAGCAGTGGCAGGCAGGGGGCGCCAGTGCGATATTCATGTCTGTATTGTCCTTTGATTGGTTGGAGATTTAAGTCATGTGACCTGGACATTCTAGGTCATTCCAGCTGATTTAATGAATCCCTGGTAACCTGATTGGGGGATCTCCACATCCTGTGTAATATTTAGTGACCTGGGACCCATATGTTGGGACTCTCCTCTGTAGCCGTGTGTACGCAGTGAGTGGCCCTGTAGTCAGTGCTGGAGCCCACTGGGGGCTGTCGTGCACCGCTCTGAGGTGTGGACGTTCTTCTGTAGACCTGACCCCAGCTGTAACTATTGTGTGTAGAGTCTGGGGGAGGCGTTAGGGCCCTTAGACCCTCCTCCAGGGGCCACAGGTCTAAATGCCATTAACTGCTCCTCTCCATGTACAGTGAGGAGCTGAGTACATCCCTTATTTATTAATCCCCAGTCACATAATGTATCAGCCACCTCCAGAGCTGCACTCTCTATTCTGCTATTACATCATGTGTTATCTTCCAGAGCTGCACTCTCTATTCTGCTATTACATCATGTGTTATCTTCCAGAGCTGCACTCTCTATTCTGCTATTACATCATGTGTTATCTTCCAGAGCTGCAGTCTCTATTCTGCTGTTACATCTTGTCTTATCCTCCACAGCTGTTCTTGCTATTCTACTTTTTCGGCCGATTATTGCTCCGAGTAATAGAGACAACGATCTGCCAATGAAACGACTATTGGGCGATCGCTTCTTTAGGCCCTGATCTAAAATCATGTGTTCTTGTATGCAGCTGTAGCGTGCAGTGCCGGGATACATACAAGAACACAGGAAAAGACAGGGAACATAGAGAGGTAAAGTGGGCAAGGGCTGCACGGACATCCCTAACGATGTCCATGCTTCCCTTGCTAAACAATTACCGGGCTGTGCAATAGGCCTAGTAAACGAGCACCGATCTAGCAGACCATCGCTCGTTTACCATTTCGATTGGGCCGTGTAATAGGACCCTTACTCTTCAGTCACCTTCAGAGCTGCACTCACTATTCTGCTGTTACACCATATTGTATCCTCCAGAGCTGCACACACTGTTCTGCTGTTATGTTCTTCAGTGAACGTATGTACCCAGTTCCTCGGCCTTAAATGGAGATTTTAGCAGTGAATTTTCCTATCTATGAATCTCTAACCCCTATGCAATGCATGCTGACTTTTTCCTTCTGACCGTTGACTTTTATTGACTTTTTATTAAAATGAGAGTCCTCAGTAATATTGGCAGGTTCCCCTCCTTGCACTTGTCACTACTGGTTACATAATCCCCCCCCCCCCCCACTGGTTATATAGGCCCCTCCCCCTTGCACTGGTTATATAGGCTCCTCCCCCAGCTTGGGTCCCTGGTTCCCTATGGATGTGGCCCCTCCCCCTTTGCAGGATGATGTTGTGACCGCCCCCTGTGTGTGTGTATAAGGTTGAGGTCCTGGGTGGATATCCTGGGGGAGTCACTGATGGCAGACGCCGAGAGCAGCCTGGGACACCAAGTGCACCCCGTCTCCCACATGGAACATTCCATCTTCATGGAATCATCCGTTGAACCCAGGTATCAGGTGTGTGCCCTCTGGGGTGTGTGGCCTGGGCATGCATTAACCCTGTAATCCCCCAGGTCTGTATGTGCAGAGATTTATCTAATCACCCACGTTACTGTCGTTATGTGTACGCAGCACTGCTGCACCATATAGCTGAGCACAAACTCCTCCTTTGCTGTGCTCACGCCGTCAGGTGACCACCCCCTGCTCGGTTCCTGAACTCCAGCCCCCTATAAATTGCATGATGACTGTTTCCTCCTGATTGCTGATAATTGTATTGCTAAAAATTAGTCCCCCGTGCTAAAACCAGTGAGGAGCAGTGCTTCAAGTGCTGACACCAGTGATGCGTAGAGCACCCCCACTGGTAATACATAGAGCCATCATCCTAATGAGGCCAATGACACACAGAGACCTCTCGATGATGTCAGTAACACACAGGGTGCCCCCCGATTGATGTCAGTAAGACGGTGCCCCCCCCCCCATTATGTTACTAACACACAGGGCGTCCCACTGATGATGTCATCAGTAACACAGGGTGCCCCCCCCCATTATGTTACTAACACATAGGACGCTCCACTGATGATGTCACACACAGGCTGACCTCTCCCCCCATGTCAGTAACACACAGGGCGCCCCTGTGATGATGTATGTAACATACAGCGCCCCCCTGATGTCGGTAACACACAGGGCGCCCCTGTGATGATGTATGTAACACACAGCGCCCCCCTGATGTCGGTAACACACAGGGCGCCCCCCTAATGATGTCAGTAACACACAGGGCGCCCCCTAATGATGTCAGTAACACACAGGGCGCCCCCCCCTAATGATGTCAGTAACGGACAGGGCGCCCCCCCAATGATGTCAGTAACACACAGGGCGCCCCCCCCCCTAATGATGTCAGTAACACACAGGGCGCCCCCCCAATGATGTCAGTAACACACAGGGCGCCCCCCCAATGATGTCAGTAAGACACAGGGCGCCCCCCTAATGATGTCAGTAACACACAGGGCGGCCCCCCCTAATGATGTCAGTAACACACAGGGCGGCCCCCCTAATGATGTCCGTAACACACAGGGCGCCCCCCATGTGTATTGATTTGCACAGTTGTATGGTTGCATGAAGTGTTCTTCTGTTTTTTTGCTATGTAGATTTTGGGTTACAGTAGTGGGTGATGATAGGAGTTTAGTTCCTGGGCTCCTCACTGATGTACCGTTTTCTGTCTTGCAGGCACATGTCACAGGCGGAGCTGAAGGGCTCCACATTCTGGCTTCGGGCCAGTTTTGGTGCCACCATCTTTGCAGTTTTAGGATTTGCCATGTATAAAGCGCTGCTGAAACAACGGTGATCCTCAAGATGCCATTGCCCCGCCCTTGAACATTAAGCCCCACCCACACCCGCCTATACTTATTTATTCATTGTCTGGTCACCGCGTGTGGATTTTATAACCCGTTCCCAGTATTCAGTACCAGAAACTCAGCGGGACTGGCACCATGACCTGAGGACCGCAGGGGCAGATGTTACCGTCCAGCATCACCTTCTCCTGATCTGTGGACGCCGCATATAACCGGAACGTTTCAGAAAGGACGCAAAGTGCCAAAACCGAGAAACTTCCGTCAAAGGCAACTGCTCTGTGGTCTAATAACAACATGGCGCCATCTCGGCTGTGGATCAGACATGGTGGACAGCGAGTGTTCTGTGCTTTACGTGTATATAATGTACATAATGTCCAGCTGCCTTCCTATAAAGCCCCCCCCGCCTAATCTCCTGACCCCGCCCCTGAGGAGCATAGTTTTGTTTATCTGAATGTCCAGAGAAGAGATTTGCGTTATTTTTTTAAGGCAGCATGTGCTCTGTGAGAGAGAAGCAAATGACCCGACCCCGGCCGAGGAGGCCATATTGTGGGTTTCCATTACCCCCCCCCCCCCCCAATATTTTACTTTGTCAGTTCAGACGTGTCACCTTTCAGTTCTAGAATAAACGTCTCCATATTAAGACGTCCTCACTGTTTCCAGTTTGACCATTTCACACGTGTCGTGTTTAGTTATCACATGGAACTAGGAGTGAAGGCTCTGCCCATCACCAACCCTCTGAGGCTCCACCCATCACCGATCCTCTCAAGCCCCACCCATCACTATCCTTCCCAGGTCACACCCACTACTCCTATTTTCCAGGTCACACCTACCACTCCTCCTGTCCTTCACCGGCAGGGCCTCACAGTGGTCACCATTGGTAAAGCTTCTTATTTTACATCATTGACCATTTTGTGGATTCATTAAACTGGGCCTTGTGTCCCGCACCTGCCTGTCGACCACTCTCCTGTCTGTTTCTTATATATATCCCACCCTCCCCCCTTTCATATCACTTCACTGATTCACTTACCAGGGAGAGCCATGTGAAAGATTATTACCTACAAAAATTCTGACTCCAACTTAAAAGAAAAATATTTCAAAATTTCATTATTGAACTTTCATGTGGATTTTTATAAATGCTACTCAATAATATATTTTATGTTCTATCAATCTAAGGCCCTTATTTATAAAGCTCAGTATTTAGCAGCTTGTTTCTGAGCTGGAGGAGTCCATTATGTGGGGGAAGCCTGTAAACAGCGGAGATCTGTGCTGTTCTCTTCCTGGATACTGGATGATTGTATATGAGCAGCAGTGTAATATGAATATATCCTATGTCATATAGAGGAGGAGACATAGGTAGTTTAACAGTAATAGGTGAACTCTGTCCTCAATGTGGTTGTTTCACTTTGGGAGGAGATGGTGTGTTTTTCCCCAGTTTGCCGTGGCTGCAGTAGGCTGTGTGTGTGAGTAAAAAAGAGAGAAATGGGTATAAATTAACCCTTACATACACCTCCAATAACTGATGCCATATCAATTGTTAGGCCATCAGTTATGTCTCCCGCCCACTGTCCGTACTTCACATGCACAGAAACGGCTGAGCATATGGGGAGGGATAAGAGCGCTCTCGCTGCGGCTTCTCTCTCTGTAAACAAGGGAATTGCCACCCCAGCCGACCCCTATTGCCACCAGCATCATCTGCGGGTGCTTGTTTTGTATGGCATCATACACTTTAGATTGATGGCCGTCTCAAGTGTATGGGGATCTTAAAGAGAATGTACCATCAGGTACATTCCCTTTAATCTGACTTATGGATAGAACGGCGCCATCACGGGGAAGCCGTTCCCATGTACGGTGACGTTCTATCCACGGGTATCGGGCCGGAAGCACAGGAGACGGGCTGGCCCGCCCCCAGTGGCAGGGAATTCCCTCCCCTCTATGACGCGGCTTTATTAGAATCAGTGGAGCTGCATCATAGAGGGGCCGGCCCGTCTCCTGTGTTCAGCCCTGACCCGATACCCGTGGATAGAACAGCGCCACGGTACAAAAAAAAAAACAAAAAACGGGCCATGGTTCAAAAAAACACGGAAACTGGGGCACGGGTCAAAAAAACGGCCCGCGGCATCGGCTTCCCCGTGACGGCGCTGTTCTATCCGTGGGTCAGATTAAACAGGATGTACCTTTTTGTCAAGTCATTTTGACCCCTCTGCTGAAGTTAATGTAAACGCCTTCTCCCTGTAATACTAAGGAAAATCCACTGGGCGGCTCCATATTTTAAACATCTACACCACATGGGAGTAAACCATGAATGCAAAAATCTATTGTGGAATATACTGCTGACTTAACCACCTACAATCAGTATTATCCTAAAAATGTAAGCAACAACATATAACATAAATATCTTCTGTATTATTGCATAAGCTAACACATTAAAAACACAGAGGCAGGAAGCCGTGGGATGCAAAATCACAGAAAACATATGAAAGGTGCATCAGTCAATACATATAACCTACTTATAGTTTGGCCCCCTGGTGGTAGACTTGGTAAAGTGCACAGTGCCTGCTGCGTGGCCACAACATCGTAGGCCAATAAAAACTGCCTCCATGTATCTACCTGAATATATTACTTACCTATATGACTCCACCATATAGCTGGAAATACGGCTTCCCTGATCCTCTTATATCACGATTTTCTCACATCCTATTCATGTGCATAGAAGGTGCAGAATCGCTGTTTTCACTGCCTGAGATGCAAGAAAAACATCTGTAAATCTACTGTTACCTCAAGTCTAAAGGCCCCCAACATTCATGTGTCGGGGGATGGGAGAAATTGGAGGTTTATTGGCACTAAGGGCTGCATTAGGTGACTAGCGCGTAAGTAATCCTGGTGCTTCACGCTCATTTGTGGAGTTTACATAATAATCTGCTCCATAGCCGTCTTCCAAATAATCTAGTTTGCTCTAAAATAATCTGCTCCATAGTCTGCTTCATAATAATCTGCTCCATAACCTGCTGCATAATAATCTGCTCCGTAGTCTGCTTCATAATAATCTGCTCCATAGCCTGCTCCATAATAATCTGCGCCATAGTCTGCTTAATAATAATCTGCTCCGTAGTCTGCTTCATAATAATCTGCTCCATAGCCTGCTGCATAATAATCTGCTCCAAAGCGTGCTCCATAATAATCTGCTCCATAGTCTGCTTCATAATAATCTGCTCCGTAGTCTGCTTCATAATAATCTGCTCCGTAGTCTGCTTCATAATAATCTGCTCCATAGCCTGCTTTATAATAATCTGCTCTATAGTCTGCTCCATAATAATCTGCTCCATAGCCTGCTTCATAATAATCTGCTCCATAGCCTGCTTTATAATAATCTGCTCTATAGTCTGCTCCATAATAATCAGCTCCATAGCCTGCTCCATAATAATCTGCTCCGTAATAATCTGCTTCATAGCCTGCTTCATAAGATTCTGCTCCATAATAATCTGCTCCATAGTCTGCTTCATAATAATCTGCTCCGTAGTCTGCTTCATAATAATCTGCTCCATAGCCTGCTCCATAATAATTTGCTCCATAGCCTGCTTCATAATAATCTGCTCCATAGCCTGCTTTATAATAATCTGCTCTATAGCCTGCTCCATAATAATCAGCTCCATAATAATCTGCTTCATAGCCTGCTTCATAATAATCTGCTCCATAGCCTGCTCCATAATAATCTGCGCCATAGTCTGCTTCATAATAATCTGCTTCATAGCCTGCTTCATAAGATTCTGCTCCATAATAATTTGCTCCATAGCCTGCTCCATAATAATCTGCTCCATAGTCTGCTTCATAATAATCTGCTGCATAACAATCTGCTCCATAGCCTGCTTCATATTAATCTGCTCCATAATAATATTCTCCATAGCCTCCTCCATAACAATCTGCTCCATAGCCTGCTTCATATTAATCTGCTCCATAATAATATTCTCCATAGCCTCTTCCATAATAATCTGCTCCATAGCCTGCTTCATAATAATCTGCTCCATAGCCTGCTTTATAATAATCTGCTCCATAGCCTGCTTTATAATAATCTGCTCAATAGCCTGCTTCATAATAATCAGCTCCATAGCCTGCTCCATAATAATCTGCTCCATAGCCTGCTTCATAATAATCTGCTCCATAGCCTGCTTTATAATAATCTGCTCCATAGCCTGCTTCATAATAATCAGCTCCATAGCCTGCTTTATAATAATCTGCTCCATAGCCTGCTTTATAATAATCTGCTCAATAGCCTGCTTCATAATAATCAGCTCCATAGCCTGCTCCATAATAATCTGCTCCATAGCCTGCTTCATAATAATCTGCTCCATAGCCTGCTTCATAATAATCTGCTCCATAGCCTGCTTTATAATAATCTGCTCAATAGCCTGCTCCATAATAATCTGCTTCATAATAATCAGCTCCATAGCCTGCTTCATAATAATCTGCTCCATAGCCTACTTTATAATAATCTGCTCCATAGCCTGTTTCATAATAATCAGCTCCATAGCCTGCTCCATAATAATCTGCTCCATAGTCTGTTTTATAATAATCTTCTCCATAGCCTGCTCCATAATAATCTGCTGCATAACAATCTGCTCCATAGCCTGCTTAATATTAATCTGCTCCATAGCCTGCTCATAATAATCTGCTCCATAATCTGCCAGAAAAATCTGTAGTTCTGCTGTTACATCATGTCTAATCCTCCAGTCACCCCCAGAGCTGCACTCACTATTCTGCTGTTACATCATATCTTATTCTCCAGTCACCTCCAGAGCTGCACTCACTATTCTGCTGTTACATCATTTACTTTCCTCCAGTCACCCCCAGTGTTGCACTCACTATTCTGCTGTTACATAATGTCTTATCCTCCAGTCAGCCCCAGAGCTGCACTCACTATTCTACTGTTAGGGTGGGTTCATACTAAGGAATTCTCGCAGTCACCTCCAGAGCTGCACTCACTATTCTGCTGTTACATAATGTCTTATCCTCCAGTCACCCCCAGAGCTGCACTCACTATTCTGCTGTTACATCATTTACTTTCCTCCAGTCACCCCCCAGTGTTGCACTCACTATTCTGCTGTTACATAATGTCTTATCCTCCAGTCACCCCCAGAGCTGCACTCACTATTCTGCTGTTACATCATTTACTTTCCTCCAATCACCCCCAGTGTTGCACTCACTATTCTGCTGTTACATAATGTCTTATCCTCCAGTCAGCTCCAGAGCTGCACTCACTATTCTGCTGTTAGGGTGGGTTCATACTGAGGAATTCTCGCAGTCACCCCCAGAGCTGCACTCACTATTCTGCTGTTACATAATGTCTTATCCTCCAGTCACCCCCAGAGCTGCACTCACTATTCTGCTGTTACATCATGTCTTATCCTCCAGTCACTCCCAGAGCTGCACTCACTATTCTGCTGTTACATCATGTCTTATCCTCCAGTCACCCCTAGAGCTGCACTAACTATTCTGCTGTTACATCATGTCTTATCCTCCAGTCACCCCCAGAGCTGCATTCACTATTCTGCTGTTACGTCATGTCTTATTCTCCAGTCACCTCCAGAGCTGCACTCACTATTCTGCTTTTACATCATGTCTTATCCTCCAGTCACCACTAGAGCTGCACTCACTATTCTGCTGTACATCATGTCCTTTCCTCCAGAGCTGCACTCACTATTCTGCTTTTACATCATGTCCTTTTCTCCAGTCACCCCCAGAGCTGCACTAACTACTTTTATTATAATACAAATATAAAATAATTAGATACGAGCAGCCGTAATAATAACATAAATATAATCTACATAACATCTTACAATATATAACAAATAAAGAAGCAATTTCTATTATAACAGAAAATAACAAATCTGATCTGTAAGAGATGAACCAGCAGTGTTCAGTGTTACTAATCTGCTTTATAATGATTAATAATACGTAGAATAATAATCATTTATACAGCGCCAGCATATTCCGCAGCGCTGTACAATTCTGGGGGTACATACAGACAAATCCAAACATTGCACATGTACCATAAAGTACCATCATGTAACCATCAAGTCTGCCAAGAGCTTACAATCTCTCAGGTCATTGCAGCGCCACCTACTGTCACTTACCACGCAGAACCAGGTGACCCTGACTTCAGGGCTGAGTGGTTATTCAGGCAGGTGATCAGGTGACCCTGACTGCGGGGAGTGAGGGGTTACTCAGGCAGGTGATCAGGTGACCCTGACTGCGGGGAGTAAGGGGTTAATCAGGCAGGTATTCAGGTGTTTTGCAGTGACAGGGAAGTACAGCTCAGGAGGAAGTGCTGCTCTTTTTAGTTATGGCGACCCCTCCCTCACCATCAGCAGATGAGGCTCAGATCATGGAACCGGCCAGACACAATCTGCTGTTTGAAGGATTTCTGAGAAAAAGAAAAGACACCATGGTAAGTGTTCCTATATACCCTATGACACCTGTATACCTGCCCTCTACCATCTATATACCTGCCCTATACCACCTGTACACCTGCCCTCTACCACCTGTACACCTGCCTTTTACCATCTATATACCGGCCCTTTACCACCTGTACACCTGCCCTCTACCACCTGTATACCTGCCCTCTACCACCTGTATACCTGCCCTCTACCATCTATATACCTGCCCTCTACCATCTATATACCTGCCCTATACCACCTGTACACCTGCCCTCTACCATCTATATACCTGCCCTCTACCATCTATATACCGGCCCTTTACCACCTGTACACCTGCCCTCTACCACCTGTATACCTGCTCTCTACCACCTGTATAACTGCCTTTTACCATCTATATACACTCTACCACCTATATACTTGTCTATCCTATACCACCTGTATACACTATACCACCTATATACTTGTCTATCCTATACCACCTGTATACACTATACCCCCTATATACTTGTCTATCCTATACCACCTATATACACTATACCCCCTATATACTTGTCTATCCTATACCCCCTATATACTTGTCTATCCTATACCACCTATATACTTGTCTATCCTATACCACCTATATACTTGTCTATCCTATACCACCTATATACTTGTCTATCCTATACCACCTATATACTTGTCTATCCTATACCACCTATATACTTGTCTATCCTATACCACCTATATACTTGTCTATCCTATACCACCTGTATACACTATACCACCTATATACTTGTCTATCCTATACCACCTGTATACACTATACCCCCTATATACTTGTCTATCCTATACCCCCTATATACTTGTCTATCCTATACCCCCTATATACTTGTCTATCCTATACCACCTATATACTTGTCTATCCTATACCACCTATATACTTGTCTATCCTATACCACCTATATACTTGTCTATCCTATACCACCTGTATACACTATACCACCTATATACTTGTCTATCCTATACCACCTGTATACACTATACCCCCTATATACTTGTCTATCCTATACCACCTATATACTTGTCTATCCTATACCACCTATATACTTGTCTATCCTATACCACCTGTAGACCCCTGCCCGCCCGCCCGCACTCACCCCCCCCCCCCCCCCATAGCACCTGTATCATACATCTCATACAAATCTCTCCGGTTTCTTAATCTTTAATAAAACTTTTTTTTTCTTTTTAATTTACAGAAATTTACTTGGGCGAAATACTGGTTCAGACTTCAGAACACAACGCTGTATTTCTACACCAAGAGAGACCCCCAACCTGTGAGTACTGCCCCGTGTGATATCACATGTAATGGGGATGCCCCTGTACAATATCAATCAATGTAATAGTCCCCCCCCCATATGCAATATTATACATATAATAGACACCCCCTGTATAATATCACATATGTAATAGTCCCCCCATGTAGTAATATACATATAATAGACACCCCCTGTATAATATCACATATGTAATAGTCACCCCATGTAATATTATACATATGATAGACACCCCCTGTATAATATCACATATGTAAGTCACCCCATGTAATATTATACATATAATAGACACCCCTTATATAATATCACATATGTAATAGTCACCCCATGTAATATTATACATATAATAGACACCCCCTGTATAATATCACATATGTAATAGTCACCCCATGTAATATTATACATATAATAGACACCCCCTGTATAATATCACATATGTAATAGTCCTCGTATGTAATATTATACATATAATAGACACCCCCTGTATAATATCACATATGTAATAGTCACCCCATGTAATATTATACATATAATAGACACCCCTTATATAATATCACATATGTGATAGTCCCCCCATGTAATATTATACATATAATAGACACCCCCTGTATATCACATATGTAATAGTCCCCCCCATATGCAATATTATACATATAATAGACACCCCCTGTATAATATCACATATGTAATAGTCCTCGTATGTAATATTATATATATAATAGACACCCCCTGTATAATATCACATATGTAATAGTCCTCGTATGTAATATTATACATATAATAGACACCCCCTGTACATTATAACATATGTAATAGACCCCCCCATGTAATTATTATACATATACTGTAATATACAGCCCCTGTACAATATCATATGTAACATATGTAATAGATCCCCCCCATGTAATTATTATACATATACTGTAATATACAGCCCCTGTACAATATCATATGTAACATATGTAATAGTCCCCCCATGTAATATTTTACATATAACAGATACCCCCTGTATAATATCACATATGTGATAGTCCCCCCCCCCTGTAATATCACACATATAATATTATTATTACATTAATATTGCTATCACCCCTGTGTGTGTCTTCATTAACAATAACTTTTACATCCTACTGTGGTGAGCCCCCGGAGGATGTTGTAGCGGTGGGACGGCCGGTCACTTGCTAGATGGAAGTGTGACGCCACTACTGTGGTGGGTGGCCGAGATACAGCCGGACCTTAGGGTTTTGTCATGTGACGCCAGTGCCAGGTGGGCACACAGGTGTGATGGCACGCCTGCTTTTGTAGTCTAAGGCCGGTTGTACCCTTCTCCCCTGTGGTCGGTGTCCTGCCGGGGTGCTGCAGGGTCCCTTGGGATAGTGTAGTCACAGGTGGTCAGAGCGGTGTAGTAACCCTCCCGAATAGTGGTAGGACCCGCCACCCACAGATAGGGGAAATGTCCCATGGTTGCGGTGTAGCGCTGTGCAGGTTGTAGCCAGTAATCACAGACTCAGTAATTTGTTTTACTCTTTGTGAATGTGCAGCAGGGAATACAACAAATCTTGAGATAAACTTGATACAGTTCCAATAAATACACGAACATAGAACCACCAGATCTGTGAGATAAGTGCGGAGTAGGATGTAGTAGAGTTGATAAAGTTGTACTGAGGTAGCGTAGTAGAGAGAAGAGTGCCGTGAGAGTCTCAACCCAAGTAGTAATGTGCTCTGCCGGGAGGTTGGAGTGCTTCTGCCCACTAGCTTTGGCTGAACCGTACTGATGGGTGACACAGGCCCCAGACCCTGTTACCTGGGATGAGCGGAATGGTCAGAGTTCCTAAGTACACCTGCGCTGCGAGATGGAGTTCATCGACTTTCTAGTAACTTTGCTCCAACCGGATCAGTTCCTAGCTCTTTGGCTTTTCTGCGGAGGCTGTCCTGACTCCTAGTCCTCGGCGTGGGTTATCTGTAGGCTAGTCCTCTCCTGAAGGGCTTAGCAGCACATCATACAGCTTGTTTCATGCTTCAAGAAAGAGTGCTGTGTGAGCTGTCTGTTCTGCGTCCTACCCATGCGGGGCACTGACTAAGAACTAACTTGCGGCCTGGCGACCCCTTCCTGTGCAGCGTGTGTGTTGTGGTTGGGTGGAAAGAGTGCGATAAGAGAACGGGATAGAGAAGAGAGAATAGGGCAGAAGAAAGAAGGAATCCCACTGGACAACAGAATCTGGTACATAAACAATAACCCTTTTGTTTACTTCAGCCATGTAGTTTCTGGATCTTAGTTACACACTATAGCAACATCTAGTGGTCATCTTCAGTAACACAGCAGCTATAGCAAAATTACAGATAAGAACAGCATTTATGAGTGGTGTAAAGAACAGCAACACCCACAGTGGGACACCACACTACTGTTATATAAGCTTGGAATATACAAATGTCTCTTGTCCATTCTCACAGAGTAACCAACTCCCAGAACCCGTGTGGGGCGGCACTTCTACCTCATACACTTTTGGGTGGCTTTCTCTTGAAGAAGAGGTTGGAGTGGGCTACGTGCATAGTTCAGTTCAGTTTGAAGTCCCCAGGTAATCCCTAGTGGCAGAGAGTGTTGTAAACGGGGCCTGGCCTTGGGCCAGTGCCTGATGCTGCATGCTGATTATCCTCAGTTCTTGTGTTCCTGTCTGTACAGCTATGGCTGGCTAAACCATCTGGTGTGTGACTGCCACTAATGAGTGGACTCACTCCACACTATATCACACATGTAGTACACACACTTCCCCTGTGTAATAACACACATACAGACACCTCCTTTTGTACTATCAGACGTCATAAAGCCCCCCCCCCCCCCCTTAATATCACACATAAATACATTCCCCACTGTTATATCATACAGACCCTATCCATGTAATATAACACATGTAACACAGCAGGTATACATGCAATAGTTGGGTGGTATATAAAAAGCATTGGGGTGGGGGGTGGGGGGGCAGGGGGTTTCCCTCATGTTCTGGTCTCTGATGAGTGATTTATTTTTCAGGCGTATCTGCGGGGTCAATATTACATGTATTCTGTGAGTATATCGTCCGGGAAGCAGCATTATAGACATGTTATATGGTCACTGTATACATCTCCTGTTATCTGTGTTACATGGCCCTCCTCAGGCTGCTATCTTTTCCTCAGTTATCTGGTTGCCGCCATTTTATCAGATCATGTCCAGTTTTATGACTTGGCTTCTCTGATGTCCTGAGCCGGTGACATGTAATATGGAGCCTGGCTCTCTTCACAGGTGCAGTCGGTGAGGAGTGTCACCAGTCCAGATGGAGACTTCAGCTTTGAGATAGTCTTGAAGAATGGGAAGAGGAAATTACTGGTAAGAACCTCAGGGGAGGGGCAACAAGACAGGAATAAGGGGCGTGGCCTATGACAACCATCAGAAACCAGTGCTGGGGCCACATCCCCACTTCCTGTCAGAAGGGCACCTCTATGGGTATGTAGGGGTGGACTATTATAGTGTTATTATAGGTGCTGGGATTAACCCTTGTTTACCTGGCTGTAATCTTCACACTTGGGATCCTGGGTGCATATGGCTGGGGGAGGGTGATGTCTTGTACCCCCAAACCAGTGATCTAGAGTGTGTGATGCCGTGTGTTACATGCAGAGTGCCGAGTCAGAGGATCTGCGGGATGTGTGGATAAAGCTCCTATGGAAATCAATGCAGCTTCCTGGGCCTGGACACCCCAACTCCTCCTGCACCTGGTAAGAGAGGGGGTTGGGAATTATCTAAAGCTGCTGGGGTGCAATGTGGGCACGTGGCATGGCTGGGAGTGCAGCGTGGGCTTGGTGCAGTGTTGGCAGGTGGCATGGCCAGGTGCAGTGTGGGCATGGTGCAGAGCTGGCAGGTGGCATGGCCGGGGTGCAGTGTGGGCATGGTGCAGTGTGGGCAGGTGGCATGGCCGGGGTGCAGTGTTGGCAGGTGGCTTGGCCGGGGTGCAGTGTGGGCATGGTGCAGAGCTGGCAGGTGGCATGGCCGGGGTGCAGTGTGGGCATGGTGCAGTGTGGGCAGGTGGCATGGCCGGGGTGCAGTGTGGCCATGGTGCAGTGTTGACAGGTGGCTTGGCCGGGGTGCAGTGTGGGCATGGTGCAGTGTGGGCAGGTGGCATGGCCGGGGTGCAGTGTGGCCATGGTGCAGTGTTGGCAGGTAGCTTGGCCGGGGTGCAGTGTGGGCATGGTGCAGTGCGGGCAGGTGGCATGGCCGGGGTGCAGTGTGGGCTTGGTGCAGTGTTGGCAGGTGGCATGGCCGGGTGCAGTGTGGGCATGGTGCAGAGCTGGCAGGTGGCATGGCCGGGGTGCAGTGTGGGCATGGTGCAGTGTGGGCAGGTGGCATGGCCGGGGTGCAGTGTTGGCAGGTGGCTTGGCCGGGGTGCAGTGTGGGCATGGTGCAGAGCTGGCAGGTGGCATGGCCGGGGTGCAGTGTGGGCATGGTGCAGTGTGGGCAGGTGGCATGGCCGGGGTGCAGTGTGGCCATGGTGCAGTGTTGACAGGTGGCTTGGCCGGGGTGCAGTGTGGGCATGGTGCAGTGTGGGCAGGTGGCATGGCCGGGGTGCAGTGTGGCCATGGTGCAGTGTTGGCAGGTAGCTTGGCCGGGGTGCAGTGTGGGCATGGTGCAGTGCGGGCAGGTGGCATGGCCGGGGTGCAGTGTGGGCATGGTGCAGAGCTGGCAGGTGGCATGGCCGGGGTGCAGTGTGGGCATGGTGCAGAGCTGGCAGGTGGCATGGCCGGGGTGCAGTGTGGGCATGGTGCAGTGCTGGCAGGTGGCATGGCCGGGGTGCAGTGTGGGCATGGTGCAGAGCTGGCAGGTGGCATGGCCGGGGTGCAGTGTGGGCAGGTGGCTTGGCCGGGGTGCAGTGTGGGCAGGTGGCATGGCCGGGGTGCAGTGTGGGCAGGTGGCATGGCCGGCTGCAGTGTGGGCATGGTGCAGTGTTGGCAGGTGGCTTGGCCATGGTGCAGTGTGGGCACTGGGCAGGTGGCATGGCCAGGGAGCAGTGTGGCCATGGTGCAGTGTTGGCAGGTGGCTTGGCCGGGGTGCAGTGTGGGCATGGTGCAGTGTGGGCAGGTGGCATGCCTGGGGTGCAGTGTGGGCATGGTGCAGAGCTGGCAGGTGGTATGGCCGGGGTGCAGTGTGGGCATGGTGCAGAGCTGGCAGGTGGCATGGCCGGGGTGCAGTGTGGGCAGGTGGCTTGGCCGGGGTGCAGTGTGGGCAGGTGGCATGGCCGAGTGCAGTGTGGCCATGGTGCAGTGTTGGCAGGTGGCTTGGCCGGGGTGCAGTGTGGGCATGGTGCAGTGTGGGCAGGTGGCATGGCCGGGGTGCAGTGTGGGCATGGTGCAGAGCTGGCAGGTGGTATGGCCGGGGTGCAGTGTGGGCAGGTGGCTTGGCCGGGGTGCAGTGTGGGCAGGTGGCATGGCCATGGTGCAGTGTTGGCAGGTGGCTTGGCCGGGGTGCAGTGTGGGCATGGTGCAGTGTGGGCAGGTGGCATGGCCGGAGTGCAGTGTGGGCATGGTGCAGAGCTGGCAGGTGGTATGGCCGGGGTGCAGTGTGGGCATGGTGCAGAGCTGGCAGGTGGCATGGCCGGGTTGCAGTGTGGGCAGGTGGCTTGGCCGGGTGCAGTGCGGGCATGGTGCAGTCTTGGCAGGTGGCTTGGCCGGGGTGCAGTGTTGGCACACTGTGATGTAAATGTTTCTGGTGGTCTTCCAGGTATGATGTTCCGGAGCTGATCCAGCGTGGTCTCTCTCTGTCCCAGGACGATTCGGACTGTATTCACACTAACGCTGATGACATGTTTGGAAATTCACCAGAATCTGTGCTAAAAGACGGTAAAGTGTGACACCGCTTACACGTCTCTAAGAAGTCCCCCCCTAGTCCGCATGTACTATGGATGGATACGATCTCCACCATGGCTGTGGTAGAAGCGGAGGTACTGGGGTGACTCGGCCTCCAAGACCCCCACCCCCGCATGTATCACATGAGTAGGGTCACATGGGCGACCTTTCAGTGCATCATGTAACATTAACTATTTGTCTCCAATAGGAAGTGAGGAAGACACAAGTTCTGACTCTGATATCTACGACTTTCCTAGACCTGTGATATCGACGTCCGCTCCATCTGCTGCTGCACCTGACGCTGCTTCTCCTGCGCTGTCTATTCTCCCAGTTGGTGATGAATCCGGTAAATGCTTATACTCCTCCCCTCTCTGTGCCGCCACCCCTGCCTCCACCCCTCTTTGTGCCGCCACCCCTGCCTCCGCCCCTCTTTGTGCCGCCGCCCCTGCCTCCGCCCTTCTTTGTGCCGCCACCCCTGCCTCTGCCACCCTCTTCATGCTGATAAAAGAAGATCCCTTCCCTTAGTGACCCTAACTTTTCTGCCTACTCCAGCCTCTCCCCCCCCCCCTGAAGTCACATGGCTAACCTTGCAGTGCATCATGTGACATTTAACCATTTGCTTCCCATAGAAAGTAAAGAAGAAACAAGTTCCGAATCTGATATCTACGACTTCCCTAGACCTGTGATACTGGAGTCTGCTCCACCTGCTGCTGCACCTGATGCTGCTCCTCCAGCGTGTTCTGTTCTACCAGTGGGTGATGAATCTGGTAAATGCCTATACTCCCCTGCTCCTCCTCCTGTGCCGCCTGTCACTGCCCCACCTCCTCCATCAGCTTCTTCTCCTGTTCTGTGCCATCACTTTCTTGAATGACTTTGTATTCTCTAGGGACATTGTAAAGCTGTGCACCATGCCCTACCCTGCAGAATACTGAGTGCAGCTGTGGAGCATAAGACAAGATGTAATAGCAGAATTCTGAGTGCAGCTCTGGAGGTCTTTCCGAACAATGCAGGCAGGTGGTTAGAAAGTGCTGAAACATATGTTTTTCACTCCTTAGAACTGGTCACAACTGGAACGCCAGACGCCTAGGATTCCAGATTACAGGATATAGAGAAGATCCGCTCCATCTGCGCACACCCTGGACTCGACCATAATTGTGGTGGTGTTGTTTTTTTGTTTTTTTTTGGGGGGGGGGGGGGGGGGGGGTCTTTCCTGATGTGTTTGTTACAATGTATCAGATACTAGATGTGTGTGTGTATCACATGTCACAATGTATCAGATACTGGGTATGAATGTGTGTGTGTGTAACAATTAGAGATGAGCAAATACAATATTCGTGCGGGTATCTGAGAGCTTTAAAGTTCTCCATACTCCAAGGAGTGCTACGTAAAATAGGGGTACTCATGTAAAATAGCAAATCTCCGCTCTGCATGTTTTGGTGGCTTGAATTAGCCAAGAAACATGGAGAAAGGGGCTGCCACATCCTGCTGGTCTAGCAGTGATTGGCTGGCTGCATCAGGTGACCTGGGTGTATATATAGACCCAGGTCACCTGACGCTCAATTCACTTGTGTTCTGTTGGCTTACAGGGAGCAGGTGTAGGACTTAAGCCCCTATTCCACACGTCGTCTAGAGGAGCAAACGAGCGCTCTCAGCGCTTGTTTGCTCCTCATTCCCCGCTCGCTGCCGCCGCTATTCAACGTGGCTGCAGCGAGCGGATGAGTGCGGGAGGGGCGGGGGGGCTGCCTGAGTGATCGCTGATAGTCCGGGCAGCCCATAGGATATAGCAGCGTCTGCTGCCGATGCTCCTATTCAACGGAGCGACGGCAGCAGATCGCTGCTATATCAGTCGCTTGTTTTTAAACATGTTGAAGAACAAGCGACTGCAACGATCAGCCGACATGAATGATGTCGGCTGATCGTTGCATTCTATTCCACGGGACGATTATCCTTCGTAGCGGCCGATATCGATAACATCGATAACGATGAAAAATGCTCTAATCTCCCATTGCCTTTTATGGGGTTTCTTAGGGCCTTATTACACCAAAAGATTATCTGACAGATTTTTTTTGAGCCAAAGCCAGAGAACAGGTAATTAAGGAAAGACAGATTTCTTTTTTTCAAATCCACTCCTGGCTTTGGCTTAAAAAAATCTGTCAGATAATCTGTTGGTGTAATAGGGCCTCATTTAAGCATTCAAGTCCAGTGGTGCCTTGGATTATGAGCATAATTGGATTGGGGACCGTGCTTGTAATCCAAATCGCTCTTAAACCAAAGCAAATTTTCCCATACTTCATTGAAATGCAGACAATTGGTTCCACACCCCCAAAATAATTATTTTTTATTCTGAATAACATGTAAAAAAATGAAACAAACATTCAGAAACAGCAGAATATGTGATATTATAAGTTACTGTACAGTATAGCAATCAGCATGTGGTGTATAATGTATAGTAAGTGCATAACCCTGATAACACAGCAGCAGATTGTAGATACAGGATGGAGCTGCAGATCCCCATAATGCAGTAGCGTAGTACAACAGGCTAGAATAGAGAAGCAGGGCTGCTGTCAGAGGTCTGTGTGGTCACATGACAGCAATGGGGAAGGGTGTGTGTTCAGCATGGACCAATCAGAAAGTGAGAATCACAGAGCTGTGCAGTGACAGAAACTTTTCTATACAGCAGTGTGACTGGCTGAGTGTAAGTGCAGGCACATTATAGCAGTAGTGTGTATAGCTGAGTGTAAGTGCAGGCACATTATAGCAGCAGAGTGTATAGCTGAGTGTAAGTGCAGGCACATTATAGTAGTAGTGTGTATAGCTAAATGTAAGTGCAGGCACATTATAGAAGCAGTGTGTATAGCTGAGTGTAAGTGCAGGCACATTATAGCAGCAGTGTCTATAGCTGAGTGAGTGCAGGCACATTATAGCAGTAGTGTGTATAGCTGAGTGTGAGTGCAGGCACATTATAGCTGGAATGGAGTTGATGGGAAACACAAGGGCTGACAGAGTCTGCAGGAAGCATGAAGGAATGAGCAAGGTTCATGTGGGCACAAACATACAGCGCTCTCTGAAGTGGATCTGCTATGATTTGGAAGGTGAGGGAGACTTCCTGGGTCAGAGTACAGGGCTATAGACCCCGCTATGCAGACCATGCCCCTCCCCCACTCCCCCTCCCACCCAGTACAGGGAGCTCTTACACCAAAGCAATGCTCTTAAACCAAGTTACAGAACTGTGATCTCTTCTTGCTAAGCATTCTCAATCCAAGTTAAACCGAGGTACCACTGTATTAAAAAATATTTGACATGAATAACAAGCATTTTAGTATGTGTTACAATGTATCAGTTACTTGGTGTGTGTGTGTGTGTGTATTATCACATGTTACAATGTATCAGTTACCCCACGTGTGTACTATCACATATGTAGACTATAAGCCCTCTCAGGCAGGGTCCTCTCTCCCTATGTACCAATCTGCCATTTTCTTTGTGTAGTTTTTCTCTTTATTTTCTCTTGCGTTCTTCATATGTAAATTCTGTATGTTAACCCCTATTATCTGTACTGATATCAAGGGGGCTTTAAAAATAAATAATATTAATAATAGTTACTGACAGTGTGTGTATTACATGTTACCATGTATCAGGTTCTGGCTGTGTGTGTATTATCACATATGTTACTCCTCTGTTAGTGTTTGTTCACACTGCGGAATCTGCACTGAGACTTCAAGTGGATTCTGCTGGGTGGCCTCAGCTTGAAGTCCCACTCGTTTCATAGACTCAATGATATTTTCCGTCTAAAGAATTGGCAAATCTTCAGTGGGAGTGATGGAAAATTGTCTGTGCCTAATGTTCCTGTGTATGGGGAGGAAGGGGGCCGGACAGGAGAAATAACTGACGGACGAGTTATTCAAGGTGCATGGTCACCCTAGGAATGGTTTCACCCTATCCCCTCCCTATCTTTCTCACCAAGTCCCCCTGAGTATTTTGAGCCATCTCCCATCTTTCTAGCTGCTGCCGTTCCTGAGTTACAAGTTTTTCTAAAACATGGTCTATATCCAAGATAGGAAACTACATTTCCCATTATGCAATGCTTCTGCCTGATGATGGTGAAGTAGCAGAGCTGAGACAATGAAGGAGATGATGACAGTGTAGCAAAGCTGCGTTGGCGGTGATGGTGTAGCAGAGCTGAGTTGGGGACGCCGGTGTAGCAGAGCTGAGTCGGCGGGGACGCCGGTGTAGTAGAGCTGAGTCGGCGGGGACGCCGGTGTAGTAGAGCTGAGTCGGCGGGGACGCCGGTGTAGCAGAGCTGAGTCGGCGGGGACGCCGGTGTAGCAGATCTGAGTCGGCGGGGACGCCGGTGTATCAGAGCTGAGTCGGCGGGTACGCCGGTGTATCAGAGCTGAGTCGGCGGGGACGCCGGTGTAGCAGAGCTGAGTCGGCGAGGGCGCCGGTGTAGCAGAGCTTAGTCGGCGCGGGCGCCGGTGTAGCAGGGCTGTGTGCTGCGGGTGAGTGCTGGACACAGGGGGTGAGCTCTGGGCTGGGGGTGACCCGGTGGCTGCTGTTAGAGAGGGATGCAGTCACAGCTGCGCTGATCACTGTCTCCCTCTGTAACAGCAGCCACCCCATCAGTGTTCTCAGTCACTTCACTGTGCTGGGACTGAGGACACGTGATGCCGACACGGAGGGTGGGGGCCAGGAGCAGGAGCGTGTCGGGTTGGACTGAGCTGATGATTCTCTGCAATCCGTGAGGGTGAATGCAGCTGGATAACAGCAAAACTGTGCAGAATCCGTAATAACTGTATATTGGAAAGATGGAAAGCTACGGGTGGGCAGCGTATTAATGCAAAAATAATTTTGGGGGGAATACCCCTTTAAGCTCCCAGTTGGCACTCTCCAGGTCCTGAGTTGGGGTCTCCGAGTTGATGGGTCTTCAGATCGTCTTAAGTGAGAGTGGGTCTGTGGGTCTCAGGGCCCTTTTATATGGGACAATTATTGTGCAAAAAATTGTTATATTGTTCAAATTTAAACGATCTTTCTGTGAGTATGCCGGCCATGATCGAAAAATAGTTTGTGTGTCGTTGATCGCATCTTTTAAGCTGACCATAAAATCATTGTTAATCGTTCACAAATTTTTTGGCGTATGTACACAACATTCATTCGTTATTGCAATCATTCGTGTATATATATATATATATATATATATATATATATATATATATATATATATATACAAACAATCGGAATTACGATAGTAACTAAAGGCTATCGATTTGTGTGTCATGGTGAACGTCGTTCCCATAGCGCTCATTCACAATTGTTTATCTTTAATCTACGAAAATAGCTTTGTTTAATAAGACCCTTATGGTTTTGGGTGGGCATCCCTTTGTTGTTTTGTTAACCAGTTTTGGGTGGGGATCTTAGCTGTGGGTCTCGAGATCTCAGGTCTCACTGCTTTGGGGTCTCCAGGTTTTGGATGGGAGTCTCAGGTGGGAACATCAAGTGCAACAGAACAGGGCATCACCTGAATCTGTCAGCAGACCCTGGGGGGAGCAGAATAAGCTATTATACCAAAAGATGCCTGACAGATTATCTGACAGATGTTTTTTCAGCCAAAATCAGGAACTGACTATAAACAGAGAACATGTCGTAAAGATAAGACTGAGATTTCTTATTTTATCAAATCCATTCCTGGCTTTGGCTGAAAAAATCTGTAAGATTCTGTCAGAGCAGAACAACCAGGAGCACCTGCAGCAGTCAGCAGACTCCATGGGGAGCAGAACAACCAGGTATCACTTGTAGCAGTCAGCAGACCCCTGGGGAGCAGAACAACTAGGAATCGCCTGCAGCAGTCAGCAGACCCCGGGGGAGCAGAACAACCAGGAGCACCTGCAGCAGTCAGCAGACTCCATGTGGAGCAGAACAACTAGAGATCACCTGTAGCAGTCAGCAGACCTCAGAGGGAGCAGAACAACCAGGAGCACCTGCAGCAGTCACCAGACTCCATGGAGTGCAGAACAACTAGGGATCACCTGTACCAGTCAGCAGACCCCGGGGGGAACAGAACAACTAGGGATCACCTGCAGCAGTCAGCAGACCCCGGGGGGAATAGAACAACCAGGACCACCTGCAGCAGTTAGCAGACTCCATGTGGAGCAGAACAACTAGAGATCACCTGTAGCAGTCAGCAGAACACCCAGGAGCACCTGCAGCAGTCAGCAGACCTCAGGGGGAACAGAACAACTAGGGATCACCTGCAGCAGTCAGCAGACCTCAGGGGGAGCAGAACAACCAGGAGCACCTGCAGCAGTCCGCAGACCTCAGGGGGAGCAGAACAATCAGGAGCACCTGCAGCAGTCAGCAGACCTCAGGGGGAGCAGAACAACCAGGAGCACCTGCAGCAGTCACCAGACTCCATGGAGTGCAGAACAACTAGGGATCACCTGCAGCAGTCAGCAGACCTCAGGGGGAACAGAACAACTAGGGATCACCTGCAGCAGTCAGCAGACCTCAGGTGGAGGAGAAGAACTAGGAGCACCTGCAGCAGTTAGCAGACTCCATGTGGAGCAGAACAACCAGGAGCACCTGCAGCAGTCAGCAGACTCAATGGGGAGCAGAACAACTAGGGATCACCTGCAGCAGTCAGCAGACCCTGGGGGGAGCAGAACAACTAGGGATCACCTGTAGCAGTCAGCAGACCCCGGGGGCAGCAGAACAATTAGAGATCACCTGCAGCAGTCAGCAGACCTCAGGTGGAGGAGAACAACCAGGAGCACCTGCAGCAGTCAGCAGACTCCATGGAGTGCAGAACAACTAGGGATCACCTGTAGCACTCAGCAGACCTCAGGGGGAGCAGAACAACCAGAAGCACCTACAGCAGTCAGCAGACCTCAGGGGGAGCAGAACAACCAGGAGCACCTGCAGCAGTCAGCAGACTCCATGGAGTGCAGAACAACTAGGGATCACATGTAGCAGTCAGCAGACCCTGGGGGGGTGCAGAACAACTAGGTATCACCTGTAGCAGTCAGCAGACCCCGGGGGAGCAGAACAACCAGGAGCACCTGCAGCAGTCAGCAGACTCAATGTGGAGCAGAACAACTAGAGATCACCTGTAGCAGTCAGCAGACCTCAGAGGGAGCAGAACAACCAGGAGCACCTGCAGCAGTCACCAGACTCCATGGAGTGCAGAACAACTAGGGATCACATGTAGCAGTCAGCAGACCCTGGGGGGGTGCAGAACAACTAGGAATCTCCTGTAGCAGTCAGCAGACCCCGGGGGCAGTAGAACAACTAGAGATCACCTGCAGCAGTCAGCAGACCTCAGGTGGAGGAGAACAACTAGGGATCACCTGTAGCAGTCAGCAGACCTCAGGGGGAGCAGAACAACCAGGACCACCTGCAGCAGTCAGCAGGCCTCAGGGGGAGCAGAACAACCAGGACCACCTGCAGCAGTCAGCAGACCTCAGGGGGAACAGAACAACTAGGGATCACCTGTAGCAGTCAGCAGACCTCAGGGGGAGCAGAACAACCAGGAGCACCTGCAGCAGTCAGCAGACCTCAGGTGGAGGAGAACAACCAGGAGCACCTGCAGCAGTCAGCAGGCCTCAGGGGGAGAAGAACAACCAGGAGCACCTGTAGCAGTCAGCAGACCTCAGGTGCAGTACAAATCCCTGTAGTGGGCTTCCAAGCCTTGGGGTCCTCATGTTGTGGGGTCTCCAGGTTCTTCATGGGGTTCTCTATGCCATGGGCTCTTAAAGTCTTCAGAGGAGGTCTGCTACTGTGGGTTTGTTTTTTTCTAGGTGGGATCTCTGACTGTGGGGGCTTAACTGTGGCTCTCTAGTTCTTGGTTGAGGGTATCTCAGGTCTCGGGTGGGGGGACTCTTCATCTCGGTGGGGGTCCCAGCTGTGGGCGGATCCTCCTCCCCCGTGTAATGTGCGGCCGACGGGGAGGGAGCTGTGGATCTGCAGAAGACGTGATGTCAGGCAGCGGCTCATATCATTCAGCCGGGAGAATCTGCAGGGCTCAGAACAGATGGACGCTGCAGTCTCCGGCTCCTCTCCCTCCTCCTCCTCCTCCTCCTCCTGGCAGGACTCCTACCTTGGCTGCTGAAACTTGGCCGAGGAGGAAACTTTCACCCAGAGATGAGAGAGAACAACTGGGCATCACCTGAAGCAGTCAGCAGACCGCAGGGGGAGAAGAACAACCTGGCATCATCTGCAGCGGTCAGCAGACCGCAGGGGGAGCAGGACCTCCAGGCATCATCTGCAGCAGTCAGCAGGCCCCAGGGGGAGCAGAACAATCAGGCATCACCTTCAGCAGTCAGCAGTCCTCAAGTGGAGAAGGACCCCAGAGCATTACCTGTAGCAGTCAGCAGACCCCAGGAGGAGCAGGACCTCCAGGCATCACCTGCAGCAGTCAGCAGACTCCAGAGAGAGCACAAAAACCAGGAATCACCTACAGCAGTCAGCAGACCTCAGGTGGAGGAGAACAACCAGGGATCGCCTGCAGCTGTCAGCAGACCTCAGTGGGAGCAGAACAACCAGGGATCGCCTGCAGCAGTCAGCAGACCTCAGGTGGAGGAGAACAACCAGGGATCGCCTGCAGCTGTCAGCAGACCTCAGGAGGAGCAGAAGAAGGGATTACCTGCAGCTGTCAGCAGACCTCAGGTGGAGGAGAACAACCAGGGATTGCCTGCAGCAGTCAGCAGACCTCAGGAGGAGCAGAAGAAGGGATTACCTGCAGCAGTCAGCAGACCTCAGGTGGAGCGGAAGAAGGGATTACCTGCAGCTGTCAGCAGACCTCAGGTGGAGGAGAACAACCAGGGATTGCCTGCAGCAGTCAGCAGACCTCAGGTGGAGGAGAACAACCAGGGATCGCCTGCAGCAGTCAGCAGACCTCAGGAGGAGCAGAAGAAGGGATTACCTGCAGCTGTCTGCGGAACCGAAAAGGAAGAGAACAACCAGGAATCACCTGTTGCAGTCAGCAGACCCCAGGAGGAACAGAATAACTCTGCCTCACCTGCAGCAGTCAGCAGTCCACAGGTGGATCATAACTCCCTTGCAGCAGTCAGCACACCTCAGTGGAATCATGGAGTATCACCTGCAGCAGTCAGCAGACCCCAGGGGAAACAGAACCTCCAGGGATCACCTGTAGTGGTCATCAGTCCTCAGCAGAACCCCCATGGATCACCTGCAGCAGTCAGTAGCTCTCAGGTGAAGCAGGACGGAAGAGCTTCCTATTGTTCCCCTGGATTGGTCGGTTGCTCCCCAGCAGTGGTCAGCCACTCTCAGGCGGAGCAGATTGAAGTTTTGGAGTCTTTGGATGTTGCTCTTGTGGCCGCTGTAAGTTGCATTTTATTCCTCATAATCGGATGTTCCTGCTTTAAAGCTAAGTTTAGCTGATAGGGATTATCTTCTGTGCCCCTATGAGGGGAGGGGGTTGAGGTCTTTCAGGGTGCGTTCACATGTGTCCACGTCCCTTGTAGATCGCTGGGGTTTTCACTGACCCCTAAACACCCAGCACAAGTTTTCCATTTAGAATTTCTCCTTCTCAAAAATAAGATCTGAAGCAAAATGAAGTGGTGGTCACTGACTACAATGGGGCTGATCCTCAAAGCTGCTAAACACCTGCCGCTCCGCACCACATATATCCCAACCAACCAACCAACCAACCAATGTGTGAACAAAACATCATTACAGTACTGTGTGCAATTGTGGGGAGCCCTCATAGACTGCAGAAACATCTTATACTTATGGGAGACCCCCATACACTGAGGAAAACCTTATGTACACACAGAAGATCCCCATACTCTGAGGAAGACCTCATATACATACAGGAGACCCCCATACTCTGAGGAAGACCTCATATACATACAGGAGACCCCCATACACTGAGGAAGACCTCATATACATACAGGAGACCCCCATACACTGAGGAAGACCTCATATACACACAGGAGACCCCCATACACTGAGGAAGAACACACATACACACACACAGAAGACACCCATACTCTGAGTAAGACCTCATATACATACAGGGGACCCCCATTCTCTGAAAAAAGACAAACTCTCATACACTGAGGAAGACCTCATATACATACAGAGGACCCCTATACACTGAGGAAGAACACACATACACACTCAGGAGACCCCCATACACTGAGGAAGAACACACATACACACTCAGGAGACCCCCATACACTGAGGAAGAACACATATACTGTACACATACAGGAGACCCCCCATACACTGAGGAAGAACACATATACATACAGGAGACCCCCATATACTGAGGAACAACACATATACACACAGGAGACCCCCATACACTGAGGAAGAACACATATACACACAGAAGACCCCCATACACTGAGGAAGAACACAAATACACACAGGAGACCCACCATACACTGAGGAAGAACACATATACACATACAGGAGACCCCCCCATACACTGAGGAAGAACACATATACACATACAGGAGACCCCCCCCCATACGCTGAGGAAGAACACATATACTGTACACATACAGGAGACCCCCCCCCCCCCATACACTGAGGAAGAACACATATACTGTACACATACAGGAGACCCACCATACACTGAGGAAGAACACATATACACATACAGGAGACCCCCCATACACTGAGGAAGAACATATATACACGTACAGGAGACCCCCCCATACACTGAGGAAGAACACATATACTGTACACATACAGGAGACCCCCCATACACTGAGGAAGAACATATATACACGTACAGGAGACCCCCCCATACACTGAGGAAGAACACATATACTGTACACATACAGGAGACCCCCCGTTGCGCTGAGGAAGAAAACATATACTGTATACATACAGGAGACCCCCCATACACTGAGGAAGAACACATATACACATTCAGGAGACCCCCCCATACATCGAGGAAGAACACATATACTGTACACATACAGGAGACCTCCCATACACTGAGGAAGAACACATATACACATACAGGAGACCCCCCATACACTGAGGAAGAACACATATACACAGGAGACCCCCCCATACACTGAGGAAGAACACATATACACATACAGGAGACCCCCCCCCCCATACGCTGAGGAAGAACACATATACTGTACACATACAGGAGACACCCCATACACTGAGGAAGAACACATATACACATACAGGAGACCCCCCCCATACACTGAGGAAGAACACATATACACATACAGGAGACCCCCCATACACTGAGGAAGAACACATATACTGTACACATACAGGAGACCCCCATATACTGAGGAACAACACATATACACACAGGAGACCCCCATACACTGAGGAAGAACACATATACACACAGAAGACCCCCATACACTGAGGAAGAACACAAATACACACAGGAGACCCACCATACACTGAGGAAGAACACATATACACATACAGGAGACCCCCCCATACACTGAGGAAGAACACATATACACATACAGGAGACCCCCCCCCCCCATACGCTGAGGAAGAACACATATACTGTACACATACAGGAGACCCCCCCCCCATACACTGAGGAAGAACACATATACTGTACACATACAGGAGACCCCCCATACACTGAGGAAGAACACATATACACATACAGGAGACCCCCCCCCCCCCCCCCCATACACTGAGGAAGAACACATATACACATACAGGAGACCCCCCCCCATACACTGAGGAAGAACACATATACACATACAGGAGACCCCCCCCCATACACTGAGGAAGAACACATATACACATACAGGAGACCCCCCATACACTGAGGAAGAACACATATAGACAGGGGATCATGTTATGAGTCCTCTTTTGTAGGTGCAGAGTCTGGGCCGGTGATATCAGATATCAGGTATTACTGACCTCCTGTGCACTAGATGGACATCACACTGGTTTACAATCCACTGTGTACATCATGACATCACCCTGGTTTATATTCTCCTGTGTATATGACATAACTCTGGTTCATAATCTGCTGTGTACGTGATGACATCACTCTGCTTTATAATCTCCTGTGTACATCATGATATCACTCTGGTATATATTCTCCTGTGTACATTATGATATTACTCTGGTATATGTACATGATTACATCACTCTGGTTTATAATCTCCTGTGTATATGATGTCATCACTCTGGTATATATTCTCCTGTATATATGATGTCATCACTCTGGTTTATAATCTCCTGTGTACGTGATGACATCACTCTGGTATATATTCTCCTGTGTATATGACATAACTCTGGTTCATAATCTGCTGTGTACGTGATGACATCACTCTGGTTTACATTCTCCTGTGTACGTGATGACATCACTCTGGTTAATAACCAGTCCTCTCATGTACATAGACAGTCTGGGTGGGTGACATCAGGCGGGGGTTAATGACACGTCTGCTCCTGCTTGGCCCCTGGCACGGTTGTTGGCAGCAATGGGGGGGAGATCTATGGCCGTGCACATTCCTGTTATTGTGGAGATGAGATCTCCCCGGTAATGACACATCAGACATTCTAGTCGCAGCAGTATTGCCACCTCTGGTATGATAGAGGAAGGAGAGGATTCTGGGTAACGAGCGCACAGCGCACACAGCTCCCTCTGCAGCCGTCATCTGTCATGTGTCATTGGGCAGTGACAACCCCCATCATGGCAGCTGATGTTGCTATATCTGTGCTGGCTGGTGTGCGGAGGAGGGGATGTGTGCAGCTTGTTGATTTTGAGCTTGAGTGCAATGTGCTGCAGGAGAACCTATGACTGATGATCTCATGTGTTGTGTCGAGCTGCTGCAGAGCTTGCAGCTTCATCTTCTTATATTACATTCTATATGGATAGGTAATGCAGTACTGTCCTGCACCTGCCCTCTACCTGCTGATGTCATCACCTGCCGCCGCTGCTGGCGGTGCCATATGCCAGGGTAGCTATGCAGTGTTGTGGCTGCTGCATCGGTGTAGGGTCACTTGGGCACTTGTCATAGTGGCCAGGAGTGTTTTTGGAACCCACCCCCGGAGAAACAGGCACTGCACTTAAGGTTGAGGATAACCCATGTGTAGACAGGTGTATATGCAGAAAATAATAGACCAGAGTCCAGTGGCTTAACCAGAATAACTTGGTTTACTTGTAGAAACTTCAGTGCAATACAAGTTAGATACACTTTTGATAACTGCAGGTGCAGGCAGGTGGTAGAAGCAATAGACTTTGTAAGAACAGAATAGAGGAACATTTTGAAGGCCCTGTCCAATGTAGTAGTGTTCTCTGCCAGGATAGCGTAGAGGAGAAGAGAAATAACAGAAGAAGATCATTCTCGTACTCGCGTATAGATACTTTGGATCTGACCGCCTCATGCCCTATAGTGTTGGGTTACCCGTCCTGCTAGGGTAGTCTGATGTCTCAGGTCCCTGTGCTGAGCAGACTTTCCAAGACTTCTCAGAGTAGCCGTGCATTACAGTATGATACGTAGGATTACATGCTGCTTTTTCCTACTGGGGTCATTATCTAAGTCAGGTACAGTGCCCTGTAATAATAATAATAATAATAATAATAATAATAATAATAATAATAATAATAATATATTTATTTGTATAGCGCCAACAGATTCCGCAGCGCTTTTTTCTATGCATACAGTACAGAGGTACATAATACACAGTTAAATAATAAGAATAAATAAAGGTAACATAAAAATACAAAGTATAACAAGACCTGCTCGTTGGAGCTTACAGACTACAACTTGGGTTGACACCAGGCATAAGTGCTTTATTTGTCCATGGTCCAGCCATTGTACATAGTTAGAAATACAGGATGAGCCAGTAACAACGCCAATATCTGATTGCAAGTAAACATATAAAGTGCAGGAACCGTCAGAGATAGAGCAAGGGAAACAAGTTTAGGGAACGTTATAAGCGAGCCTGAAGAGATGAGTCTTCAGGGCACGCTTGAAACTGTGAGTATTGGGTATGAGTCTGATGTGTTTGGGTAGGGCGTTCAAGAGAACTGGTGCAGCACGAGAGAAGTCTTGGAGGCGGGAATGAGAGGTTCTGATTATGGAAGATGTTAAGGTTAGATCATTTGCAGAGCGAGAGCACGGGTAGGATGATAGGTGGAGATGAGGGAGGAGATGTATGGAGGGGCAGAGTTGTGGAGAGCTTTACTGGTGAGGAGCTTGAAGTGGATTTTGGATTTAATGGGTAACCAGTGCAGTGACTGGCACAGAGGGGAGACGTCGGTATAGCGGCTGGAGAGGAAGATGAGCCTGGCTGCCCTATGTGTTGCAGAAGGTATTCCTGGTGTAGACAAGGTTCTCCTTGCATAGAAGAAACCTCTCTAGCTCTGTGGTGTCTCTCTCCACTGACTCAAGAAGACCCTCCCACCAGGAACTAGCTCCTTTTGTATAGGGACACCTTAGCTAGTGTGTGATTGGTGGGGCCGTGTGTGGACAAAAGAGAAGAAAGAGGATAGGAGGAAAAGTGAGGGAAACAAGCCTGCACCTGTGAGTGGAGAAAACATAACATGTGACAAAAATCGTTAACCAATGAAACCTTCAGCTGTGCATAGTGCAGTACATATAATAAATACAACAGTAACACCTAGTGATCTTACTATTGATGCTTGTTGCGGGTCCCTTGGGCTCTTGCCACGGCAACCTGGAGTAGTAATTGACCCACCAGGGATGTCGGTACCGCCACACACTGGGAAGGGGAGAAATAACCCAAGGTGTACGGTGGTGTGTATGGGTGCAGGTGCAAACAGATAAAGACAGAGTCCCGTGCATTTTGTACAAAAGTATAAAAATTTACTGGATAACGTTGCAGGTGAACAGTACACGTAGAACTGTAGTGTAGATAGAAGTAAATAAGTGATACTCGAAATCACGTTTAGACCTATGTCTGACTGCCTTCTGCCCCCTGATATCATAGAACCAGTCCCAGGTGGGTAGCATGAGCACCAGTCGTTGGTTATCTGGATGTTGCAGGCTTCCAACGTTACCCAGTTGTTTTGCACGGCGCAGTGGGATACGTAGACCTATTCCGGTAGCTTTGTCTTACTGGGGTCCTGGGATTCCTCTGTTAACAGGATATCACCCTGCACATTTTTGAGAGGTTCCTGGCTTGGGCTAGGGTATTCCTAAGTGGCTTCTCTCCCCTACGGTAGCTTAGAACTGCATCATAGAACTAGTGGTAACTTGTCTAAAGAGAGTCTCGCTCAGGATCCGTCTTTGGTCCCTGTCAGGGGTCCTGGCCAAAGCTAAGCCCTGGCTTAACTTCTGCAGGAACTTTTTTGTGTGTGTCCTCTTTCACTAGAAACTAGGACTAGACTGTGACTCACTTCCTCCACATGTGTAACTCCTCCTACAGGGGCTTTTGTGTACCCTCCTGTGAGTGGTGGGGATGAGTGTGTTGGGGTAAGAGAGAGGGAGAAGAAGATAGGGTAGACAAGAAAGAGAACCTCCTAGTGGTCAGCTCAAAACACATGACACAGAACCATTGAACCCATGACCTTCAGCTGTGCATAGAAGTAATACATATAAAAACACAGTGACACCTAGTGGGGAAACTATATACTTCATCCACCACTTTTACTTGAGTGTACAACTTACTGGGGTGCATATACATAAAAACACCCGTGATGGGACACCACACGTGGTATATTTTACAGACGGTGACATCACTGCTCTTCAGATATGTTATACAGGAGGGGACATCACCTCTATCCAGATATAATTTTTATTATACAGCAAAGACATCACTGCTCTCCAGATATCAGTTATATTATGCAGTAGTGACATCACTGCCCTCCAGATATCAGTTATATTATAGAGCAGTGACATCACTGCCCTCCAGATATCAATTATATTATGCAGCACAGACCTCGCAGCTCTCCAGATATCAGTTATATTATACAGTAGTGACATCACTGCTCTCCATATATCATTTATATTATAAAGCAGTGACATCACTGCTGTCCAGATATCAGTTATATTATACAGGAGGTGACATCACTGCCCTCCAGATATCAGTTATATTATACAGCACAGACATCACTGCTCTCCATAGATCAGTTATATTATACAGCAGTGACATCACTGCCCTCCAGATATCAGTTATATTATACAGGAAGTGACATCACTGCCCTCCAGATATCAGTTATATTATAAAGCAGTGACATCATGGCTGTCCAGATATCAGTTATATTATACAGGAAGTGACATCACTGCTCTCCATATATCAGTTATATTATACAGCAGTGACATCACTGCCCTCCAGATATCAGTTATATTATACAGGAAGTGACATCACTGCCCTCCAGATATCAGTTATATTATACAGGAAGTGACATCACTGCCCTCCAGATATCAGTTATATTATAAAGCAGTGACATCACTGTTCTCCAGATATCAGTTATATTATACAGCACAGACATCACTGCTCTCCATATATCAGTTATATTATACAGCACAGACATCACTGCTCTCCATATATCAGTTATATTATACAGCAGTGACATCATAGCTCTCCAGATATGTTATACAGGAGGTGAATTCACTGCTCTCCATATTATACTGAAGAGCTGAATGTGCACAACTGAGCAGTTGTCTGAGCTTCTTCTTTCACCTCTCTCAGCTGATGACGCTTTTTTCGCCCCCGCTTTGTATGGAGGTTGGTGCATGATGATCACCTGTTCTACATGACAGATGCTGAGCACTACACTGCGTGTACAGAAGTGGTACTGTGGTGTGCCTCATCCCAGGAGTGTGCTGATCATATAGAGAAAGGAGCAGGGTCCCAGCAGCACAGAGGATGTCAGGAGAGGAGTGTGCTGATCATGTGGGAGGTTGCAAGCTTAGAGTTTTCCCAGCAGCACAGAGTACTTCAGGAGAGAATGTCATCCAGCCATCATTTCTTTTCTTGTTTGTATATGTGGGGTGTGAATACTCACCTGTCCTCCTGACACTGTATGCAAACTCTTTATAGAGACTCCTCCTTCGCAGCCTCCCTTGTCTATGGGCCTAGGTACTATCTCTTTCAGCAGCCCGGCTGCTTTCTAATAATAGATGTGGGGTGAGGGTCTTGCCACCTTTGTTTATATTACACTACAGTTAAGTCACTGTGACCATTACATTACATGGCATTACCATGAGATCCAGCTCCAGGAGGAGGCCTTGCCTCAGACCCCGTCTATTACCCACAATGCACCACCATGTGACCCAGCTCCAGGAGGAGGCCTTGCCACAGACCCCCATTATTACCCACAATGCACCACCATGTGACCCAGCTCCAGGAGGAGGCCTTGCCACAGACCCCCGACTATTACCCACAATGCACCACCATGTGACCCAGCTCCAGTAGGAGGCCTTGCCTCAGACCCCATTATTACCCACAATGCACCGCCATGTGACCCAGATCCAGGAGGAGGCCTTGCCACAGACCCCCGACTATTACCCACAATGCACCACCATGTGACCCAGCTCCAGGAGGAGGCCTTGCCTCAGACCCCGTCTATTACCCACAATGCACCACCATGTGACCCAGCTCCAAGTGAGACCTCGGCACAGACCCTAATACCCACAATGCACCACTATGTGACCTAGCTCCAGGAGAAGGCCTTGGCACAGACCCAGACTGTTACCCACAATCCATCACCCTTATAGTAACAGTGAAATGACTTGTTTGCTTCATGTAGAAATTATGGCCATCCGGTCATGATACAGAGCCACGAGGTGCAGGCAGAGAAAAGCGGTTTTCCTGACTTCCATCTTGAGCTATGAGAGATAAGTTGTGAGGAGGATCAGACGCGGATTATAACTGGGGCTCACATAATTATTCAGTGCCATCGTGTGTGACCTCAGATTAATACTGTATAAGAATGGTGGGAGTTATGTGGCCCGCACAGCACCTGCCGCCCCTCAGGCCTCAGCCCCACCAGCGCCTGTATCCACAGACAAAGGCCTATTGTGTATGGAGTAAAGACATGGCAGCCCCTCCCCCACATAAGAGGATAACCCCCACCGTGTCCAGACCATCTCCACCATCTGCCACTCTCTTGTCTGCAGCTCTTCACCCCATGTCTCAGCTGGACGTCCCAGAAAACAATGGACCCTCTGTCATTGAGATGTAAGCAAGGCAGGACGCATTGTGCTTACAGCTTACTGCAACCTGGAGGCTGAGGGCAAGAGGAAGATGAAGGAGACGGCAAAGAAGAAAATGGAGGTGGGAAAAGAAGGAAGAATATGCAGAGGAGGAAGAATGGAACCTGGGAAGAGAAGGAAGATGACACTGGAGAAAATGGAAGGGGAGAAAGAAGAGAAAAAAAAGAAGGGGAATATAAAGAGGAGGAAAGTGGAGGAGGAAGAAAGCACAGGAAAGAAAGGAAGTAAAAGAAGAAGATAAAAAAGAAGTAAAGGGGAGGAACATGAAGATGAGGAAGACACAGGGGAAAATGAAAGTGGATAAGGAAGAAAATGGAAAGAAATTTGAGGAGGAAGAAATAGAGAAGGAAAAGTAGGAGGAAGACACAGGTGAAATCAAAGTAGTAGAAAAAGAGAAAAAAGGAAAGAGAGGAATATGAAGAGGAGGAAGACAGGGAAAGAAGACACTGAACAGAAAATGCAAGTGAAGGAAGAAGAGGAAAGATGAAAAGGAAGAAGACCCATGAGAAGTTGAAGAGGAAGAAGGGGAAGAAAACACGAAAGAGAAAATAATGGGGTAGGAAGAAGAGGAGAATGAGGAAATTAGGTACACCTATAAAGAGGAGAACATAGAAGAAGAACAGAAGGAAATAGAGAAGAGGAAAGGGAGGAAAATGGGACAGATGAGAAAATTGAAATGGAGAAAAAAAATAAAAAACAAAGGGGTAGAAAAAGAGAAAGATAATCTAGAAGCGGAAGATAAGAAAAAAGAAAAGCAAGGATGAAGAGGAAATGGGGAAATGAAAAGGGAGGAGAAAAGGAAGCTGAAACTGTGGAACAGAAGAAGGTTAAAGTGTAGAAGAAGGGGAGGAGAAGAGAAAAGTAGAGAAGATAGAGGTGTAAATGAAATGGAGAGAGGAGAATGCAGAAAGGTGTGAAAGAACAAAAAAAATAGGGCAGAGGAAAGAAAAAGCAGACAATAGTGTGACTAGCAAGCAAGAAAGAAGATACACAGGAGTAAATGGAACTGAGGAAGAAGAGAAAGAAGAAAAGGGAGAAAGAGAGAAAATGAAAAGAAAGCTGAAAGGGTAAAAAGGAGAAAGCTAATAGGGTGAAAGTGTAAAATAGAGAAAAGCGGAGAGAGAAAGAAGCTAAAAGGGTGAAAAAGAAGGAAGTGGACAGATAAGTAAATGGAAATGAAGACAAATAAAAGTAAGAATAAAGAAGAAGACACACAGGAGTAAATGGAGGAAGAAGAGAAACAAGTGAAGGGGAAGAAAATTAAAAAACGAGGAAGCTAAAGTGGTAAAATAGGAGGAAAAAAGTAAAAAGTAGTTAAAAGAAATGAAATTGTAGGAAGAGGACAAAACAAGGAGGGTGAAGGGAAATAGGAGGGAGGAGAACAAGTAATGTGAAAGGAGTAAGGAGAAGACAAATAGGAGGAAGAGAAGAAGGAAGGAAGGGGAAAAGAAGAGAATTAAGGGAAGAAGGAAAGACCTACACTACAGAAAACTGTGGTCACATGAAAAACACCAAATTCTTCAACTTTCTTCTGGGCAATAACTCTGGTGCCTCCCCAGGCAGTCTCTCTGGTTTATTTTGGGTGGTCCCTCTGGTTCTTTCTATGCAGGTGCTCTGGTTCTTCTTGGGTGTTACCTCTGGTTCCTTTTAAGAGGGTGCTCTGGTTCCTCTTGGGTGGTCCCCCTTGGGGTCGGTCCCTCTGGTTCTACCTTTGTCAATCACTTTTGTTCCTCTTGGGTTGATGCCTCTGGTTCCTCTTGGGTGGATCTTTCTGCTTCCTCTTGGGTGGTCCATCTGATTCCTCTTGGTTGATCTTTCTAGGTAATCTTTTTCGTTACCATAATTAGTTTTAATGAGCTAAACCAAATGATACACACAGGGGAGATTTATGAAAGGGTGTAAATATACACCTGGTGTAAACTGCCCACAGCAACCAATCACAGCTCAGCTTTCAGCTTTGGTAGAATAAAAGAAAAGCTGTGATTGGTTGCTGTGGGCAGTTTACACCAGGTGTATATTTACACCCTTTCATAAATCTTCCCCATAGTTTTCCTGATTCTTTTACCCTAAATCCCAGATATCCTTGCATTTTGTTTCTGAATAATTAGCATGTTTTCATGTGTGCTGTAGGCATAACCACCTATATCAGGATTACCTGTATTTCATTGTTTTACATGTATGTGGTCGGTTTCTGGTCGATGTCAATATTTTTGTTGCCCTCCAGAACTGTGGCCCCTTGATGATGAGGATGGAGTCAGTGCCCAGGGCCTAAGCATGTCTTCTCTCCTTTCAGTCTGATTGTGACAGCAGCGGCTACATCAGCAGTGGACAGTTCTGGACGCTTTTGCAGAAACATGGCTCTGAGCTGGACCCCCACAAACTTGACGTCCTACTGGCCCTTGCACAGAGCAATGCGGAGGGGAAGATCTGCTACCAAGATGTCCTAAACCTGGTGAGTTTGAGAGACAGGAGGACACAGCAAGGTGATGAATATTGTCGTGGTGAGGTCCATGGTGCCATGTCTACAGCCACATTGTAGATCAGCATCTCCAATACCATGTTGGCCTCTGCTGACTGTACATTATATGGTTACAATGCTCCTGTCTCTTTCAGATGGGCAACAAGAGGTCCAACAGCTTCCGCCGTGCCATTCTGCAAGGAAACCGCCACTTATGCAATAAGACGCTCCTTGAGGAATCCACCTTGGATCTTACACAGCGCCTGATCCGCCATGTTGCCTATGAGACCCTGCCCCGAGAAATAGACCGGAAATGGTTCTATGACAACTACACAGGCTGTCCCCCTCCCTGGTTCATGATCACGGTCACCATTGTAGAGGTGAGTTTGGCCATGGTCCTCCTCTCCATGTGTGAAGGCTTGATTCTATGATGGTGGCACTTCTGGATAGCACAAAGTCCACCATACTGCATTCTGTGGCTGAAATCATAGACGCATTCTGTTGTAGGTCGCTATCTTTGTGTACTATGGTCTTCTTCTTGACCGTTTCGTCCTGCAAGTGATGCATTCCCGGTACCTGAAGCAGAACCCTCTGGTGTATCACCCGCAGCTTCGGGCACAGGCATGGCGCTACCTCAGCTACATGTTCATGCATGCCGGGTGAGTAATGTCCAGCCACCACAGTGGGATGGGTATCTATAACATGGGGCCCATGGTGTGTCTCTTGAGGTGTTCCCAGCCACAGTAGATTCTATGATGATTGTATAGTGATGTAATTACAATGAAGGCTGTTTGCTGTGATGTCATCAGATAAGAATGGGGGGAAAACTGGGATGTAAGGGGATGTAAGTCCCCCACTCCCATTATGTACTGTTATAAAGTGGTGGAGAAAAGGGGGTCTTCCTCATATAAAAGGGTCTTGTCTTCCAGGATAGAGCATCTGGGGGTGAACATTGTGCTGCAGCTGCTGGTGGGTGTCCCGCTGGAGATGGTGCACGGGACACTGAGGGTCGGCTTTGTGTATGTGGCTGGTGTCGTGGCAGGTGAGGCGCCACCTAACTGCTCATTATCAGAGATGCCTGGAGACGTCTGATTATTGTTCTCTCCCCCACAGGTTCCCTTGCAGTGTCGGTGGCAGACATGACAGCTCCGGTAGTGGGGTCATCAGGCGGTGTGTACGCCATTGTGTCCGCCCACCTTGCCAATATTGTGATGGTAAGCAACATAATCCCCCCAACACGCCCAGTGGGGGACAAAACCACTCAAACCCCCTAGAGTTTATGTATAGAACCCCCCAAAACTATGCACAGTAAAGGCCAGAACCACTACCAAAACCCTTACAGTAATGGAGAGACCCCAACCCCTTCTCCAACAGAGATGGAGAGAACCCCCGAATTCACAGTAATGTACACCCCCCATCTCACCCCAGATATAGAGAGAACTCCCCCCTTAAAGGGGTATTCCCCCCAAGAGCTAAAAAAATTAAATGCTCCAAAACCTAGCTGGTCTTACTCACCAAGTCCCTCTGAGTATTTTGAGCCGTCTCCCATCTTTTCTAAAAGCCGATCTATAACCAAGATAGGAAACTACATTTCCCATCATGCAATGCTTCTGCCTGATGATGGCGATGTAGCAGAGCTGAGACAATGAAGGAGA
The DNA here is from genome assembly GCF_027789765.1 of Dendropsophus ebraccatus. Taxonomy (NCBI): domain Eukaryota; kingdom Metazoa; phylum Chordata; class Amphibia; order Anura; family Hylidae; genus Dendropsophus; species Dendropsophus ebraccatus. The sequence continues at coordinate 60,901,283 of NC_091467.1, read as the reverse complement.
TGATGACAGTGTAGCAGAGCTGAGATGGCGGTGTCGGTATAGCCAAAGCTGAGTTGGAAGTGACGGTGTAGCAGAGCTGAGTTGGAGGTGACGGTGTAGCAAAGCTGCGTTGGCGGTGACGGTGTAGCAGAGCTGAGTTGGCGATGACGGCGTAGCAAAGCTGAGTTGGGACAGCGTAGCAGAGCTGAGTTGGCGGTGACGGCGTAGCAGAGCTGAGTTGGGGATGAAAATGTAGCAGAGCTGAGTTGGCGGTGACTGCGTAGCAGAGCTGAGTTGGCGGTGACTGCGTAGCAGAGCTGAGTTGGCGGTGACTGCGTAGCAGAGCTGAGTTGGCGGTGACGGTGTAGCAGGGCTGAGTTGGGGGTGATGGCGTAGCAGAGCTGAGTTGGGGGTGACGGAGTAGCAGAGCTGAGTTGGCGGTGATGGCGTAGCAGAGCTGAGTTGGCGGTGACGGCGCAGCAGAGCTGAGTTGGCGGTGACGGCGCAGCAGAGCTGAGTTGGCGGTGATGGCGCAGCAGAGCTGAGTTGGCGGTGACGGCGCAGCAGAGCTGAGTTGGCGGTGACGCGGCGATCTTGGGGGGGGCGGAGCTTGCGGGGGGGAGATTGCCGCGGGTCATCGTGGGGGGGCGGAGATTGCCGCGGGCGATTGCGGGGGGCGGAGCTTGCCGCGGAGGGGGGGGGGGCGGGTGAGTGCGGAGGCTAGCGGGTGAGTGAGGGATGCCACGGGTGATGGGGGGGTGGTTGGTTGTGGGGCGGGGGGCTGTGTGCTGCGGGTGAGTGCTGCCGGGAGGCTCTGGACACAGGGGGTGAGCTCTGGGCTGGGGGTGACCGGGTGGCTGCTGTTAGAGAGGGATGCAGATCACTGTCTCCCTCTCTAACAGCAGCCACCCCATCAGTGTTCTCAGTCACTTCACTGTGCTGGGACTGAGGACACGTGATGCCGACTCCGAGGGTAGGGGCCAGGAGCAGGGAGCGTGTCGGGTTGGACTGAGAGCTGATGATTCTCTGCAATCCGTGAGGGTGAATGCAGCTGGATAACAGCAAAACTGTGCAGAATCCGTAATAACTTTATATTGGAAAGATGGAAAGCTACAGGTGGGCAGCGTATTAATGCAAAAATTATTTTGGGGGGAATACCCCTTTAAACCCTCTACTTTATTGGAGAGAAACCCCTGACAGTAACAGAGAGTACACCCCCATCTAACCCAGTGATGGAGAGAGTCCCTAAATTGCATACAGTGATGGACAGAACTATCCAAACCCCCTACAATAATGGACAGAACCTCCCAAATATCCTACAGTATTTAACAGAACTCCCCCAATCTCACCCAGTAATTGGCAGAACAAAAGGAGTGATAACCTCAAATTATGACAGAACCTCCAAGACCCACCCCTTGTGTTGGAAAAGACCCCCCCCCCCCCCCCCAAAACTGAACAATGCGGGACGGAATCCTGCAGACGGAATGCTTACCCTCTTTGGGGGCGAAACCCAAACACCCAAGACCCTCTGGTGGATCTGTAACACTGCAGTAGTGGATCTGCTCTGTGAACACACCTAAATATTGCCAATGATCTGCACAGATCACAAACCATTCACCCCCCAACATCTGGACATCTAAAACAAACCTATTCCTACTGGTAACCCCAAGATCCCCTAAGGGTCGGTGGCTGGAGAAGAGTTCAGGAAAGCGGTTTCTGTCTGGGAAAAGGAGGTACTAGTGAGATTGATCCAGATCTCTGTGGAAAAACATGGCCAGTGAGATGGATCCAGATCTCTGTGGAGAAACATAGTACGGTCAGATGGATCCAGATCTCTGTGGAGTAACATGGCCAATGAGATGGATCCAGACCTCTGAGGAAACATTGGCCCAGTCAGATGGATCCAGTTCTCTGTGGAGAAACATGGTATGGTCAGATTGATCCAGATCTCTGCAGAGAAACATGACAAGGTCAGATGGATCCAGATCTCTGCAGAGAAACATGACAAGGTCAGATGGATCCAGGTGTCTGTGGAGTAACACGGTACAGTCAGATGGATCCAGATCTTCGGAGAAAGATGACAAGGTTAGATGGATCCAGATGTCTGTGGAGAAACATGGCCCTGTCAGATGGATTCAGATCTCTGTGGAAAAAGGTGGCCAGTAAGATGGATCTAGATCTCTGTGGAGAAACATGGCCCAGTCAGATTGATCCAGATCTCTGTGGGAAAACATGGCCAGTGAGATGGATCTAGATCTCTGTAGAGAAACATGGCCCAGTCAGATGGATCCAAATCTCTGTGGAGAAACTTGGTACAGTCAAATGGATCCAGATTAGAGATGAGCAAACCGGGTTTGGGTTCGAGTCCAGCCGAACAATTGGCATTTGATTAGCGGGGGCTGCTGAACTTGGATAAAGCTCTAAGGTTGTCTGAAAAACATGGATACAGCCAATGACTATATCAATGTTTTCCACATAGCCTTTGGGCTTTATCCAAGTTCAGCAGCCACCGCTAATCAAATGCCAATCGTTCGGGTTCGGATGGACTCCAGCATGCTCCAGGTTCGCTCATCTCTAATCCAGATCTCTGCAGAGAAACTTGACCAGGTCAGATGGATCTAGATCTCTGAGGAGTAACATTACCAGTGAGATTGGTTCAGATCTCTGTGGAAAAACATGGCCAGTGAGATGGATCCAGATCTCTTTGGGAAAACATGGCCAGTAAAATGGATCTAGATCTCTGTGGAGAAACATGGCCCAGTCAGATGGATCTAAATCTCTGTGGAGAAAAAGATTTGGTAGTCATAAGAGTTGAGCAAACTTTGTGGCATTTGATTAGTGGCGGCTGCTGAAGTTGGAGGCAGCCCTTGGGACACCCTAGGGCTGCATCTAACCTCAGCAGCTATCAAGAATCGAAGTTTGCTCGGCTCTAGCAGTCACAAATTGGCTCCAGGATCATGGCAGGAAATTGACCTCACTCCCCGGCCTTCACAGTCCCTGGATCTTAGTTCTGTAGACATCTCTGGGATGATGTACAGGGCGTCTGGGGAGTTTGTAATGGATCACTGTGCTTGTGGGGATACAAGGGGTTAGGAGCAGTTGTAGGTGTGCAGGGGTCCGGTGCACTCATAATGTGAGGGTAGATGGAGTCCGCACTGGACCCAGGGTTGGAATGGCCCCTTTATTACACTGAGGATTGTACAGCTGGATACCCAGGGGCCGGAGACTTCTATGTGAGTTCCTGGGATTTCGGGTTGTGACATTTCAGTGACATGTCTTGTGTTTCCTTCCCCAGAACTGGTCCGGGATGCGTTGTCAGTTCAAGCTTCTGCGCATGTCCTTCGCCTTAATATGTAGTGAGTATAAGACAATGGAGCCCCCCATATCTAATCATCAGCGTTAATGAGTGGTTGGAGGGGCAGCACTCAACACTGAGACACACTGAACAGGATGAGACATGAGGGGGCAACACATTGTATAGTTCAGACCCCCAGGATATATCAATATCTGTCAAGAGGTAGAGAAAAAAGAAAGATGCTCTGCAGATCTGTACAGAGGTCAGGAGTATAATAATTTGAGGGGTGTAATGCTCTGCATGTCTCTTTGGGGTCTAATATTCTGAAAGTCTCTTGGTGGTGTCAGGTTCTGCAGGTCTCTAGGGGGATGTAAAGTTTTGTAGGTCTTTCAGGGATGTAATGTTCTGCAGGTCTCTTGGTGATGTAATGTTCTGCAGGTCTCTTGGTGATGTAATGTTCTGCAGGTGTTGGGTGTGAGTTTTTGCAGGTCTCTTGGTGACGTAATGTTTTGCAGGTCTTGGGTGTGAGATTCTGTAGGTCTCTTGGGGGTGTAATGCTCTTCATGTCTCTTAGGGTGTAATGCCCTGCAGGTGTAAGGGTGTAACGTTCTGTAAGTCTTTCAGTGGTGGTAGCAATGTTCTTACATACCTTATACTCCTTCTTCTAGCTTGTTTCCACCTCACTTGTTTAGAGGAAAAGTAACCTGAATTAAGGGGTGTGGTGTGATCATGGGTGTGACTTATTAGTAAGGGGTGTGGCAGTGTAGGAGGGGCATAGTTTAGTGGAGAGGGGTGTGGCACAATGTGGGGGCGTGGTTTAGTGGTAAGGGGTGTGGCTTGTGTGATGTGCCTTCTCTGCAGTGTCCGTTTCTGTGGTTCACTCTGGAGGTGGTTTAGGTAGATATACAGTGTGCAGGTGTCTGTAGAGTTAGGCCTAATTCACACATCCGTTGTTCTGTCCGCAATTGTGGGCAGAACATGAAACCAATGTTATCCTATGGCCCTGTTCACACGTCCGTACGTGTATACGGGGCCGTGCCGCAAAAAAAAAGACGACATGTTGTAATGTGGACCGTGGCACGGATAGCTGGGGTAATGATATATGTATGGATGCACATACGGTTGTGCGGTCCGCGGCCACGGACTGCACTACGGGTGTGTGAATGTGACATTAGTGTGCCCGTGCACATTTGCTTCAGGTAGATTTACAGTTTGCAGGTGTCAGTAGATTTACAGTGTGCAGATGGTTTATGTAGATTATTGGTTACACAGAGAGATTTAGCTGACAGATTTTTGAAGCCAAAGCCAGGAATGGATTTGAGAAGAGGCTAAATCTTAGTCTTTCCTGTATGACCTGTTCTCTGTTTATAGTCTGTTCCTGGCTTTGGCTTCAAAAATCTGTCAGCTAAATCTCTCTGTGTAAATGTACTCTTACAACTGCCGTGATTTATACGAAAATATACGTGCCATTGCTGTCTATGAAATCCCGTTTGGAGTGTATACACATATTATAAGCTCCAGCCGGGATCCGTATCGGCGCTGCAAACAACTGACATGTCATTCATTGAATAGCAGCCGCAGAAAACCCTGTCAGTGCACAGTATGGAGCGAGCAGCTCCGGACGCACGCTCCCTAGTGTGCTGTGGGGAGTTCTGATGTGGGAGCGCACGGATGCGCCCGCATTAGAACCCTGTAGCCCTAAAGATCATCCGGCCGGTATGATCTTCTCAGAGAACGGACGTTACGTGACCCGGCCGGGTCACGGAATGGCCGGTCTTTTACTATGTATGAACATAGCCTTAGGTGTGTGACATCGACATGTCAATTCTTTGGGCGAATTCCGCTACAGGAATCCTATAGTAGTCAATGGGGCTTAAATTCTGCTCCTATCCTGTCAGAGCAGAAAAGGAGAGGAATTTCAAGCAGAAATCTTTCCTCTTCAATTTCTCGCGAAATCTGCAAGAATTGCTCAGTGTGCACATACCCTTAGGGTATGTACACACTACAGAACAGAATCCTGGTGGATCACTCGCCGCGGATTTTGCAGCTGACCTGCGCTTGCGGACGCGCACATCTCCACTGTTCCCATAGGCTTTATTCTATGGTTTGACAGATTCCATCGTCTGCACGAAGAATGAACCCGCTCATTCTTCGGGCAGACGGCGGAATCCGTGGCAGGCGATCCACTGGGATTTCGTAGTGTTGACATACCCTTACAGTGTGCAGGTGGTATGGGAAGATTTACAGTGTGCAGGTGCCGATGATTGATCTGTCAGTAATCCTCCTCCCGTTTTCTCTTGTCTCGTTGCAGTGAGTCTGGAGTTCGGTCGGGCAGTCTGGCTCAGGTTTTACCCGTCTTCGTACGCCCCGTGCCCTCACCCCAGCTTTGTGGCACACCTGGGCGGGGTTGTAGTTGGCATCACTCTGGGGGTTGTGGTCCTCAGGAACTTTGAGCAGCGGCTGCAGGATCAGTGGCTCTGGTGGATCTTCCTCAGCAGCTTCATCCTGTTCGGGATCTTCGCCGTGTTATGGAACGTGTTCGCGTTCAGCATGGCCGGTCTTCGGTTGCCGCCGCCACCATAGGGGAGATCACATGACCCAGCTCCTGGCATCTCCTCACTGAAGTGACCTTACATTGGCGCCGCTCTGGAAGTTGCCATTTTGTTGGACACCATCTTGGGAGGAGTATTCTGCTCATCTTCTGGACTTCATGTACAGAGCAAAGTGTTCTTATGTAAGGTGTAAAGTATTATAATTCTGTGTTCAGCTCCTCCCATCGCTATTATAACATCATACTAAGCCCCACCCACCAATAAAACGATACCTCTGCCCCTCCCATCACTATTATAACACTATGCTCCGTCCCTCTGCTATAACTCTACGCTTTGCCCCTCCTATCACTATTATAACACTATGTTCCTCCCCATCCATCACTATAATAACTCTACACCGCTTTTCCCATCACTATAACACTATGCTCCTCCCCTTCCAATACTATAACTATGCTCCTCCCAAAACTATTATAACTATGCACCTCCCATTACTATTATAATGCTATGCTCCGCCCCTCTCTGTGCTATCTTGTGACATGGATGTAATCTGGTGTACAGAGCCGACCATTAGAACAGCTCTGCCTCTTCTCGATATTAACCCCGTGATAATGATAGGTTGTGGTCATGTGATCTACAGTGAGCCCTGCCCACTGGCAGCCATTATGTATATAATAGCAGTATTTTTTCAGGTAACTGTTTTTTTAAACATGTATATATAAGAGTCTGGGGTGTGTGTGTCGTCTTTATAGCTCCCCATGTCACCATCAGGATATCGCAGATTAGCACTGTCAATTCTGCTCATCCAGTTGTAGTCTACTGCAGCGTAGTTGTATAGGATCTTAGATCACGAAACAATAGTGAATGATAAGATTGCACATAGATCACCATCACATACATACACTGATCATTACTTCATGCACAGAAAGCTTCTTTCCATCCCAACTCCTTCCTGGTGTGGGATTGTTGCTGTCAGTATGTACAATGGCGCTCCACAATCAGAGGCCTAAACTCCAAGTTACATCAGGCCGCAGAGGCCTTGTGTGTACAGGGTGTGAGGGTGACATCATAAGTCACTTAAGCCTTAATGTGTGCGCACACCATATTAGAGTGTAAACTCTGGGGGTCAAGGGATGATGGGATTAATACATTGTGTGTGATAGGGAGATTAGATTGTAAGCTTCTGGTGGACAATAATCCTGCATGCAGAAAACTACACAATGAAAATGAGACTGTGAAGGTCCAGCACAGCAGCTTTATTTAGTAGATGGCAGGGGTAGTGGTACTGACATGGCTGGATACTCACATCAAAGGAGGTCTGTAGTGCAATCTATCACACAAGGGATACGGGGGGCCCAACCTTAGTGTGTGGCTCCTGAAATGTCTGTAGGATAAAGTGTCTAAGTACAGGGGGGGGGGGAGGGAGGGTGGCAGTAGGACTGATCCTGAATAGACACACAAAACAAAATCACCATGGATGGAGATGATGGTATTACCATAAAACCATTAACCCTTCTTATACCAGCTGGAGTGTGAGTACAGACAGCAGTGCAGGAGGGACCACGTGTAAACCAATAGACCCCAGCCTCCTCCCTGTCACAGCGGCTGCCAGGCGTAACAGTCAGGGGGGACAATAAAGGGTAATTAAGATAAAACATAATAAGAGCTTACAGAATAAAAGCCCCCAGGTGAGGTCAGGGGCGCGGGGCAGGGGAACTCCTCATATTCATCACCAATAGGGTTTCCTTCATATAAGAAATGATACAGGGCTAAGAGAGGACCCCCGAAGGTTCTAGCTTTACCCACTCCCTATAAAGCCTGGTCCACGTTGGCACATGGCCACCAAATACAGGAGCTGGGGGTCTCTCAGGGCCCTTGTATGGACAGGAATGTAAACTACACACACACGACACACTCAGTGGGATCAGGAGGGATCAGGGCTCAGGAGTTGTGGACAGAAAAGCCCTCCTCATGGATGAACTCCTCCAGCACCGTCACCACACTGCGGGCCTCCGGCATCTCAGCGTGCTCCACCTTCACGATCTGCAGCAGGATGTCACCATTCCCACAATTCTTCAGGAAGTTGTAACAGCGGAACAAGGCGTAATGGCTGCTCTCTGCCTGGCGGATCAGTCTCTTCATGTTGTTCATATCCTGGATGACCTGCAGGGGGTAGACACAGCATGAGCACAGCAGCGTCCAATCAGAAATCAGATTCTGTGTACTGTCACTGCAGGTAAAAGCTGCCCTCTGATTGGCCTTTTACACTACAGTACAGGGGGCGCAATTGGAGATAAACAAACTTTTGAAAGGTTCAGTTTGTCTGTAACACAAAATTTCAGATTGAAGATTCGCTTTCACCTCGGTCGGTTCTGAACATTTTTTTTTTATGACATAACTTCATGTTTAACAGTATTGTACACTCTAAAAAGCACTGCAACACACTTTCAAGTTGTCTAAGAGTTTGAAAGTGCTTTGGAGCTCTTTATAAGCAAGGGTATATTGTAGTAATGGATTTGACACCCCATAAAGTGAAGAAGAAATGTCAATGGTTGAAATTAGGCCCCTTCCCAGCAAGTAGCAGCAACTGGTTAGACAGCCCATACAAAGTGAAGGCCTTCAATCGGTCCTCTAGGCTGGGGAGGGGGTGCATGAAGGCAACAACATCCACTTACCTTCCCGGTAGCTTCCTGGTCTGCTGTGACGCGGCTTGAGATGCAATGTTTCAAGCCTGCTCAGCCATCCGTTGGCTGTACCAGGATCCCACCTCTGCCACTGAACGGCTGAGTGGGCTGGAAACGTTGCGTCTCAAGATGAGTCACAAACCAGGAAGCGGCCAGGGGCTGGACGCTGGAATTGACACTAGTACCAGGGAGGTAAGTGGACGGTTGTTACTTTCATCCACCCCCTCCTTGGCCACAGTGAACAAAGCCCTCCCGCCCAGAGTACCCCTTGAAAGACATTCCTCTGGGATCATTTAATATATAGCAGATAGTATTTTTTAAAGGCCCAGGAGAGGCAGCAGCATGGATGGTGGTATAATTTGTTGGGGTATGGGGTATTAGACAGTCGACACCAGGAGTGATGGTGGCACTGGACAGGTGACACTGGTGGTGAACAGGCACAGGGCATGTAAAATCTTTCTTCATCCATGCCTGGTTTATTTTGCTAAACATGAGGTTTTCCACACTGATGGCAGAGGAACGAAACTGCCTGCAGCACTGAACACCCTCTCCGATGTAACACTTGAGGATGGACAATACAAAACTCCAAGAAAAACCAGGCCAGTTTTTGCCACTGGTCAAGTCTGTTGACCTACAAGTCCATTTAGTTGTTGGGCAAAATCTGTTCCCTCATATGTGTCATATCGGGGGGATAAGGGCTGCAAAAATCATCATGTTATCCACACTTATATGTCTGACCAGCACTATCGAGTGCCCATCCACTTTCATCCCTACCCCATGCTGGTACGTTACTGCTGATCATCTTCATCACCCTCCTCATCGGCATTGCTTTCATGGCCCCCCTCCTTCTATATCCCTTGCTGGGTCAATTTGATATCCACGTCTCCTTCTTCTCCTGTAATCCACATCTCCTGATATCCACATCCCCTTCTTCTCCTGATATCCTCATCTCCTCCTCCTGTAATCCTCATCTCCTTCTCCTGTAATCCTCATCTCCTGATATCTACATCTCCTCCTTCTCCTGTAATCCTCATCTCCTAATATCCTCATCTCCTAATATCCTCATCTCCTTCTTCTCCTGTGATCCTCATCTCCTGATATCCACATCTCCTTCTCCTGTAATCCTCTTCCTCATGGCTGTGAGCATCTTCTCCAGAATGAATATTAATGGAATGACATCATTTATCTCTCCTCATAAACCTAGTTGTCTCCTCAAATGGCCACGACAGGTGACACATGTCCCTGATCAGCTGCCAATGCATCAACATGGAGTCATGCCTCCAGATATTACCGCTTTGTAGCTTTAGGAAGTCTATTGCGATATCTCTTTCCTCATGCAGGACAGCAATTCTTCTGAAGTGTGGCTTTTGGTCTCCAGATTTTAGAGATGCCGCTTTATGTGACACCTCACATTACAGAGAGGTAAAGAGGTACAGCATGGAATGAACAGCATTATTTCTATCTTTGCAGATGACACCAAGCTTTGTAGTACAGTACAGTCTATGAAGGATGTGCAGATGTTACAAGCTGACGTAGAATCACTGAGTGTTTGGGCGTCCACTTGGCAAATGAGGTTCAATGTGGATAAATGTAAAGTTATGCACCTGGGTACTAATAACCCACATGCATCATATGTCCTGGGGGGAGTTACTCTGGGAGAGTCACTGATAGAGAAGGATCTGGGTGTACTTGTAGATAATAGACTACAGAACAGTACACAATGTCAGTCAGCTGCTTTTAAGGCCAGCAGGATATTGTCATGTATATAACAGGCCTGGACTCTTGGGACAGGGATATAATATTACCACTTTATAAAGCCTTGGTGCAGCCTCATCTGGAGTATGCTGTTCGGTTCTGGAACCCGATTCATAAAAAGGACATTCTGGAGAGAGTACAAAGACGGTCAACTAAACTAATAAGGGGAATGGAGCATCTTAGTTATGAGGAGAGCCCTTATGGCCCCTACAAGAAATATGGGGAAAAGATGTTAACCCCCCTCAAAAGACAAATGAGCACTGCCTCCGCCTCAAGCAAAAAATGTTCAATCTCCAGAGGCGACAAGGCTTCTTTATAATGAGAACAGTGATCCGTGGAACAGTCTACTCCAGGATCTGGTCACAGCAAAAACAGTACAGGGCTTTAAAACAGGAGAGACAAGTTGTTAGACCAAAATAACATTAATGCATATGTATAGAACCTACCCATCATGCCTCCCTCTTCCGTCCATCCATCGTCTCCTTGGTTAAACTTGGACATGTGTCTTTTTTCAACCATACGAACTATGTAACTATGCCCTAGTAGGAATTTCAAAGAATATGCACCTGTTCCCAATCTCAAAGAGGAATGAAACAAGCATGGAGGTGGTTTTAATGTGTCTTCCTGTGTCTCACTCTCCATTACTTCCACCACCACCACATTTAACAGTGGGGACTATCCTCATATAAATCCACCTTCTCCTGTTATGGTGGACTAACCTACCCTAGGTCGTTTTTGGCCTAGAGATAACAAACCAATAAAAGTGGCCTTGGAAGACTGACCTGAGCTTCTCCTGCCAAGCCAGGTCAGCGTAGTAGCAGAGGATTCCACTGAAGCTTGGCTAGAAGCATCAGGGTCTTTCCCGTCAACTTGGGTCAACCAGTCCACAATCTCCCCACTCTTAGCTACAACACGCCCAGGGGCAGAGACAAACAACTCTCCTTCTCCCACCACCACCCCTGATGCTTGTGCTTGGCCTATCATAGCATGCGGTAGTTCCACCACCTCTGCAGCTGCTGCACTTGTGTAGTAGTTTTGGTATTGGCAGCAGCCCCATCTTTACCAGCAGAAGAAAACAAGGCATGGTCACATAAAGTTTTGCCTTCAGTTTTCTTAAGCTGCTGACTTTCTGCACAGATTCTACTACAACAATCTCCCTGCCTATTTAATTCTGTCCCTTGCTGCTGAATGTGATGCAGTGGTGATGCAACAATGAGAAGAGAATCCGCTGCCTGCCAGTATATAGTAGTCACACAGGTCAAGCAGCACACACTCATTTTTAGACACAATGAGCCAGAGGATGGGGTGCAACCAGCCAGAGAAGGGGGCAATTGGTAAATTCCGGACACCTCATGCTTCGTTATGCAGCTCAGTGGTGATCGAAGCCAGTGACTCCAGGACTCTCACCTTCAGCTTGAAGTTCTCCAGCGTCTGGCGGAGCAGGAAAGGACTACCCCTGTCATAGGCGTTAACGAACACTTGCATCCAGTCTTCACAGAATCTGTTACTGACTGTAGAGACAAGAAGACATAAAAAAAATAAATAAAAAAATCAGCAGGTTACCATCCCTGGCTGTCATGTAGGGAGGGGGATCAGCAGGGACATGGCAGAGGTAAGGTGTCTGGAAGGAGTGGTAGTCATCTTACCTGCATTACCCATTTCAGGCTGGCTGTCCCTGAAGTCCACAGTGATGGATGGCTGCTGCTGCCGCTCGGTCATTGCGATGCACAGGGATGTCATGGTTCCCTCCTGTACTAAGCCCTGCAGGCTGGCTGAGCTCTGAAACCTGAAGAAAAGAACCGAGGGCCAATAAGGACGCTGCCAAGTGGTGACAGGGGTGTGGGGGTATTGCCGGCGGAGCTGTTTACCTGCTGATGTCATTCTGCGTTCTCTCTGTGGAGTTTACGACATTCACAAGAGTGTAGCTCAGCGACTACATGGAGGGTAAGACACACAGTATAGTATAGGAATGTCTGCTGGGGGTTATACTACATGCATAAAGAACATAACTGAGTCCCCCCCATTAATCAACCACAATTATTACACCCGTTCTGTATCATCACCCCCCAACATCTCACCGCATGCAGCAAGAAAGCCAGCTTCTCCTGGAAGAGCTTCACCACCCGGTGGATGGGCAGCACAGAGTCCTCAAACCAGGAGCTGAGGTGAGGGCGGACCTCCGACTCCAGGTTACCCATCTATGGAGAGGAGGAGAACAGACATTATAAAGAGGAGAACACGAGTGACTAAACCAGAGGAGTACAGATAAAGAGGAGGAGAACATGAATCACCGAACCGGAGGAGGAAGGGATAGAGAGAAGACTAGAACCAGAATAGAGCAAACATAAGGAGGAGATACAGAAAAGACTAGAACATTATAAGGAGAGGATATAGAGAAGACTAGAACCGGAGGACAGTGGACATAATAAGGAGGATGTAGAGAAGACTAGAACTGGACATTATAAGGAGAAGATACAGAGAAGACTAGAACCGGAGGAGAGCAGACATTATAAGGAGGAGGGGATACAGAGAAGACTGGAAACAGATGAGATCCTATATTATGAAGACTTTGGTTCTAGTTCTTACCTGTGGCTCCAGTTTGCTCTTCAGACCTTCCACATGACTGTCCAGCTCAAGTCTGAAGGTAAAATCTTAAGGAAACACAGGAGGCCACCACCACAGCGAGCAGAGATGCTCCACCAAGCAGCCATCGAGTACTGATACACCCTCACAGTCTCTGCAGCCAATACTGTCTGGACAATGTACCAGCTGACCTATAGTGCACCATACTGTGCATAAACGTGCCTAGTCATCCATCTGTACCTGGAATACTAACACTCTAGATTGCTGTATGAATACGATTCATTCACCTTCCCTACAGGTCTAAATGGTGACCCTGATGAAGCTGCTCCCATATGTAACAGCTACTCACTCATTGTCCTGTGCAGAGACAAACCCCATTGTACTCCTTATTGCATACAGGACGTATTTCTGGAGACCCTAAAGCAGCGTTACACATGAATAACATCTTGTCTGATGCTTCAGAGCTGCAATCATACTTCTGCAGGTTTAGAGTTCATTTCTTCTTGACACATCTGCTTATTCAGGGTCTGCAGAGCTTGAGATGGTATCAGGGGTGTACCGTGGGATACGCTGGTGGACATGGTAATTTGGTATGGACTAATATGGTATATGAGGATTACTGGGGTAACATGATGACCTGATGATGGTTACTGATCCTGTACTACTATCCTAACGCTCCATATCCCCAGTGTGCACCATCCACAGACAAAGGATATAGATCGAGGCCTTTCTCGCTGCCCCCCAGGAAGCAGATGATGTGCTCTGGGGTGGGGGGTCCAGGCTCTGCAAGCTCCTCTGCCTTAACTGGTATCAGGCAGTAGTAGCAGCCCAGTGTGTATTCAGGGGAGCTGGAAAGAGAAGACACATCACACATTAGACAACAGGAAGCCCCGAAACCAAGGGTCAAGGGGAGAAGTTATGTGACTGGCCGCCAGTGACAACCCTCGCCCCCTATAGTCGTCAAGAAGGCAGCTAGGAGACAGGGGCTAAAGAACAACCCTGCTGGAAACAGTAACATATTCTGACGCCCCAACCTCTGGCAGCTGCTCACAAGTCTTTTATAGCCTCAGATGCCAGCTCCAGCACAACACTGCTCTGACCAGTGACTGGAGGCTGATGGGAGTACAGGTTCAGGCATCGTCTGTCTCCAAACCACAGACAGCACAAGTTCCGACCCAAACAACGTACCCCAGATCCACCGACGCCACGTTACCTATCCCCTCAAACACTGCTCCTCGGGATAAGCGCTTGGCTATGAAACTCCTGAGCTTGGGTTCAGCCTCCGCTGAGAGATTTGTGTCCACAAGAGACAGACTGCAGGAGAGAGGAGAGAAGTCAGCACAGGTGGAGCAGGATATAGTGTGACACAGAGGACATCTTACATCTAGAAAGGCAAACAGCGGAGAAAGGCATAAAGGATCACCTGAAGTCATCTCCACATGAAATGTCTGCTGCGCAGCCCCCCTCATCATCGTCATCGCAGGCGGTCTGCTGCGACACACTGTAACAAAAGATCAGCCGTTAGCAGAAGAGGCAATACAAGGGAGTATTATAATTGTGATGTAAAGCATCCCCCACCCCCTGAACTGGTGGTAGCGGT